>NC_135879.1:235031138-235602356 GCF_964194155.1 Cetorhinus maximus
CACCCAAACCCCATTCCCCAGTCACTATCTCTCACCCAAACCCCATTCCCCAGTCACTATCTCTCACCCAAATCCCATTCCCCAGTCACCATCTCTCACCTTAACCCCATTCCCCAGTAACTATCTCTCACCCAAACCCCATTCCCCAGTCACTGTCTCACCCAAACCCCATTCCCCAGTCACTATCTCTCACCCAAACCCCATTCCCCAGTCACTATCTCACCCAAACCCCATTCCCCACTCACTATCTCTCACCCAAACCCCATTCCCCAGACACTTATCTCACCCAAACCCCATTCCCCTGTCACTATCTCACCCAAACCCCATTCCCCAGTCACTATCTCACCCAAACCCCATTCCCCAGTCACTATCTCACCCAAACCCCATTCCCCAGTCACTATCTCTCACCCAAACCCCATTCGCCAGTCACTATCTCACCCAAACCCCATTCCCCAGTCACTATCTCTCACCCAAACCCCATTCCCCAGTCACTATCTCACCCAAACCCCATTCCCCAGTCACTATCTCACCCAAACCCCATTCCCCAGTCACTATCTCTCACCCAAACCCCATTCCCCAGTCACTATCTCTCACCCTAACCCCATTCCCCAGTCACTATCTCTCACCCAAACCCCCATTCCCCAGTCACTATCTCTCACCCAAACCCCATTCCCCAGTCACTATCTCTCACCCTAACACCATTCCCAAGTCACTATCTCTCACCCAAACCCCATTCCCCAGTCACTATCTCTCACCCAAACCCCATTCCCCAGTTACTATCTCTCACCCAAACCCCATTCCCCAGTCACTATCTCACCCAAACCCCATTCCACAGTCACTATCTCACCCAAACCCCATTCCCCAGTCACTATCTCTCACCCAAACCCCATTCCCCAGTCACTATCTCACCCAGACCCCATTCCCCAGTCACTATCTCTCACCCTGGCCCCATTCCCCAGTAACTATCTCACCCAAACCCCATTCCCCAGTTACTATCTGTCACCCAAACCCCATTCCCCAGTCACTATCTTACCCAACCCCATTCCCCAGTCACTATCTCACCCAAACCCCATTCCCCAGTCACTATCTCACCAAACCCCATTCCCCAGTCACTATCTCACCCAAACCCCATTCCCCAGTCACTATCTCACCCAAACCCCATTCCCCAGTTACTATCTCTCACCCAAACCCCATTCCCCAGTCACTATCTCACCCAAACCCCATTCCCCAGTCACTATCTCACCCAAACCACATTCCCCAGTCACTATCTCACCCAAACCCCATTCCCCAGTTACTATCTCTCACCCAACCCCATTCCCTAGTCACTATCTCACCCAAACCCCATTCCCCAGTCACTATCTCACCCAAACCCCATTCCCCAGTCACAACCTCACCCAAACCCCATTCCCCAGTTACTATCTCTCACCCAAACCCCATTCCCCAGTCACTATCTCACCCAAACCCCATTCCCCAGTCACTATCTCACCCAAACCCCATTCCCCAGTCACTATCTCACCCAAACCCCATTCCCCAGTTACTCTCTCTCACGCAAACCCCATTCCCCAGTCACTATCTCACCCAAACCCCATTCCCCAGTCACTATCTCTCACCCAAACCCCATTCCCCACTCACTATCTCACCCAAACCCCATTCCCCAGTCACTATCTCTCACCCAAACCCCATTCCCCACTCACTATCTCACCCAAACCCCATTCCCCAGTCACTATCTCTCACCCAAACCCCATTCCCCAGTCACTATCGCTCACCCAAACCCCATTCCCCAGTCACTATCTCTCACCCAAACCCCATTCCCCAGTCACTATCTCAACCCAAACCCCCATTCCCCAGTCACTATCTCTCACCCAAACCCCATTCCCCAGTCACTATCTCTCACCCAAACCCCATTCCCCAGTCAATATCTCTCACCCAAACCCCATTCCCCAGTCACTATCTCACCCAAACCCCATTCCCCTGTCACTATCTCTCACCCAAATCCCATTCCCCAGTCACCATCTCTCACCTTAACCCCATTCCCCAGTCACTATCTCTCACCCAAACCCCATTCCCCAGTCACTATCTCTCACCCAAACCCCATTCCCCAGTCACTATCTCTCACCCAAACCCCATTCCCCAGTCACTATCTCTCACCCAAACCCCATTCCCCAGTCACTATCTCTCACCCAAACCCCATTCCCCAGTCACTATCTCTCACCCAAACCCCATTCCCCAGTCACTATCTCTCACCCAAATCCCATTCCCCAGTCACCATCTCTCACCTTAACCCCATTCCCCAGTAACTATCTCTCACCCAAACCCCATTCCCCAGTCACTGTCTCACCCAAACCCCATTCCCCAGTCACTATCTCTCACCCAAACCCCATTCCCCAGTCACTATCTCACCCAAACCCCATTCCCCACTCACTATCTCTCACCCAAACCCCATTCCCCAGACACTATCTCACCCAAACCCCATTCCCCTGTCACTATCTCACCCAAACCCCATTCCCCAGTCACTATCTCACCCAAACCCCATTCCCCAGTCACTATCTCACCCAAACCCCATTCCCCAGTCACTATCTCTCACCCAAACCCCATTCGCCAGTCACTATCTCACCCAAACCCCATTCCCCAGTCACTATCTCTCACCCAAACCCCATTCCCCAGTCACTATCTCACCCAAACCCCATTCCCCAGTCACTATCTCACCCAAACCCCATTCCCCCAGTCACTATCTCTCACCCAAACCCCATTCCCCAGTCACTATCTCTCACCCTAACCCCATTCCCCAGTCACTATCTCTCACCCAAACCCCATTCCCCAGTAACTATCTCTCACCCAAACCCCATTCCCCAGTCACTATCTCTCACCCTAACACCATTCCCAAGTCACTATCTCTCACCCAAACCCCATTCCGCAGTCACTATCTCTCACCCAAACCCCATTCCCCAGTTACTATCTCTCACCCAAACCCCATTCCCCAGTCACTATCTCACCCAAACCCCATTCCACAGTCACTATCTCACCCAAACCCCATTCCCCAGTCACTATCTCTCACCCAAACCCCATTCCCCAGTCACTATCTCACCCAGACCCCATTCCCCAGTCACTATCTCTCACCCTGGCCCCATTCCCCAGTAACTATCTCACCCAAACCCCATTCCCCAGTTACTATCTGTCACCCAAACCCCATTCCCCAGTCACTATCTTACCCAAACCCCATTCCCCAGTCACTATCTCACCCAAACCCCATTCCCCAGTCACTATCTCACCAAACCCCATTCCCCAGTCACTATCTCACCCAAACCCCATTCCCCAGTCACTATCTCACCCAAACCCCATTCCCCAGTTACTATCTCAACCAAACCCCATTCCCCAGTCACTATCTCACCCAAACCCCATTCCCCAGTCACTATCTCACCCAAACCACATTCCCCAGTCACTATCTCACCCAAACCCCATTCCCCAGTCACTATCTCTCACCCTAACCCCATTCCCCAGTCACTATCTCTCACCCAAACCCCATTCCCCAGTCACTATCTCTCACCCAAACCCCATTCCCAGTCACTATCTCTCACCCAAACCCCATTCCCCAGTCACTATCTCTCACCCAAACCCCATTCACCAGTCACAATCTCACCCAAACCCCATTCCCCAGTCACTATCTCTCACCCTAACCCATTCCCCAGTCACTATCTCTCACCCAAACCCCATTCCCCAGTCACTATCTCACCCAAACCCCATTCCCCAGTCACTATCTCTCACCCAAACCCCATTCCCCAGTCACTATCTCACCCAAACCCCATTCCCCAGTCACTATCTCTCACCCAAACCCCATTCCCCAGTCACTATCTCTCACCCAAACCCCATTCCCCAGTCAATATCTCTCACCCAAACCCCATTCCCCAGTCACTATCTCACCCAAACCCCATTCCCCAGTCACTATCTCTCACCCAAATCCCATTCCCCAGTCACCATCTCTCACCTTAACCCCATTCCCCAGTCACTATCTCTCACCCAAACCCCATTCCCCAGTCACTATCTCTCACCCAAACCCCATTCCCCAGTCACTATCTCTCACCCAAACCCCATTCCCCAGTCAATATCTCACACCCAAACCCCATTCCCCAGTCACTATCTCTCACCCAAACCCCATTCCCCAGTCACTATCTCTCACCCAAATCCCATTCCCCAGTCACCATCTCTCACCTTAACCCCATTCCCCAGTAACTATCTCTCACCCAAACCCCATTCCCCAGTCACTGTCTCACCCAAACCCCATTCCCCAGTCACTATCTCTCACCCAAACCCCATTCCCCAGTCACTATCTCACCCAAACCCCATTCCCCACTCACTATCTCTCACCCAAACCCCATTCCCCAGACACTATCTCACCCAAACCCCATTCCCCTGTCACTATCTCACCCAAACCCCATTCCCCAGTCACTATCTCACCCAAACCCCATTCCCCAGTCACTATCTCACCCAAACCCCATTCCCCAGTCACTATCTCTCACCCAAACCCCATTCGCCAGTCACTATCTCACCCAAACCCCATTCCCCAGTCACTATCTCTCACCCAAACCCCATTCCCCAGTCACTATCTCACCCAAACCCCATTCCCCAGTCACTATCTCACCCAAACCCCATTCCCCAGTCACTATCTCTCACCCAAACCCCATTCCCCAGTCACTATCTCTCACCCTAACCCCATTCCCCAGTCACTATCTCTCACCCAAACCCCATTCCCCAGTCACTATCTCTCACCCAAACCCCATTCCCCAGTCACTATCTCTCACCCAAACCCCATTCACCAGTCACAATCTCACCCAAACCCCATTCCCCAGTCACTATCTCTCACCCTAACCCCATTCCCCAGTCACTATCTCTCACCCAAACCCCATTCCCCAGTCACTATCTCTCACCCAAACCCCATTCCCCAGTCACTATCTCTCACCCAAACCCCATTCCCCAGTCACTATCTCACCCAAACCCCATTCCCCAGTCACTATCTCTCACCCAAACCCCATTCCCCAGTCACTATCTCTCACCCAAACCCCATTCCCCAGTCAATATCTCTCACCCAAACCCCATTCCCCAGTCACTATCTCACCCAAACCCCATTCCCCAGTCACTATCTCTCACCCAAATCCCATTCCCCAGTCACCATCTCTCACCTTAACCCCATTCCCCAGTCACTATCTCTCACCCAAACCCCATTCCCCAGTCACTATCTCTCACCCAAACCCCATTCCCCAGTCACTATCTCTCACCCAAACCCCATTCCCCAGTCAATATCTCACACCCAAACCCCATTCCCCAGTCACTATCTCTCACCCAAACCCCATTCCCCAGTCACTATCTCTCACCCAAATCCCATTCCCCAGTCACCATCTCTCACCTTAACCCCATTCCCCAGTAACTATCTCTCACCCAAACCCCATTCCCCAGTCACTGTCTCACCCAAACCCCATTCCCCAGTCACTATCTCTCACCCAAACCCCATTCCCCAGTCACTATCTCACCCAAACCCCATTCCCCACTCACTATCTCTCACCCAAACCCCATTCCCCAGACACTATCTCACCCAAACCCCATTCCCCTGTCACTATCTCACCCAAACCCCATTCCCCAGTCACTATCTCACCCAAACCCCATTCCCCAGTCACTATCTCACCCAAACCCCATTCCCCAGTCACTATCTCTCACCCAAACCCCATTCGCCAGTCACTATCTCACCCAAACCCCATTCCCCAGTCACTATCTCTCACCCAAACCCCATTCCCCAGTCACTATCTCACCCAAACCCCATTCCCCAGTCACTATCTCACCCAAACCCCATTCCCCAGTCACTATCTCTCACCCAAACCCCATTCCCCAGTCACTATCTCTCACCCTAACCCCATTCCCCAGTCACTATCTCTCACCCAAACCCCATTCCCCAGTCACTATCTCTCACCCAAACCCCATTCCCCAGTCACTATCTCTCACCCTAACACCATTCCCAAGTCACTATCTCTCACCCAAACCCCATTCCCCAGTCACTATCTCTCACCCAAACCCCATTCCCCAGTTACTATCTCTCACCCAAACCCCATTCCCCAGTCACTATCTCACCCAAACCCCATTCCACAGTCACTATCTCACCCAAACCCCATTCCCCAGTCACTATCTCTCACCCAAACCCCATTCCCCAGTCACTATCTCACCCAGACCCCATTCCCCAGTCACTATCTCTCACCCTGGCCCCATTCCCCAGTAACTATCTCACCCAAACCCCATTCCCCAGTTACTATCTGTCACCCAAACCCCATTCCCCAGTCACTATCTTACCCAAACCCCATTCCCCAGTCACTATCTCACCCAAACCCCATTCCCCAGTCACTATCTCACCAAACCCCATTCCCCAGTCACTATCTCACCCAAACCCCATTCCCCAGTCACTATCTCACCCAAACCCCATTCCCCAGTTACTATCTCTCACCCAAACCCCATTCCCCAGTCACTATCTCACCCAAACCCCATTCCCCAGTCACTATCTCACCCAAACCACATTCCCCAGTCACTATCTCACCCAAACCCCATTCCCCAGTTACTATCTCTCACCCAAACCCCATTCCCTAGTCACTATCTCACCCAAACCCCATTCCCCAGTCACTATCTCACCCAAACCCCATTCCCCAGTCACAACCTCACCCAAACCCCATTCCCCAGTTACTATCTCTCACCCAAACCCCATTCCCCAGTCACTATCTCACCCAAACCCCATTCCCCAGTCACTATCTCACCCAAACCCCATTCCCCAGTCACTATCTCACCCAAACCCCATTCCCCAGTTACTCTCTCTCACGCAAACCCCATTCCCCAGTCACTATCTCACCCAAACCCCATTCCCCAGTCACTATCTCTCACCCAAACCCCATTCCCCACTCACTATCTCACCCAAACCCCATTCCCCAGTCACTATCTCTCACCCAAACCCCATTCCCCACTCACTATCTCACCCAAACCCCATTCCCCAGTCACTATCTCTCACCCAAACCCCATTCCCCAGTCACTATCGCTCACCCAAACCCCATTCCCCAGTCACTATCTCTCACCCAAACCCCATTTCCCAGTCACTATCTCACCCAAACCCCATTCCCCAGTCACTATCTCTCACCCAAACCCCATTCCCCAGTCACTATCTCTCACCCAAACCCCATTCCCCAGTCAATATCTCTCACCCAAACCCCATTCCCCAGTCACTATCTCACCCAAACCCCATTCCCCTGTCACTATCTCTCACCCAAATCCCATTCCCCAGTCACCATCTCTCACCTTAACCCCATTCCCCAGTCACTATCTCTCACCCAAACCCCATTCCCCAGTCACTATCTCTCACCCAAACCCCATTCCCCAGTCACTATCTCTCACCCAAACCCCATTCCCCAGTCAATATCTCACACCCAAACCCCATTCCCCAGTCACTATCTCTCACCCAAACCCCATTCCCCAGTCACTATCTCTCACCCAAATCCCATTCCCCAGTCACCATCTCTCACCTTAACCCCATTCCCCAGTAACTATCTCTCACCCAAACCCCATTCCCCAGTCACTGTCTCACCCAAACCCCATTCCCCAGTCACTATCTCTCACCCAAACCCCATTCCCCAGTCACTATCTCACCCAAACCCCATTCCCCACTCACTATCTCTCACCCAAACCCCATTCCCCAGACACTATCTCACCCAAACCCCATTCCCCTGTCACTATCTCACCCAAACCCCATTCCCCAGTCACTATCTCACCCAAACCCCATTCCCCAGTCACTATCTCACCCAAACCCCATTCCCCAGTCACTATCTCTCACCCAAACCCCATTCGCCAGTCACTATCTCACCCAAACCCCATTCCCCAGTCACTATCTCTCACCCAAACCCCATTCCCCAGTCACTATCTCACCCAAACCCCATTCCCCAGTCACTATCTCACCCAAACCCCATTCCCCAGTCACTATCTCTCACCCAAACCCCATTCCCCAGTCACTATCTCTCACCCTAACCCCATTCCCCAGTCACTATCTCTCACCCAAACCCCATTCCCCAGTAACTATCTCTCACCCAAACCCCATTCCCCAGTCACTATCTCTCACCCTAACACCATTCCCAAGTCACTATCTCTCACCCAAACCCCATTCCCCAGTCACTATCTCTCACCCAAACCCCATTCCCCAGTTACTATCTCTCACCCAAACCCCATTCCCCAGTCACTATCTCACCCAAACCCCATTCCACAGTCACTATCTCACCCAAACCCCATTCCCCAGTCACTATCTCTCACCCAAACCCCATTCCCCAGTCACTATCTCACCCAGACCCCATTCCCCAGTCACTATCTCTCACCCTGGCCCCATTCCCCAGTAACTATCCCACCCAAACCCCATTCCCCAGTTACTATCTGTCACCCAAACCCCATTCCCCAGTCACTATCTTACCCAAACCCCATTCCCCAGTCACTATCTCACCCAAACCCCATTCCCCAGTCACTATCTCACCAAACCCCATTCCCCAGTCACTATCTCACCCAAACCCCATTCCCCAGTCACTATCTCACCCAAACCCCATTCCCCAGTTACTATCTCTCACCCAAACCCCATTCCCCAGTCACTATCTCACCCAAACCCCATTCCCCAGTCACTATCTCACCCAAACCACATTCCCCAGTCACTATCTCACCCAAACCCCATTCCCCAGTTACTATCTCTCACCCAAACCCCATTCCCTAGTCACTATCTCACCCAAACCCCATTCCCCAGTCACTATCTCACCCAAACCCCATTCCCCAGTCACAACCTCACCCAAACCCCATTCCCCAGTTACTATCTCTCACCCAAACCCCATTCCCCAGTCACTATCTCACCCAAACCCCATTCCCCAGTCACTATCTCACCCAAACCCCATTCCCCAGTCACTATCTCACCCAAACCCCATTCCCCAGTTACTCTCTCTCACGCAAACCCCATTCCCCAGTCACTATCTCACCCAAACCCCATTCCCCAGTCACTATCTCTCACCCAAACCCCATTCCCCACTCACTATCTCACCCAAACCCCATTCCCCAGTCACTATCTCACCCAAACCCCATTCCCCAGTCACTATCTCACCCAAACCCCATTCCACAGTCACTATCTCACCCAAACCCCATTCCCCAGTCACTATCTCTCACCCAAACCCCATTCCCCAGTCACTATCTCACCCAAACCCCATTCCCCAGTCACTATCTCTCACCCAAACCCCATTCCCCAGTCACTATCTCACCCAAACCCCATTCCCCAGTCACTATCTCACCCAAAACCCATTCCCCAGTCACTATCTCTCACCCAAACCCCATTCCCCAGTCACTATCTCTCACCCTAACCCCATTCCCCAGTCACTATCTCTCACCCAAACCCCATTCCCTAGTCACTATCTCTCACCCAAACCCCATTCCCCAGTCACTATCTCTCACCCAAACCCCATTCCCCAGTCACTATCTCTCACCCAAACCCCATTCCCCAGTCACTATCTCTCACCCAAACCCCATTCCTCAGTTACTATCTCTCACCCAAACCCCATTCCCCAGTCACTCTCACCCAAACCCCATTCCCCAGTCACTATCTCTCACCCAAACCCCATTCCCCAGTCACTATCTCACCCAGACCCCATTCCCCAGTCACTATCTCTCACCCTAGCCCCATTCCCCAGTCACTATCTCACCCAAACCCCATTCCCCAGTTACTATCTCTCACCCAAACCCCATTCTCCAGTCACTATCTTACCCAAACCCTATTCCCCAGTCACTATCTCACCCAAACCACATTCCCCAGTCACTATCTCACCCAAACCCCATTCCCTAGTCACTATCTCACCCAAACCCCATTCCCCAGTTACTATCTCTCACCCAAACCCCATTCCCCAATCACTATCTCAGCCAAACCCCATTCCCCAGTCACTATCTCACCCAAACCCCATTCCCCAGTCACTATCTCACCCAAACCCCATTCGCAAGTTACTATCTCTCACCCAAACCCCATTCCCCAGTCACTATCTCACCAAAACCCCATTCCCCAGTCACTATCTCACCCAAACCCCATTCCCCAGTCACTATCTCACCCAAACCCCATTCCCCAGTCACTATCTCACCCAAACCCCATTCCCCAGTCACTATATCACCCAAACCCCATTCCCCAGTCACTATCTCACCCAAACCCCATTCCCCAGTTACTATCTCTCACCCAAACCCCATTCCCCAGTCACTATCTCACCCAAACCCCATTCCCCAGTCACTGTCTCACCCAAACCCCATTCCCCAGTCACTATCTCACCCAAACCCCATTCCCCAGTTACTATCTCTCACCCAAACCCCATTCCCCAGTCACTATCTCACCAAAACCCCATTCCCCAGTCACTATCTCACCCAAACCCGATTCCCCAGTCACTATCTCACCCAAACCCCATTCCCCAGTTACTATCTCTCACCCAAACCCCATTCCCCAGTCACTATCTCACCCAAACCCCATTCCCCAGTCACTATCTCTCACCCAAACCCCATTCCCCACTCACTATCTCACCCAAACCCCATTCCCCAGTCACTATCTCACCCAAACCCCATTCCCCAGTCACTATCTCACCCAAACCCCATTCCCCAGTCACTATCTCACCCAAATCCCATTCCCCAGTCACTATCTCTCACCCAAACCCCATTCCCCAGTCACTATCTCACCCAAACCCCATTCCCCAGTCACTATCTCTCACCCAAACCCCATTCACCAGTCACTATCTCACCCAAACCCCATTCCCCAGTCACTATCTCTCACCCTAACCCCATTCCCCAGTCACTATCTCTCACCCAAACCCCATTCCCCAGTCACTATCTCTCACCCAAACCCCATTCCCCAGTCACTATCTCTCACCCAAACCCCATTCCCCAGTCACTATCTCACCCAAACCCCATTCCCCAGTCACTATCTCGCACCCAAACCCCATTCCCCAGTCACTATCTCTCACCCAAACCCCATTCCCCAGTCACTATCTCTCACCCAAACCCCATTCCCCAGTCACTATCTCACCCAAACCCCATTCCCCAGTCACTATCTCTCACCCAAATCCCATTCCCCAGTCACCATCTCTCACCTTAACCCCATTCCCCAGTCACTATCTCTCACCCAAACCCCATTCCCCAGTCACTATCTCTCACCCAAACCCCATTCCCCAGTCACTATCTCTCACCCAAACCCCATTCCCAAGTCACTATCTCTCACCCAAACCCCATTCCCCAGTCACTATCTCTCACCCAAACCCCATTCCCCAGTCACTATCTCTCACCCAAATCCCATTCCCCAGTCACCATCTCTCACCTTAACCCCATTCCCCAGTAACTATCTCTCACCCAAACCCCATTCCCCAGTCAATGTCTCACCCAAACCCCATTCCCCAGTCACTATCTCTCACCCAAACCCCATTCCCCAGTCACTATCTCACCCAAACCCCATTCCCCAGTCACTATCTCTCACCCAAACCCCATTCCCCAGTCACTATCTCACCCAAACCCCATTCCCCTGTCACTATCTCACCCAAACCCCATTCCCCAGTCACTATCTCACCCAAACCCCATTCCCCAGTCACTATCTCACCCAAACCCCATTCCCCAGTCACTATCTCTCACCCAAACCCCATTCCCCAGTCACTATCTCACCCAAACCCCATTCCCCAGTCACTATCTCTCACCCAAACCCCATTCCCCAGTCACTATCTCACCCAAACCCCATTCCCCAGTCTCTATCTCACCCAAACCCCATTCCCCAGTCACTATCTCTCACCCAAACCCCATTCCCCAGTCACTATCTCTCACCCAAACCACCATTCCCCAGTCACTATCTCTCACCCAAACCCCATTCCCCAGTCACTATCTCACCCAAACCCCATTCCCCAGTCACTATCTCGCACCCAAACCCCATCCCCAGTCACTATCTCTCACCCAAACCCCATTCCCCAGTCACTATCTCTCACCCAAACCCCATTCCCCAGTCACTATCTCACCCAAACCCCATTCCCCAGTCACTATCTCTCACCCAAATCCCATTCCCCAGTCACCATCTCTCACCTTAACCCCATTCCCCAGTCACTATCTCTCACCCAAACCCCATTCCCCAGTCACTATCTCTCACCCAAACCCCATTCCCCAGTCACTATCTCTCACCCAAACCCCATTCCCAAGTCACTATCTCTCACCCAAACCCCATTCCCCAGTCACTATCTCTCACCCAAACCCCATTCCCCAGTCACTATCTCTCACCCAAATCCCATTCCCCAGTCACCATCTCTCACCTTAACCCCATTCCCCAGTAACTATCTCTCACCCAAACCCCATTCCCCAGTCAATGTCTCACCCAAACCCCATTCCCCAGTCACTATCTCTCACCCAAACCCCATTCCCCAGTCACTATCTCACCCAAACCCCATTCCCCAGTCACTATCTCTCACCCAAACCCCATTCCCCAGTCACTATCTCACCCAAACCCCATTCCCTTGTCACTATCTCACCCAAACCCCATTCCCCAGTCACTATCTCACCCAAACCCCATTCCCCACTCACTATCTCACCCAAACCCCATTCCCCAGTCACTATCTCTCACCCAAACCCCATTCCCCAGTCACTATCTCACCCAAACCCCATTCCCCAGTCACTATCTCTCACCCAAACCCCATTCCCCAGTCACTATCTCACCCAAACCCCATTCCCCAGTCTCTATCTCACCCAAACCCCATTCCCCAGTCACTATCTCTCACCCAAACCCCATTCCCCAGTCACTATCTTTCACCCTAACCACATTCCCCAGTCACTATCTCTCACCCAAACCCCATTCCCCAGTCACTATCTCTCACCCAAACCCCATTCCCCAGTCACTATCTCACCCAAACCCGATTCCCCAGTCACTATCTCGCACCCAAACCCCATTCCCCAGTCACTATCTCTCACCCAAACCCCATTCCCCAGTCACTATCTCTCACCCAAACCCCATTCCCCAGTCACTATCTCACCCAAACCCCATTCCCCAGTCACTATCTCTCACCCAAATCCCATTCCCCAGTCACCATCTCTCACCTTAACCCCATTCCCCAGTCACTATCTCTCACCCAAACCCCATTCCCCAGTCACTATCTCTCACCCAAACCCCATTCCCCAGTCACTATCTCTCACCCAAACCCCATTCCCAAGTCACTATCTCTCACCCAAACCCCATTCCCCAGTCACTATCTCTCACCCAAACCCCATTCCCCAGTCACTATCTCTCACCCAAATCCCATTCCCCAGTCACCATCTCTCACCTTAACCCCATTCCCCAGTAACTATCTCTCACTCAAACCCCATTCCCCAGTCACTGTCTCACCCAAACCCCATTCCCCAGTCACTATCTCTCACCCAAACCCCATTCCCCAGTCACTATCTCACCCAAACCCCATTCCCCAGTCACTATCTCTCACCCAAACCCCATTCCCCACTCACTATCTCACCCAAACCCCATTCCCCTGTCACTATCTCACCCAAACCCCATTCCCCAGTCACTTTCTCACCCAAACCCCATTCCCCAGTCACTATCTCACCCAAACCCCATTCCCCAGTCACTATCTCTCACCCAAACCCCATTCCCCAGTCACTATCTCACCCAAACCCCATTCCCCAGTCACTATCTCTCACCCAAACCCCATTCCCCAGTCACTATCTCACCCAAACCCCATTCCCCAGTCACTATCTCACCCAAACCCCATTCCCCAGTCACTATCTCTCACCCAAACCCCATTCCCCAGTCACTATCTTTCACCCTAACCACATTCCCCAGTCACTATCTCTC
The DNA here is from genome assembly GCF_964194155.1 of Cetorhinus maximus. Classification (NCBI taxonomy): domain Eukaryota; kingdom Metazoa; phylum Chordata; class Chondrichthyes; order Lamniformes; family Cetorhinidae; genus Cetorhinus; species Cetorhinus maximus. The sequence goes on from NC_135879.1 coordinate 235,045,009, forward strand.
ACCCAAACCCCATTCCCCAGTCACTATCTCTCACCCAAACCCCATTCCCCAGTCACTATCTCTCACCCTAACCCCATTCCCAAGTCACTATCTCTCACCCAAACCCCATTCCCCAGTCACTATCTCTCACACAAACCCCATTCCCCAGTTACTATCTCTCACCCAAACCCCATTCCCCAGTCACTATCTCACCCAAACCCCATTCCACAGTCACTATCTCACCCAAACCCCATTCTCCAGTCACTATCTTACCCAAACCCTATTCCCCAGTCACTATCTCACCCAAACCCCATTCCCCAGTCACTATCTCACCCAAACCCCATTCCCCAGTCACTATCTCACCCAAACCCCATTCCCCAGTTACTATCTCTCACCCAAACCCCATTTCCCCAATCACTATCTCAGCCAAACCCCATTCCCCAGTCACTATCTCACCCAAACCCCATTCCCCAGTCACTATCTCTCACCCAAACCCCATTCCCCAGTCACTATCTCACCCAAACCCCATTCTCCTGTCACTATCTCACCCAAACCCCATTCCCCAGTCACTATCTCACCCAAACCCCATTCCCCAGTCACTATCTCACCCAAACCCCATTCCCCAGTCACTATCTCTCACCCAAACCCCATTCCCCAGTCACTATCTCACCCAAACCCCATTCCCCAGTCACTATCTCTCACCCAAACCCCATTCCCCAGTCACTATCTCACCCAAACCCCATTCCCCAGTCACTATCTCACCCAAACCCCATTCCCCAGTCACTATCTCTCACCCAAACCCCATTCCCCAGTCACTATCTCTCACCCTAACACCATTCCCCAGTCACTATCTCTCACCCTAACCCCATTCCCCAGTCACTATCTCTCACCCAAACCCCATTCCCCAGTCACTATCTCTCACCCTAACCCCATTCCCCAGTCACTATCTCTCACCCAAACCCCATTCCCCAGTCACTATCTCTCACCCAAACCCCATTCCCCAGTTACTATCTCTCACCCAAACCCCATTCCCCAGTCACTATCTCACCCAAACCCCATTCCCCAGTCACTATCTCACCCAAACCCCATTCCCCAGTCACTATCTCTCACCCAAACCCCATTCCCCAGTCACTATCTCACCCAGACCCCATTCCCCAGTCACTATCTCTCACCCTGGCCCCATTCCCCAGTCACTATCTCACCCAAACCCCATTCCCCAGTTACTATCTCTCACCCAAACCCCATTCCCCAGTCACTATCTTACCCAAACCCCATTCCCCAGTCACTATCTCACCCAAACCCCATTCCCCAGTCACTATCTCACCCAAACCCCATTCCCCAGTCACTATCTCACCCAAACCCCATTCCCCAGTCACTATCTCACCCAAACCCCATTCCCCAGTTACTATCTCTCACCCAAACACCATTCCCCAGTCACTATCTCACCCAAACCCCATTCCCCAGTCACTATCTCACCCAAACCACATTCCCCAGTCACTATCTCACCCAAACCCCATTCCCCAGTTACTATCTCTCACCCAAACCCCATTCCCTAGTCACTATCTCACCCAAACCCCATTCCCCAGTCACTATCTCACCCAAACCCCATTCCCCAGTCACTACCTCACCCAAACCCCATTCCCCAGTTACTATCTCTCACCCAAACCCCATTCCCCAGTCACTATCTCACCCAAACCCCATTCCCCAGTCACTATCTCACCCAAACCCCATTCCCCAGTTACTCTCTCTCACCCAAACCCCATTCCCCAGTCACTATCTCACCCAAACCCCATTCCCCAGTCACTATCTCTCACCCAAACCCCATTCCCCACTCACTATCTCACCCAAACCCCATTCCCCAGTCACTATCTCACCCAAACCCCATTCCCCAGTCACTATCTCACCCAAACCCCATTCCCCAGTCACTATCTCACCCAAACCCCATTCCCCAGTCACTATCTCTCACCCAAACCCCATTCCCCAGTCACTATCTCACCCAAACCCCATTCCCCAGTCACTATCTCTCACCCAAACCCCATTCCCCAGTCACTATCTCACCCAAACCCCATTCCCCAGTCACTATCTCACCCAAACCCCATTCCCCAGTCACTATCTCTCACCCAAACCCCATTCCCCAGTCACTATCTCTCACCCTAACCGCATTCCCCAGTCACTATCTCTCACCCGAACCCCATTCCCTAGTCACTATCTCTCACCCAAACCCCATTCCCCAGTCACTATCTCTCACCCAAACCCCATTCCCCAGTCACTATCTCTCACCCAAACCCCATTCCCCAGTCACTATCTCACCCAAACCCCATTCCCCAGTCACTCTCACCCAAACCCCATTCCCCAGTCACTATCTCTCACCCAAACCCCATTCCCCAGTCACTATCTCACCCTGACCCCATTCCCCAGTCACTATCTTTCACCCTAGCCCCATTCCCCAGTCACTATCTCACCCAAACCCCATTCCCCAGTTACTATCTCTCACCCAAACCCCATTCCCCAGTCACTATCTTACCCAAACCCTATTCCCCAGTCACTATCTCACCCAAACCCCATTCCCCAGTCACTATCTCACCCAAACCCCATTCCCCAGTCACTATCTCACCCAAACCCCATTCCCCAGTCACTATCTCACCCAAACCCCATTCCCCAGTTACTATCTCTCACCCAAACCCCATTCCCCAGTCACTATCTCACCCAAACCCCATTCCCCAGTCACTATCTCACCCAAACCCCATTCCCCAGTCACTATCTCACCCAAACCCCATTCCCCAGTTACTATCTCTCACCCAAACCCCATTCCCCAGTCACTATCTCACCCAAACCCCATTCCCCAGTCACTATCTCACCCAAACCCCATTCCCCAGTCACTATCTCACCCAAACCCCATTCCCCAGTTACTATCTCTCACCCAAACCCCATTCCCTAGTCACTATCTCACCCAAACCCCATTCCCCAGTCACTATCTCACCCTAACCCCATTCCCCAGTCACTATCTCACCCAAAACCCATTCCCCAGTCACTATCTCTCACCCTAACCCCATTCCCCAGTCACTATCTCACCCAAACCCCATTCCCCAGTCACTATCTCACCCAAACCCCATTCCCCAGTCACTATCTCTTTCCCAAACCCCATTCCCCGGTCACTATCTCTCACCCAAACCCCATTCCCCAGTCACTATCTCTCGCCCTAACCTCATTCCCCAGTCACTATCTCTTTCCCAAGCCCCCACTCCCCAGTCTCCCTTTATCACCAAGCCCATGATTCTTCAACAACCTGTTAATTTACAACCCCTTCCACCCCACCCCCACCTTCCCCCCCCCCCCCCCCCACCACCCCCTCCCCCACCGGCTCCTTCCTTCGGAAATTTGGGCAGAATCTTCCCAGTACGTCTGAGATGGGCTTGAAGGTGGGACTGTGAAGAATGGTAGAAAAGAGGGAGTCATGTCAGCACACATATGTGTTCCCAGCTCCCACATTAAACCAGCAGGAGCTAGCCACCTGTCAGCCAATTAGAATAAATAATTACCCATTTATGGGCAGATTTGGGGACACCGTCAAGGGTGCCTCCCTTCACTGAGGCCGAAGGTGGCAAGTGACTGGAGGTAACCTGCGGGTGGCTGGCTGGGTGTGGGTAGAGCGGTGGATTGGGGCTGCCTAAATTGGATGGCGGATCTGGAGGTGGCCAATCAGGAGGTCGCCTCCCATCAGATTGCTAAGAAATAATTGTAGGGGAAACAATTGTAGGGAAAAAGCCTAAAAGTACCACCGCACCTGCCAACCAGCTGGTACCCAGAAATAGTACCGCCCAATGATTATTTTTTAAAGGGCTTAAGATTCCACCCCATGAATGCGATAGAGGTCTTGATAAGCTATAACCTTCCACAGAACTAACAGGCGAGTTCGAACTTCACAGAGGAGAGCTGAAGGTTAGCTGGGTGATATTAAGACAGTTGCCTGAGGAGTAACAAGTGTCCAGTGAGTCACGCGTGGCCTCTTGGCTAGAGACGCTTGTCATTATCGTACAGCTACTCGTGGTGATAGATTCTATCTTCAGCTCTTTTAGTAAATATTCAACTGAAAAAATAAAGCAACCCTAATGAGCTTCTGTCTGGCTTTGTTTTGGCTGCAAAATCAAGTTAATATAAGCTGCCTCTGGAAGAAGGAACCCTGGTGAAATGTTTTCCTTCAATATAACCCTTCATTCAGGTTCAAATGCAGTGCATGCCACAGCTGTAGGAAGTGGATTATTCAAATGCTGATCACCGTGAAGAGTAGCTCAGTGCGAGCATGTCACAGGGAATTGTGGTCAAGCTCCCTGCCGATGCTGCTTTCCCAGAGGGAGTGCTGGGTCACGGGCTTCCCTCCCAGCGATGCGCTCACCCACTCAGGCCATGCGGGAAAGCAACGTAAAAGGTGCCTTAGCCGACCAATGCCAGGCAGAGATAAATAGGTATGTTAGCATGGAGGGGACAGTAGCAGAGCAGTAATGTTGCTGATCAGTAATCCAGAGACCCAGGCTAATGTCCTGGGAGCATGGGTTCAAACTCCAACCATGGGAGCTGGGATCTGAATTCCATTAAGCTGGGGCAGAATATTATGGGGACGGGGTCGGGGGGGAAAGGGGAAGAACAGATGCCAGTCACCACCCCACCCCCACCGCCGACTCCCTGGAAGCAAAGACTGAAGCTGACTCGTTCCATGCTGGCCTGTCCCGCAGCCATAACGTGCAGCGGGTGGGCTAAACAGGGGCAGAGCAGGACTTTGCCCCTCGCTGGAGAGGAAATTCCACCCTCAGTCATGGCAGCTCCAAGAGTGCTTGAGTGGGCGACACCGGGACTACAACGAGGAAGCAGGAGAAGGTCCAGGTGATTCCCGGAAGTGCTGTCTGACAATGTTTCGTTCGGTGGGCACACACCGGAGTCAGCCGCGCGCCCGTCGATAATCGATAGGCCTATTAAAGCCATTAACTAAGTCATTAATGTCAAGTTTACACTGACGGTCAAACCTTACGGTTGGCGGGCAGGTGAAAAGGCCAAGCGGCCTTTACGTTTTTTAGGAAACCGCATCCACGAGCGGGATGAGGTTTCTTAAAGCTTTTACCGCCTGAATAAAAAGTTTCTATGGAAAATAAAAACATATCCCATCTCATATGACACAGTCACATGAGGGGACATGTTTCATTAAATTTTTTATGTCTTTAAAAAATTTTCTAAAAAGCGCTTCAACCTCCCTGAGGCACGGAGCTGCCTCAGAGAGACTGAAGTGCTCTATCGCATGTATACGTGAAAGAGTGCTGGACCCGGCTCTCCCTCCTCCCCCCGCCCGCACAGGTAGCACTCAGCGCTACCGCTCGCGTATTATGCTGGGCGGGCCTTAATTGGCCTGCCCGTGTAAAATGGCGGCGCGGAGCTGATCGCGGGCGGCGCTCGGCCCCCCACCTGTTCCCGCCGAGCCCGCCTGATGTGGGAAAAATTCAGGCCAATACGTCTGGGGCTGAGCAAGTCAATACATTATTGTACTCTTTTGGAGCAATTCCTGATGATGTTATAGCAAGAAAAGGCATTAATGAGGCATCAGACAAATTCAAAGAAGTCTTAAAGCCCTTTGGTAATTATTTTAATTTGCAGAATAACAGGATATTAGAAAGATCCAAGTTTAACAAAAGGGTCCAGATACCAGGTGAACCAGTCTTTATCAATGATTTGTATCAACTGGCTGAAGGTTGCGAATATGTTGATCTTAAAACAGAGCTGATATGAGACCTCACTGTAGTTGGGGCAACCAATGACCCCCTATCGAACCCACTGCAATCCAAAGGAGACTTAACTTTGGAGAAGGCGATACAGTGGTGAGACAAGCGGAGGTCCGTTAATAAGATAGAGCCATACTCAAAGGAGAAGGAAAACCGTGGCTCAGGAAACCCCTAGTGACGTTGCAACTTATTAAACAGAAGAGCATCAAGAGCACTCCAGGGAAGAAGACACATTCTGAAGCAAAAGCTCATTATGTCATTAAACCATGCCAGCACTCCGACTCCAAATAGCCCCACAGGCACGAACAGTGTCCTGCAACCACTGCAGAATGCTTCCATTGTAAAAAGCTTGGACACTTTGGAAAGAAGTGCAGAACTAAAACCTCCAGAAACACAGAGGGCCACAAGAGAATCTTCACACACAAGGCCACTAATGAAATTAAGGAATCCCAACAAGAAGAGGAACAGCAATGTTTCCTGGGTGAGATCAATGACCTCAGATACACATTCTGGAATGCAGATATTTGTGTCAATGGACATACTGCTATTTTCAAATTGGATACAGGAATAAGCGTGACAGTCTTGTCTGACAAAGAATGTGGCTAGTAACAAAGGCTGAGGACAACCGAAGCCCAGACATATGGTCCAAGAAGGATCAAAGTACAAGTCATAGGCATGTTGTAAGCAATGCTCCAATACAATAGCAAACAGGTGCTGAAAATGTTATATGTTATTTGCAATCAGGATTTTTTTCTACTGAGCCAAAATGTCTTTGTAGACCTCAATCTCATCAAGACAATGGAGGACATCAATGATCAAACAGTCATCAATGATACCAAATCGAAGCCCCTCAAGTCATCCAACTGCACTGGGGGTACTCTTCACAGAGGCTGATAATCCAGCCTATTTCCAGCAAACAGAGAGTAAACTTGTTCTCACGAAAGAGGTAATGAACCAAATGGACCAATGAATACCTGAGTGTGATCCTTCATCACTTTGTGAGCTGGCTGGGAAGGGAGACGAAACTCAAGGGACAGCATACATTGGTGCAATATCTCTTTGTAAGTGCATCCACACCTGTCCATCCACCAAAAGTGTTCATCAAGGATGCAAGCAATCAAACAAGTCCAGAATTAGAGACAGAACCAAACCAGGCAATGTCCACCTCTTCCATGTTGGGAGACAAATCTAGAAGAGAACCATATATTTTACATTTGGAAGAACCAAATGTTGAGTCACAAACTGACAATGGACCAGATACTCTTACTGAAGGCCATCCAAGTCAAAGCAAAGAAGTCCAAAGGGAGAGTACTGATCTTCCAAGTCTGACAAGAACATGATCAGGGAGAGTCATGAAACCTTCAGACTACTTGAATCTATGAAGTCAGAGACTTGAGGGGAGAAGGTTGAGTATGTAAGTATAAATGTAAAATATATTTGGATTAAGACTTTTAGGGAGATGTAGTATTATGGTGTCCAGAGTTGAAAGGGTTAATGTGTGCAACTGGAGAAACAATACCTCCCACATGTTGATGTAAGAGAGAGAGACACATGACTAAGAGTCAAGAAGGAGAAAACTCATGGCTTAGACTGAGTAACACCTAGTCTTGTATATATGTATATAGTTATGTTCTTCCAATAAACCAGTTATAGTTCAGACACATATATATATATATATATATATCTGCAATCATTCCTTAGCCAGTCACAACCAACATACAACATGGTCTCAGAAATAGGATCTTACATTAACTGCCCTTTGCAATGGCCCAGCAAGCCACTCGGTTCAAGGACAATTAGGGATGGGCAACAAAAGCTGACCTTGCCAGCGACACCATGAAAGAATAAAGGGAAAAAATGCACAGTGGCTGTGCTACTGCACTATTCATCTAGAGATTTGGGAGATTATTTTGGCCAATGCTGCTTTAAGAAACACCTGTATGAAAGTTTGGATTCAGCATGCAATTTTTGGGCTGATTATCATGATTTGAACATGGCTGCAGGAGCTGAAACCAATAACCATAAGATTAACACTCACATGCTGATGAGATGCAATTTTCCTGCCTGCTTCCACTGAAAGTGCAATGTCTGGGAGTGGAAAGACCCTTCCAGGAGCAGGAGGGAGGGCGGCCAGTTTCTCTGATGTGGTTCTGACAGAAGATGTTGAGAGGAGGAGAGTTGTCTACCCACAGTGGGGGAAGGAAGCCACCTAAGCAGCTGATTCTCTACATGCAGGAGGAGGTCGCCCAGGAGGTGACAGCCAAAACCCCAAGAAATTTAATGACTTGACATGAGTTGTCAAGATAAGATTACTCCCACTGTCCCCCCTTAGGACCTGTCCTTGAATTTCTCCTTTTACTGATCTTAACGACCTCAGAAAGTGATAGTTTCACATGTACCTGATGACCACCAGCCCTATCTCTCTACCGCCTCTCTCGACTCCTCCACTGTTGCTAACTTAGCTGCACCATCGCCATGACTGCCTGTTTCCACCTTTGTAACATCACTCAGCTTCACCACTGCCTCAACTCATCTGTTGTTAAAACCCTTATTCATGCCTTTGTTACCTCTAGATTTGGCTATTCTAATGCACCTCTGATGGTCTCCTATGTTTAGCCCTCCATAAACTCCATTCAGAATCCTGCTGCCTGTATCCCTAGTCATGCCAAGTCCTGTTCACCCATCGCCATTGTGATCACTGACTTACATTGACTACCACTACTTACAGATGTGCAACTATTTCTGATTCCTAATGACTCAAAGCTATCCTCACTCTTCAGCTCCATATGGTCTCATCACATACATTCTCGTACATTGGCCACATGCACTGCATCTAACCATTCCAGCATTATCATTGCATGCTCCCAGGGGAAATTTTCACTTCAGCCCATTATTCACACCCCTTACCCTCCACACCCCTATGGGAAGAAGAGGGGGAGAGAAAGGAAAAGACTGGCATTTATATAGCACTTTTCACAACCACTGGACATCTCAAAGCCAATGAAGTACATTTTGATGTGTAGTCACTGTTGTATGTGGGAAACAATAGGAAAAGCTGTAAGACAACAAGGAAGAATGAACTATGGCAATAGCTACAACTGTCGCAGATACCACCTCTTTGATGGGGGCTAGCAGGCAATTTAATTGACAATCGGCCCCTTAATAAGCCTTCAGTGACTTCCTACTGCTGGCTTCAACTCCTTTTCCAAGATGGCACTAAATGTGGGTTACAACAGCATTGTATCCCCATCTTGGCCACATCTTTACCTCTTTGCATTTGACCAAAATCACCCCCTTTGAGTTCAAATCAGCAACAAAGGTGTTTGAGGATTTGAATTCGGTTTGAAAAATAAATCTGGAAATGAAAATCTGGTATCAGCAAATTTAATCATAAAGCTATCAAATTGTCCTAAACCCAAAAGGATTCATTCATGACTTTTAGAGAAGGAAGTCTATTGTTTCTAGAAATGAAAATCTGGTATCAGCAAATATAATCATAAAGCTATCAAATTGTCCTAAACCCAAAAGGATTCATTCGTGACTTTTAGAGAAGGAAGTCTATTGTTTCTACCTTCTCTTGCCTGCATCAACCTAACTCTCTGAAGTGGCCTTGCAAACTATTCAGCAGTTCAAGGAGAAGATTACCTTCTCAAGGCAATTAGTAATGGGCAATAAGTGCCAATCTTGCCAGTGACATCCACATCCTGAGAATGACCAAAGGATAAAACTACATTACGATGAAATAAGGAGAGCAAGAAACTCTGGTGTTCAATCCTTCATGTGTACTGAGTTGGTGATAGCAGTTGCAGGGGACCTGTCAGTAATCTAAAGGGACCTTTCCTCTGCAACATGCTGGCCCATTCCTGAATCATTTCCAACACCACCTCCCCTCCCCATGGCACATTCTCATGCAAGCGCAGGAATTGAAACACTTGCCCTTCTTACTTTCCCCTTTCTACTGTCCAGGTATATTGTTGATTTATTTCTACTTCAGTTGATTTAGCATTGCTTACGATACATTCTCCTCTGCATTGGGAGATCAAATGTAGACTAAGTGACCACTTTGCAGCCACTTTAATTCTCTGCCGCACCCCTATTTTGACCCCACTGTTCTTGGCCCCCTATACTGCTCCAATGACGCTCAACATAAGCTTGAGGAACAGTAGCTCATCTTTCGCTTAAGCACTTTAATGCCTTCTGGACTCAACGTTGAGTTTAACAATTTCAGATCCTAGCCTGTGTCCCCATTATCTCGGACAGAAGCTGTTGGCGGAGATTCTGTTATTCCCATTTATACCTCCTCCAGATCTATCTTTTGTTTCTTCATTTGTATCATTTTCATCCCCTTGCACCATCATCCATTTTGTTGTGAATCTCTTCTGCCTCCCACCCTAGAACAGACCTTCTCTTCTGTACATCCTCTGCCCCATTTCTGCAACCTTCTCTAATTGACCCGGTTGCATCTCAAACCTTTTAGCGAAAGACCATCAGCCTGAAATATTAAACAAAAATAAAAATAGCTGGAAAAACTCAGCAGGTCTGACAGCATCTGCGGAGAGGAACACAGTTAACGTTTCGAGTCCGTATGTCTCTTCATCAGAACTGAGGAATTATAGAAATGAGGTGAAGTATAAGCTGGTTGAGGGGGGTGGGACAGGTAGAGTTGGATAGAGGGCCATTGATAGGTGTTGGCAAAGAAGAGATTGCCAAAGATGTCATAGACAAAAGGACAAAGGGGTGTTGACGGTGGTGATATTAGCTAAGGAATGTGCTCATGGTGACATTAAGGATAGAAAGCAGGAAAGAAAGCTATACTTTTGTTACATAGAAACATAGAAAATAGGAGCAGGAGTGGGTCATTCAGCCCTTCGAGCCTGCTCCGCCATTCAATATGATCATGTCACAGGCGTCCTGTGGCTATTTGGGAATCCAGATGTGGTTAACTGCATTCCTAAAATGAGTAAAAATTGGGTTATAGACACCGTCATTGGGCATCCAATGAACGGTCACACTTTAAACGGCTGTGGCTGAGGATAAAATGTTAGACGAAGCCCAGCCTTAGGCAAGTCTTCAAAACAAAAGCAGAATGCTGTGGACCTGAAATAAAAACAGAAAATGCTGGGTTTTTCCAGCACTTTCTGTTTTCATTATGTAAGTATTTCTTTGCTTGCTTTGACTACTTTAATTCTTTGGTTTCGGAATGGGTGGCAGATGTTTGCTCAGGGAATATGTGCATGCAAAGTACATTTAACTGTATTTTGCGAATGTGTGCCAAGGTGTTCTCCGCTCATGCATGGAGCTAAAATGGTCTTGCCATAGGGACATCCGTGAACAGTCATCGAATCCTATTGGATGACACGGGTCTCGAATCATGCTGAAAAGGGCGATTACATGAGAAAGCTGCTGGCACTCTTGAATTGTCCCTCCTCACAAGTCATCAATTTCCAATGAAGAGGGCAGAATGCCAAAGGAAATGTTTAGGGGAAAACCATTTGCAATGTCAGAACAATTCTGACCGTGGATCAAAAGAATTCTCTGCACAGCTAAGCTGACTGTACCACAGAGGGGTGGTGGAACTAGGTGCAACACAGTCGCGATGGGCCAAATGACCTCTTTCAGTGCTATAACCTGTTCTACGATTTTATGATGCAATAACAGATGTAACCTGGTATCCAGGCAATACAGGTGTCATTTTACAGGGTCTTTCTGCCTGCCGGGAACCTTGCCTGCCAGTAAAGTAAATTAGGAATCTTAGTGTGTGCTGTTCACAATTAAAATGGTAGGAAAATTGATTAAAAAACACGTCCAATTCTCTCTAGAGATGAGAAACACACGTCAGCAATCTTTAATTAGAAAAGATAGTTGCCATAAAATAGGACATTTTTTGGATTTTTTTTAACATTAATATCATTCCCAGTCAGTTGATAGTGCTATCACCTCTGAGCCAGAAGCTTGTGTGTACAAACACTGCTCTAGGCAATTTACACTGAAGTTTCAACTACTGCTGTCCAAATGAAATTTTAAATAAGATCCCATCTGCCTCTTCCAATTCATTAGTATCCAGAAATTAACAGATTTATGGATTCTAATGACATCAAGGGATACCAGGATAGTGGAGGAAAATGGCACAGAGATAAATGATCAGCCATGATCTGTTTGAATGGCAGAGCAGGCTCGACGGGCCGAATGGCCTACTCCTGCTCCTATGTTCCTATGAGAGCAGAGAGTTCTCCTGAAATCCTGGTCTAAATTCATACCTCAACCATCACCACCAAAACAGATTAACTAGTTATTTAACTTATTGTGGAATCTTGCTGTACTCAAAATGAGTGCACTGAATACTTACACCCCTATCAAATCTCCTCTCAACCCTCTCATCTCCAAGGAGGACAGCCCCAGCTTCTCCAATCTATCATTGGAGCTGAAGTGCCTCATCTCTGGAACCATTCTTGTAAATCTTTTCTGCACCCTCCTGAAAGCCTTCAAATTCTTCATATTTCCATTTATTGCCTTTCCTTGTTGCCCCCACCAAAATGTGTCATTTCACACTTCTCTGTATTAAATTTCATCTGCCCCATGTCCACCCATTCCAACAGCCTGCTTATACCCAAGTTTTATGTCATCTGCAAATTGTGACTTTGTGCGCTCTATACCAAGCATAAGACCCTCGTCGGGTGGGCTCGGTGGGGGGTGAGCGGGAGCGGTTGGGAAGCCGACCGCTGCCCACGATTGGGCCATGACCGTCATTTCACGTTGGCCGGCCAATTCAGGTCCGCCCAGCATGAGATGCGCGCGGCAGTGCTCAACGCTCCCTGTGTTGGGGGGTGGGGTGGGGAGGAGGGCAAGCCGGGAACTTCACTCAGGTGTGGGCAAGAAAAGCTCCCTGAGGCACAGAGCTGCCTCAAGGAGATGAAGATTTAAAAAATTAAAAAATAAAGAATTTTAACATGCTAAAAAAACATGTCCCATCACGTGACTCTGTCATTAATGAAATGTTAAAATTTTTATTTAATTTTTAATAGCTGTTGGAAACCTCACCCCGCCTGTGGATGAGGTTTCCTAAAAAACCCAAAGGTCGCTTGGCCTTTTCACCTGCCCACCAACCATAAGGTTGGACGGGCAGGGAAAAACCTAATCCAATGGCACTTTAATGGTCTTAATAGGCCTGTTAATTGTCGGCGGGCGTGGTACCAACTCCCGCCCGGGCCCGCCGACCAAAATATCACGCGAGTGCACGATGACATCGGGATGCTCGTCCGACATCATCGCGCATCATTTTACACTCGTTGGGGTCGGACGTGTGCCCCACCCAACATGTGAAAAGTTCTGGCCATGAATATTCGGTCATTGATATATGGCATGTAGCCACACAGCTATCCTCTTCTCTAATATCCTTTAAAACATGTTTGGTTATATAGTGTTTTTGGCATTCAGCAGTTATGTACATTTGCATTTAGAATAATTGGATTAGCTTTCTTTGCCCATGCATTTCTGAAAGGCTGCCAAACACTTCAGCAACCAAGACTTTGCAGCAATTTGGCTTGTTGCTGGTTACCGCTGATGAAGTGTTGAGGACGGAAATCCTGTTGGCTGCTCCAACTGTGCGGCATGAATTTGACGAGGCAGGCTGCCATCATGAGGAGGCAACAGGTTCAAACACAATGTAACTTTGGGCTGTATATTGGCACGCTCAATACCTAAGACCTTACAACTCCTACGGGGTTATATAGTCACCTCTGTTTCATTAAAAGAAGCTGTGACCAAGCCATAATACATAAGTCAAGCTGCTTTACAGACGACTGGAATGGCTCCTCCCACAATAGTGAAGGTCATAACTTTTAAAAAAATCATTCATGGGATGTGAGCGTCGCTGGTCTAATTGGCCTTGAGTAAGTGGTGATGAGCTGCCCTTTTGAATTCAGCTGAGTGGCTTGCTAGGTCAATTAAGAAGGCAGTTAACAATCAGCCACAAAGCTGTGGCTCAGTTCATAGCACCCTCGCCTTTGAATCAGAGGGTTGTGGGTTCATGTCCCACTCCCGGAAAACCAAGAACTGGAGTCACATAGAGGCAAACCTGGTATGGGGAATGCAGATTTCCTTCCCTGCAGGACGTTGGTGAACAAGTTGGGTATCACTGGCAATCCAGTTGTTCATGGTCACCATTCCTAACAATAGATCTTTATTCCAGACTATAACTGAATTTAAATTTCTCAGCTGCAATGATTCATTTTGAACTCATGTCTCCAGACTATTAGTCCAATAACATAATGACGAGTCTCGTAATGGTATCATAACCCTTACATCGGTAATCACATGATAGGAACGTTCTGCCCATTGAGCCTGTTCTGCCATTCAATTAGATCATAGTTGATGTGTATCTCAACACTATCTAGCCAGTTTGGTTCCATAACTATTAATATCTTTACCAGTAGCCAAAGAATCTATCAAGACAAAAGCAAAACACTAAAGATATTTGAAATCAGAAATGAAAACAGAAAATACTAGAAATTCAATGGGTTGTTACAAAACTATAATAATTTTCACAATATTATTGTGGGTTATTGTAAAGGAGTGATTATGGATAATTCTGTCTGTGTGTGATTTTAGTGAATTGAAGTCAGCTAGTCTGCAAGCTTGAAATTATCAAAAGGAGTTAGGTGTAGAAGGTTGAAATGGTAATGAGTAAACACGGATGAAGTCTTAGCATAAAAGGTGTGAAGGAAATTTGCATTTTTAGATAAGTGAAGGAGTTGTTTGGATTTCAAAGCGATGATAGGATGTTTACAACAGGTAAGATAAGCAAGGCCAAGCAGTGTGTTTATTTTTCCCAAAAGGAAAGAGGTCATATTGGCAACATGAAAGATTTTTATATTAAAGGGAAAAGTAAATTTGCAAAGTCATGTGGAACAATGGAATTCACAGATTAAAGTGGGAGAAATATATATAAAGAGGAATGAAAGGCTATGTTGGGGGGCCATGTAAGATCTGGCCCCATCATGGTGAGGAGAATATTTACTTTATCCTCATCCGCTATTTCATTCGTTTTCCCCCAAATGTGAAACCTTCGTTCGTAATTACACCAGCTCTCTTTGTTAGGGTTGAATTCCCCCATCGTCCTCAGATGTGCCTTCAGTGCCATTTTTCCACTCAGTTACATCCCATGCTGTCTCACTGAGCTGTACATGAACACAATGTGCAGAGGGAGCAATCTTTCAAAACCACTCAAACTTCCTCAAAATCAACTTAAAGTCTGTCCATCCTTAATTTTTCAAATCAAGTGTAAAAAAAAATTCCATCCCAGCCTTTTTGCCATCTTTCTGTTGTGTACCACACTGAGAAAGACCCACCATGGATTCTCAGCAAGCAGCCAGTCTAGAGCTAACTTTATTTACTCCTTGCCAACAGAAAAAGAGAGAGCAGAGAGGCAGCTGTAACATACTACAATCTCTACAATGGACCTCAGGACTTCATGGATGCCCGCTCTTGAGTTGCTTGATCTGTTCGAAATCTATCCCATTTAGCATGGTGGTAGTGCCACACAACATGATGGAGGGTATCCTCAATGTGAAGGCGGGACTTCGCCTCCACAATGACTGGGCGGTGGTCACTCCTACTGATACTGTCATGGACAGATGCATCTGCAGCAGGCAGATTGGTGAGGATGAGGTCAAGTATGTTTTTCCCTCTTGTTCGTACCCTCACCACCTGCTGCAGACCCAGTCTAGCAGCTATGTCCTTTAGGACCAGGCCAGCTCGGTCAGTAGTGGTGCTACCAAGCCCCATTGGTGATGGACAATGAAGATCCCTGCCCCGGGAGAGCATCAGCTTCAGAGGGACAAAACTGCCAACAAACAGAAGCAGGAGAAACGCAAAGTAGTGCACAAGAGAGCTCGAGATGGAGCTAAGGAATAATCACACCAAACAATCCTTGAGGAAACACTCTCGCCGGACTAATTATTAAACTTGGGACAGAACTTCCCATTCTTTCACCTAATCTAACAGCAGTTAACTTACTTTATAGTGGGCAGGAGAATTTTGGCACTTTGACTTTCAATTAGAGGTCTGGCTTGTTCTAATGGATTTTCTGTGTTGTGTTACATTCTGTGGATAAAGCCCTTGTCTCTGTCTATATCTCTCTGTGTGTACAGTGCAGTAAATGCGGTTACATTAGATTTCACTTAGGTCATTTCATTGAGTTGAACACCACATATATATCACATGGTTCCATCGAAACTAGGCAGAGGTAATAAATGTTAAAATCACATTTGTGCTTCCTTTATATTTAGTGGTACAAATTATATTGAAATCAAAAACCTGCAGCCCTGTTGTTGTGGATCGACCAGGTGCCCAGCTGGGGTACTGTGGAGGGACCATGAATTAACCAGGAACCAGATACACTGGGTTCTCATCTTCCCTGGTGATTTCTATTGGGCCTTGTTTCGATGGATCCTCCATTTATCCCAACTCTTTTTAAAAATTCTTTCATGGGATATGGGCATCACTGCCAAGGCCAGCATTTGTTGCCATCCCTAATTGCCCTTGAACTGAGTGATTTACTAGGCCATTTCAGAGGGCAGTTAAGAGTCAACCACATTGTTATGTTTTACTATAGGGTCGCTTTGCTGGCAAACTGGTTGCATGCTTATCTGTCAGCGGGTGAGTCGATTACAGAGAGCCATACGAAATGGAGCACATGCCATTTATTTACATAGACAACAGAGCACTAACATGATGTGTGCTTCTCCAACCAGACCCTACTCAAAACTAACATAAGAAATCGGAACAGGAGTAGGCCATTCGGCCCCTCGAACCTGCTCCGCCATTCAATAAGATCATGGCTGATCTTCTTGTGTTTCGATTTCCATATTCCGATCTAACCCCGATAACCTTTGATTCCCTTGCCCAACAAGAATCCATCTATCTCTGCCTTAAAAATATTCAATGACCCCACCTCCACCACCTTCTGAGGCAGAGAGTCCCAAAGTCACACAACCCTTTGAGAGAAAAAAATTCTCCTGATCTCTGTCCTAAAAGGGTGACCCCTAATTTTAAACAGTGCCCCCTAGTTCTGGGCTCACCCACAAGAGGAAACATCCTTTCAACGTCTATCTTGTCAAGGCCGTTCATGATCTTGTATACTTCAATCAAATCACCCCTCACTCTTCTAAACTCTAGTGGAAGTGGAAACAAGCACAGTCTGTCCAACCTTTCCTCATAGGACAACCCACTCATTCGATCCAATAAGCCTCTTTTGAACCGCCTCCAATGCATTTACATCTTTCATTAAATAAGGAGACCAAAACTGCACACCGTATTCGAGGTGCAGTCTCACCGATACCCTGTATAACTGAAGCATAACATCTTTACTTTTGTGTTCAATCCCTCTCATAACAAAAGACAGTTTTCCATTAGCTTCTTAATTACTTTCTGCACCTTAGACTATAAGACCATAAGAAGTAGGAGCAGAAGTAGGCCATTCAGCCCATCAAGTCTGCTCCGCCATTCAATGAGATCATGGCTGATCTGATAATCCTCAACTCCACTTTCCTGCCTTTTCCCCATAACCCTTGATTCCCTTACTGATTATAAATCTGTCTATCTCAGCCTTGAATGTACTTAATGACCCAGCCTCTACAGCCCTCTGTGGTAAAGAATTCTACAAATTGACTACCCTCTGAGAGAAGAAATTCCTCCTCATCTCACTTTTAAAAGGGTGCCCCTTTACTCTGAGATTATGCCCTCTGGTCCTAGACTCTCCCACAAGGGGAAACACCCTCAGCATCTACCCTGTCAAGCCCCCTGAGAACCTTAAATGTTTCAATAAGGTTGCCTCTCATTCTTCTAATTTCCAATGAGTTCCAGGCCCAACCTACTCAACCTCACCTCATAAGAAAACCGCTCCATACCCGGGATCAATCTAGTGAACCTTCTCTGGACTGCCTCCAATGCCAGTATATCTTTCCTTAGATAAGGGGACCAAAACTGTTCACAGTATTCTACATGTGGTCTAACTAGTGCCCTGTATTGTTTTAGCAAGATTTCCCTATTTTTATACTCCATTCCCTTTAAAATAAAGGCCAACATCCCATTTGCCTTCCCTATTACCTGCTGAACTTGCATGTTAGCTTTTTGGGATTCATGCACAAGGACTCCCAAATCCCTCTGGGCTGCAACTTTCTGCAGTCTTTCTCCATTTAAATAATATTCAGCTCTTCTATTCTTCCTGCCAAAGTGCATTACCTCACATTTTCCCACATTATGGGTAAAATTTTTCACTCGCCTGACCTGACCTGACCGAGCGTAAAATGACGCGCGATGACGTCGGGTGAGCAATCCCAACGTCATCACACACTCGCGTGATATTTCGGTCGGCGGGCATACGCCGAAGTTGGCAGTGCGCCCACCAACATTTAAAAGGTCTATTAAGGCCATTAAAAAGTTAATTAAAATACAATTTTCCCTGCCCATCCAACCTTACGGGCAGGCGAAAACGCCAAGCGGCCTTTGCACTTTTTTGGAAACCTCATCCACGGGCGGGATGAGGTTTCCAAAAACAAATAAAAATAAAGACTTTAATTTTTCGTTAATAACATGTCCCTGCTCATGTGACAGAGTCACATGTGGGAGCATGTTTCATTCTGTTTTTATTTTTAAAATTATTTCTCTCATATATCTCCGTCTCTGCCTCAGGGAGATTATGTAGCATGCTTGAGCTCACCTGGCTGACATTCCTCACCCCGCCCGATCAGGCAGCTCTAACTGCCAACACTCACATTTCATGCTTGGCAGGCCTTAATTGGCCCACCACCGTGAAATTGCCTTCCGGGCCTGATCGTGGGCAGCGGTCAGCTTCCCAACCACACCTGCCCGCCCCTGCATAGCCCACACGCCAAGGGCAAAATTCTGTCCTATATTCCATCTGCCAAGTTTTTGCCCACTCGCATAACCTGTCTATGTCCCTCTGTAGACTCCTTGGGCTGAATTTTCCGCCCATCGGGAGGGAGGTTGATGGGCGGGCGCGTATAGGTGCGCTTCCAATCGGCGCCCCCCGATCAGAGGCGCACTGCCATTTTACGTGGACGGGCCAATTAAGGCCCGCCCGGCGTGACGTCCGCAGGGAAGCGCTATGCGCTCCCTGTGCGGGCGGGGGGGAAATCCCAAACTCGAGAGTGCGCTCTTTCACGCATGCGCATGAAAGAGCGCACTCATCTCCCTGAGGCTAAGTGCAGCCTCAGGGAGATCGGCTGTACATGTAAAAAAGATAAAAATAGAAGAATAAAATTTCCCTTATATGTCCCCTCATGTTACAATGTCACATGAGTTGGGACATGTCTATAATTTTTACACAATCTTTATTAAAAATTTTTAAAGCTCACATGAAACCTCATCCCGCTCGTGGATGAGGTTTCATGTTTTTTCTAGTTCCCGCCAGGGCTCCTGGCCTGCCCGCCAACCTTAAGGTTGGATGGGCAGGTCCTTTAATTACTTCATTGGCCCTGTCAATAGCCTCAACTGGCCATTGACAGGTCGGCAGGGGCGCAGCTGATTTTGCTGCGCTCCCGCCTTCCTGAAAATTTAAATCGGGCGCAGTGACATCGGGAGTTCTGCCCGATGTCACCGCGCATCATTTTACATGTCAGCGAGTGGGCCCCACCCCCGCTCGCCAACTCATAAAATTCTGCCTCTTGTGTCATCCTCACCACTTGCCTTCCCACCTATTCTTGTGTCACCCCCCAAACTTGGCGATAGTACATTCACTTCCCTCACCTAAGTAATTAATAAATATTGTAAATAATGGAGGCCCCAGCACGGTTCCTTGTGGCACTCCACCACTAACTATCTGCATACTAACTTTTTGTGACTCATGTACTAGAACACCTAGATCCCTCTGCACCTCAGAATTATGCAGCCATTCTCCATTTAAGTAATACTCTGCTTTTTTGTTCTTCCTGCCAAAGTGAACAACTTCACATTTTCCAGATCTTTGCTCACTCACTCAATCTATTTATACCCATCTGCAACCTCCTCATGTCCTCTTCACAACACACTTTCCTACCTACCTTTGTGTCATCTGCAGATTTAGCTACCATGTCTTCACTCCCCTCATCTAAGTCATTGATGTAAATCATAAAAGGTTGAGGCCCCAGTACAGACCCTGTGGGACTCTACTCATCACATCCTGCCAATCAGGAAAAGACCCATTTATGCATACACTCAGCTTTCTGCCAGCCAGCCAATCTTCTATCCATGCTAATATGTTACCCCCTATACCATGCGCTTTTATTTTCCATAATAATCTTTGATGTGACACCTTATCAAATTCCTTCTGGAAATCCAAGTACAGTACGTCTACAGGTTCCCCTTTATCCACCAAGCATGTTACTCCTTCAAAAAAACTCCAATAAATTGGTTACATTGAGCCTGTCCCAGTTCTTTGAAAGATCTATTCAATTAGTCCCATCCCCTTGCTCTTTCTCTGTAGCACTGCAATTTTTTTTCCTTTTTAAATATTGATCCAATCCTGGTTTGAAAGTTACTCTTGAACCTGCTTCCACTCCCTTTCAGGCAGTGAATTCCAGATCATGACAATTCACTATTTTAATATATTTCTTCTGATCTCGTCTCTGTTTTTATGCCAATTGCCAAAAATCTTTTCTAGTCACTGGCCCAGTGCCAGTGGAAAAAGTTTCTCCCTATTTACTCTATCAAACATCCTTGTAATTTGAATCAAATCTCCCCTTAAGCTTCTTTGCATTCCCAGCTTCTCTAGTCTCTCTCCACTTAACGGATATCCTTCATCCCTGGTACCATTCTGGTAAGACTCCTTTGCACCCTTTCCAAGGCCTTGACATCTTTCCTAAAGTCTGGTGTTCAAAATTGGACATAATGCTTCAGCTGAGGCCTAACCATTGATTTATGAAGGCTTAGCAAAACTTCCTTGTCTCCAATCCATGGCTGTTACACCAGCCATCCAGTCCTATCAGAAAGGAATTCCAAAGAAACTTTTTTTCCAGAGAGTGTTGAGAATGTGAAACTCGCTACCACAGGGAGTAGTTGAAGTGAATAAAATGGATGTGTTTAAAGGGAGGCTAATAAAGCACATGATGGAGAAGGGAATAGGGATTTATGCTGATAATGCTAGATGAGGAAGAGTGGGAAGAGGCTCAATGGTACATAAATTCTGGCATGTACTGGTTGGACTGAATGGTCTGTTTCTGTGCTATATATCGCTTGTACAGTGAAAGGACCAATAATGTTTGGGACAAACTTTCTAAATAAAATTGGTATAAATTAACAGGAGACAAACAAGCTGGCCCTTACTTATCAGAACTGAACATACAGAATGAATCAATCTGCTTTTTTTTATTCATTTATGGAATGTGGGCATCGCTGGCTAGGCCAACATTTATTGCCCATCCCTAATTGCCCTTGAGAAGGTAGTGGTGAGCTGCCTTTTTGAACCACTGCAGTTCATATCGCATAGGTACATCCACATTGCTGTTTGGGAGGGAGTTCCAGGATTTCGACCCAGCGACAGTGAAGGAGCAGCAATATTTTTCCAAGTCAGGATGGTGTGTGGCTTGGAGGGGAACTTCCAGGATGTGGTGTTCCCATGTGTCTGCTGCCTTTGTCCTTCTAGATGGTGGTGATCATGAGTTTGGAATGTCCTGTCAAAGAAGCCTTGGTGAGTTCCTGCAGTGCAACTTGTAGTTGGTACACAATGCTGCCACTGTGCACTGGCGATGAAGGAAGTGGTTGTTGTGTTTTTAAACTTAAAGCTAGTTATTCAAAACTTAAGAAAACATTAGTCTTTAATTCTTCACCAGCATTTCTACAATACAAGTTGTTGGTACTAAAATGTTTTTACTGATGCCCCATTTCTAAAGGTCAGACTTTTTACGCTGACATCCACTCCCTACATGAATCGTGATACTTTCCCTAGGATTTATTACCATTTTCTACTATTCTATTTGCATTTGTTCTCTCAGCCACACATTGATTCACATTGCTGGTAATGAATTTCAGATTCCACCCACTCTCTGGGTAAAGACATTTCTCATCATTTTGCCGTTGGATTTATTAGTAAATATTTTGTATTTTAGTTATGACATGGCAGATGATGTGTGCCAGGTGGACCAATCGACAAGGGAAACTTGGTCGCGCTATCACCATGGTTTTGCAATTTGTAATTATTACGAGATGTGTGCACTGAATATAGAAGTAATAAGTCCACCAAGACCTTTAGAGGTTTTAAAAATTAAATCAAAATATTTATTAACAAAATATAAATTATTTCAAACACATACGTAAGGCTACAATTACTTACTACTATAATAATTCCTAAAATTTCTAATTAACCTGGTTCCCAGTTACACCCCCTTTAAGGCAATTGTCCAGAATAGATTTTAGATTTAAAACAAACTCAGCAGGTTAGCACAATACCCTGGACAGTGGAATTCTAAATGGCTTTTCCCCAACTTCAGTTTTGTTATATAGCAGACTCATGCACAAATGCTGGAAGGTTTATTAGGGCTATTTCACACACTCCTGTTAAATCTTACATGGTCTTCTGACACATAGCCTTTCATTCTCCTTTATATATGTTTCTCTCTTTTTAATATGTAAGCCTTATTGTTCCAAGTAGCTTTCTCATAACATTAAAATGTTCATGTTACCAATATTTAGGAAAAATAAATACAATCCTTAGCCTTGCTTATCTGGCTAGTTGTAAACAGACTAAAATTCCTTTGAAATCCAAATATCCCTTCATTTATTTAAAAATGCAAATTCCCTTCACACCTTACATGCTAAGGCAGCATCCATGTTTACTAATTAGCATATCAAGCACCTAGCTTCTTTGATAAGTTAAACTTGCAGCCTACTGGACTCCGATTATAATTAAATCACACACAGGCCCAACTATACTTACCCCATACACCTACTTCACAATAAACCAGAAAAATATTATGAAAATTATAATATTTTCATCATATTATGGTCCCCAGTTTTGGATTCTCCCACAAGTGAAAAAATTCTTTAAGCATCTGCTCTATCCAACCCATTCAGAATTTTAAAGACCTTGATCAAGTCTGCTGTAACTCTTTTCTTTTCTGAAGAGGAACACCCCATGCTGTTCAATCTTTCCTGGTAGCTACTATCTCTCAGTTCCAATGCCATCCTTGCAAATCTTTTTTCGCACTTACTCCAATGTTTTTATACAGGTTTAACATGGCTTTTTGAATTCTGTACACAAAGGAATAACTCCCAGTGCTTTGGTAGTATTTCTAATTGTGTCCCTGACCTGCAATTCTGCTTTTAATGATTTATTCATCTACATCCCTAGATCCCATTACTCTTCTAACTCATTGGGCTAGATTTTTGTTTCCAGGGCAGGGAACAGGAACTGGGATTCCTTCCGGCTCCTGAACCCGCTCCTGGTGGGAAATGGTTACTCTTTGAGATTTTGGCCAGGGCACCTGCTTATTTGACATGGAGGTAGGTTCTCTGTCGAATTCAGCATGGTAGCGGCTCTCGAAGATGGGAGGGCCAATCCTGTCCATTAAGTTTCTGATGTGAAGTGCTCTCAGGTGGAATGAAGGGAAATGATGCCTACTTTTTCTTTCCTTTGACCCTGATGGAAAAGGTTCCAAAGTGTCACCTGAATCCTTGTGTTTGATAGTGTGAGTAAACTGCCTCAAGTGGTTTTTTATTCCCCTTAAGCAGAGAAGTTATATAAAAGACTCCCATTTACACAGCAGCTTTTATGGCCTTAGGCCATTCTAAAGCTCTTTATAATCAATGAAGTGCTTTTGTTGTGTGTTTATTATAGTGATGTAGAGCACCAAACATCTATCAGATACAAAGGTGGCACTGAGGCAGGACAATCTTTCTCACTGGCCAAATAATAGTGTAGTAAGAATTTCAGTTACTTAGGAACATGGAAATAGGAGAAGTAGTGGGCCAAACTACCCCTCGACCTTTTCTGCCATCCAAAAAGATAGTGACTGAGCATCCACAGACCTGTGCGATACAGAATTCCAAAGATTCACAATCCCCGAGTGAAGAATTTCTCCTCATCTCAGTCCTAAATGGCTGACCCCTTATCCTGAGACAGTAACCCCTAAACTCTCCAGCCAGCGGAAGCAGCCTCTCAGCATCTAGCCTGTCAAACCCTCTAATAATTTATCACCTCTCAACCTTCTAAGCTCCAAGGAATATCCATTCCACTCAATCTTCTCCAAATAGGACAACCCCACCCAACCCATCAAGGATGTGAGAAGCTGGAGCAGGAGTAGACCACATGACCCATCGCGCCTGCTCCACCATTCCATACGATTATGGATGAGCTTGAGCTTCAGCTCCATTTTCCCGCCTGCCCCCACCCCCCCATATCATTTAATTCCTTGGGAGACTCAAAAATCTGTCTATCCCGACCTTAAATGTATTCAGATATGGAGCATCCACAACCCTCTGGGATAGAGAATTCCAAAGAGTCACAATCCTTTGAGTGAAGCAATTTCTCCTCATCTCAGTCCTAAACGATCAGCCCCTCATCCTGAGACCCTGTCCCCGTATTTTAGATTCCCCGACTAATGGAAACATCCTCTTAGCATCCACCCTTTCTGTCGTGTAAGGGACATATCACACCTTAGTGCAGTATAACCCACACATGACCTGCATCTAGGAGTCAGGTTAGTGTCGGACAGAGCCGTGTGCACAAGCAAGTGTGAAGACAGTTCCTAGCTTAAACCCTTCACTGTAAATATGTACATAGTTCTTGTAGTTAATAAATATATATGGTTAAGCTACTTAAAACTACTGAGACTTCTCTAAGACCTACCGAATAGTATTCAACACCCCACAACACAATCAAATCCCTTCAGAATTTTGTAGGTTTCAGTGGGATCGCCTCTCTTTCTTCTAAACTCCAGAGAAAATAAAAGCTAGTGAAACGTTGGTGCATCCTCTCTAAGGCAAGTATATCCTTCCTTAGGTAAGGAGGCCAAACTGTATATGGCATTCCAGCCGTAGTCTCACCAAAGCCCTGTATAATTTCAGGAGGACTTCCTCACTCCAATACCTCCCCATCCCACAATATAGGTTCACCATGTAAGCAACTAACACAAGTTATTTTATGCTAATACCAGTTGATTATGACTGTAACTTCTTTGGAATATAGTTCCAGTTCCTGTTTTAAAGGATGCCTTGTACATTTTCCCACCTGGTTCTGTCTTTGCCTTAATTTCTTTTCCCTCACCCAGCTACTTTTTGTCCCACTTAGCCCTCCTGAACGTCAGCATGGACTCGGTAGGCTGAATGGCCTCCTTCTGTGCCTTAAAAACGCTTTGACTCCTTGCTGACCAACTACCCAGCTTGTTCTATTGCTTCAGAAAACTTCCCTCATGCTTCATCTGCCTGTTCTTTAGTTTCGCTTTCAGCATCTGGTTTACAAGCTCTGATCTGTATGGGTTGACAGGGAGAGGACTGATAAGTGTGTTTGTGGAGGTGGGGTTGGGGGGGGGTTTGTGGAGCCAGGGAAGCCTGGGCATACGGACTTCCTGTTGAAGTTAATGACAGGCCTTTGTTATCATTTTTTACACCATTTCCCAGCAGGCAGCCGACTGGTTTGAAAGGTGGGGTGGCTGGTTGGTGGGAAAGACAGCGAGAGAAGGCCAGTCCCGGCAACTTGATGGGGAGGTAGCTGGACTGGCAATCAGGTAGGGCAGGGCATGGAAAACACAGAATCTTTACAGTGCAGAAGGAGGCCATTTGGCCGACTGAGTCTGCGCTGGCCCTCTGAAAGAGCTTTCTACCTCATCCCATTCCCCTGCCTTATCCCCTTAACCCTGCGCATTCTTTCTTTTCAGGTAGCAATCCAATTCCTTTTCGAATACCCCGATTGAACCTGCCTCCATAACCTTCTCAGGAAGTTCATTCCAGGCTCCAAACACCCTCACATCACTTTTACTCCTTTTGCCAATTATTTTGAATCTGTGCCCTCTAGTTCTTGATGCTCCCTTGAGTGGGAACACTTTCTCACTATTTACCCTGTCCACACCACTCAGGATCTTGAATACCTCTATCAAGGCTCCCCTCAGCCTTCTTTTCTCCAAGGAGAACAGTTGCAACCTCTCCAATCTATCCTCATAGCTACAGTTCTTTATCCCTGGAATCATTCTTGTGAATCTCCTCTGTATTCTCTCCAATGCCTTCACATCCTTCCTCAAGCATGGCATCAAGAACTGGACGCAGTGCTCCAGATGAGGCCTAACTAGTGTCTCATACCCTGTCGAGGCCTAACTAGTGTCTTATACATGGCAGGTTTGGAGGAGGCTGGGGACTAGCTGATCATGGCAGACGATTTCCTTGGTGGGGGAAGGGGAGAGGAAGAGAGAAATGCACTCCTGCTTTTAAATGCAGCAACTTGCTCCCACCTCACTTGAGCAGCCGGGTTTCCTGAATCCTGGAAACCCACTCAACCAGCGTGAAATTTGGATCCTACCGATAAAGAAAAAGTACACTCCTGACATTCCAGCATGCAACATCACAGTAACCGGAAGCAAGTTAGAACACATCAATCAATTCAATTATCTAGGAAGCACAATAAAGCCGATGTCAAAAACTGAAAAAGGATTGGACAAGCCAAGAGAGTTTCTTATAAAATGAAGACACATCCTAAGAAACATCAGCTTGAGTCTTGAAACGAGAATTTCACAGATTTGTGACAGCGCCATTTGGAGGCCGCTCGGCCCATCGTGTCTGTACTAGCTCTGAATGATCAGTTCATGTAGTGCCATTGCTCCACCTTCTAATGAATTATGGATGTGAAACTTGGAGCATTGGGAAAGAGGTAGAAAAGATAATCAACGGCTTCAAAATGTGGTGCCCTGCAGGATCCTAAGAGTAAGCTGGGTAGAGAAAAGAATTAACGAAGGAGTAGTCATTTGATAATACAGAACTTGAGTATTGCTGAAAAAAGAGATATACTGTCGAAGCTTTTCATTTTGCATTCATCAGGACAGATACAAGAATAACAAATCTCTAAGGGAACAACAGTTAACACTGGATGAGAAGAGGGTGCTGACTGGTTGGCAAGTGAACTCGGATTGGTAGAGGTAACAGGCAGGATGTGTTTTTTTTTAATTTTTAAAGATTGGGGGTCTAAATAACTTGGCAACTTGACAATTCTACAGACCTTATCTGCCCTTCGCGAATATTTATGCCTCTTCCATAAATTCATGACTCCATGATAAAGCCCTTGCTGCAGTGAAAATGGGGTCTGTTTGAACTCAGCACTCTTTCCAAATGACCCGGCTGAGTCCGGGTTTCCTGCCTGTGTGAGCCACGCCCCACCCCCTTCCCCCTCCTGGCAAAAGATGGGGTCTGTCGGAAATGGAGGCGGGACTTCCAGATCCAGGTCCTGTTCACCACGTTTAAAGGTCTATGGAGTCTCCATGACCTGTTAACTCTCTTTATCTTCATAGATGCTGCCTGCCCTGCTAAGTATTTCCAGCATTTTTTTTTTGTCTTTATTCAAGATGGCACACACTGTTGTCACTGAGCACTGGTAGTGGAGGAAGTGAATGATTAGGGTAATCTATGTCAAGGTTTTATACAAAGGCTTATTTATTTGGCTGCTTGCAGCTTTTATTGTCACCGATGTCAAAATGTGAACAGAGTTTTCAGAACAGGTTGTTTGATGTGGATTGGCCTGAAGCCTCCTCAGTGAGATGGAAACTCTGAATAAGGCGATTTCTTTTTCAGCTTTGTTGTTACAGAATATCAACAAGGCAGGGAAAAGCCTCAAGGAAGAGCCGCGTCACTGAGTTAACACAGTGTGGTGGAGGTATGTGCTCGATTGAGTGCCCTCTAAACTTGCTTATGTATTGCATCCCGGACATTGTGTAAGAATATACAGACCACGAATCTTTAAATTTTGGTCTATATTAGAATGCTTTATGAGGCCAGTCACTTGAAAGTAATGTAATAGCTGCTGAGCACTATAAACTGTTTTTCACAGATGAGAGAGGGCCCTGGACGAGCTGGGATGTCCCACACATTTAAGGAAAACAAGAAAATGATGAGGGACAACCAAGTTTACAATGAGCGAAAGGCTAAAGAGCCTGACCAAATTTACCATTCATTTATACCACCCCTTGAGAAGTTGTCCAGGGAAAGATCTCTAAAACCTGCCGAACTAACACATTTATTTAAAAACAAAAAGCTAAAAGCTACTGCGGATGCTGGAAATCCAAAACAAAAACAGAATTACCTGGAAAAACTCAGCAGGTCTGGCAGCATCGGTGGAGAAGAAATCAGTTAACGTTTCGAGTCTTCATGACCCTTCGGCAGAACTGAAGATCTGGCAGAACAGTTCTGCCGAAGGGTCATGAAGACTCGAAACGTTAACTGATTTCTTCTCCACCGATGCTGCCAGACCTGCTGAGTTTTTCCAGGTAATTCTGTTTTTGTAACACATTTATTTGTTTTCTGAACTGCTGGCAAAAAAAATATACAGTACCATCAGCCTAATTGGTACAGAATGTAACATCTGTAGCTGGGGAGAAAAGGAGACAGAGCTCGGAGATTCTGCGAGACAGGACACGCGTTCGAATATTGTGTGAGTCACCTTCGAGGCCCTGATGAGACAGCTAATAGCAAACGTTCAAAAAAATGCCAGCTTATATCAGCGGTGCTCTCCCTCTACTAAGTTCTATGCACCATTCTGCTTTATAAGGCAAAAAAAAACCTTTGTCTGTTTGAGTGGGAGTGCAACCAAAGGCTGCCTTGTAGAGATGCTCCTCTCAGACAGTGGTGGCTTGGTTGCATTTTGTGCCCTCTCAGTTCCTTGGCTTTTATTGCAGTCTGCAGCTCCTCTGAAGCTAGGGAGGCCTTTGACTGCCGCCCCCACCCCCCCGCCAGCTTCAAGAGCCTGCCTACCTGCCTACCACCCTTAGTTGGACAGGAAACATGCATGTGTGTGAATGAAGGGGACGCGTCAGTCAAGATTTTAGTTCAGCGACTGTTTCCCATCCCTCCCCCAACACCACCCCCCCTGCCCCACCCCACCCCAGAGACCCAGAAACAGTCCCAGCAAGTATTTCCCACCCCCGAGGCCAAAATTCAGCCCTTGTGTCAAATTTTGTTTTTCTGATTTTTTTTTAATTAGATGATTGGTGTTAAGTCTGTGGCTTTGAACCTGCTGGAGGAAAGTTATCGCTTTAAGTAGAGGTCATGACTGACTAATTTGTCAATATCCCATAATTCTCAAGAGTGTGGTCTTACAGTAGTCAAACATCTCAAACAACGTTTGACACTGAGCACCAAACCAAAAGTTTGGTCAAAGCGGTAGGTTTGAAGGAGCATCCTTAAGGAAGAGAAAGGGGCCACGAGTCTTAGAAATTCCAGAGCTTGTGTCCTAGGCAGCTGAAAACATGGCCGCCAATGGTGGTGTGATCAAATTTGGGAGCGCACAAGACTTCAGGGATCCCTTCATGGACAGTTTTTTAAAACGCGGATGAGAATTTTCATTGTGAGGTGTTGTTGGATGAGGAACCAATGTAAAAGTCAACAAATACCGGGGCGCGTGAGTGATCTGGATTTGACGCAAAAGCAAAAGAATGTGGATGCTGGAAACCTGAAATAAAAACACAAAACGCTGGGGGAGGATTTTTCCCTTGTCGGGTGGGTTCAGCAGGGGTGGGTGGGGGGCAGTCGGAAAGCCAATGAAAGCCTGCGATAGGGGCCGGAGTGTGAATTCACGCTGGGCGGGCCAATTAAGGAGGGCAAGCGCGATCTTGGCGCATGCCCACAGGTGGGCGCTGAAAATGCTCCTTGAGGCACAGAGCTGCCACGGGGAGATGAACACTTTTGAAAACTAAACATAAAGATTTGCAAAATATTATAAAACAGGTCCCTTCATGGGACATAGTCACGTGAGCAGGGACGTGTTATTAATGAAATGTTAAAATTTTTATTCTACTTTTAGTTGCTGTTGGAAAGCTCATCCCGCCCGTGGATGAGGTTTCCTAAAAATGCAACGGCCGCTTGGCCTTTGCGTCCGCCCGCCAACCGTAAGGTTGCACGGGCAGCAACAAATTACATTCAATTACCCTTCTAATGGCCTGAGTACGCCTTTTTTAATTGTCGGCGGGTGCACTACCGACTCCGGCGCGCATCCGCCGACCAATATATCGCACGAGCGCGCGATGACGAAAGGATGCTCGCCAAATGTCATCGCTCACCATTTTATGCTCAGTTGGTTGGACACGTGCCCGTCCAACAAGTAGAAAATTCTCCTCCTGGAAATACTCAGCAGGTCTGGCAGCATCTGCGGAGAGAGAAACAGAGTTAACGTTTCAGGTTGATGATCTCTGATCGCAACTTCCATCGGGATTTGATACAAATTAGGATATGGGGACAGGGTTTTGGATGAGTTCAAGTTTATGGAGGGTGGGAGATATGGCACTGGCATTAAAAACTTTGGAATATCATTAATGACACTTCCCGGAAATTTTGGAAGCAGTATGCAATGGCCAATGAAGCAGGCAGTTCCTTCATATTAAAGCTTTGTGGGCCTCAGTTCAGAGTTCATCAGTCAAACTGCGTTAGCGTTAGTCACTTCCCTACGTAACAAGCAAAGGCTAAAGGCTAATGCTATGATAGTATAAAGAAACATCAAAGACACCTCAGGAATTCTGCGGCAAGTAACTCGCCTCCTGACATCAAAAAGCTTGTCCACCATCTAGAAGATGCAAGTCAGGAGTGTGATGGAATATACATCGTTTGCCTGGATGAGTGCAGCTTCAACAACACTCAATAAGCTCAACACCATCCAGGACAAAGCAGCGTGCTTGATTGGCACTCCCATCTAGCAACTTAAGCATTCACTTCCTCTACCACTGGCGCAATGTAGCAGCAGTGTGTACCATCCACGAGATGCACCCCAGCAACTTACCAAGGCTCCTTAGACAGCACCTTCCAACCCCGTGACCTCTATCACCAAGAAGGACAAGGCAGCAGGTGCGTGAGAACATTATCATCTGTGAGTTCCCCTCCAAGTATCACATGATCTTGACTTGAAACTATAATTGCTGTTCCTTCTCTGTCACTGGGTCAAAATCCTAGAACTCCCCCTCCCTAAACGCACTGCGGGTGTACCTACACCACAGGAACTGCAGCAATTCAAGAAGGCGGCTCACCACCACCACCTTCTCAAGGGCAGTTAGGGATGGGAAATGAATTCTGTTCGTGCCAGCGATGCTCACATCCCTACAATGAATTTTTAAAAATGTTGGCACAATGTTTGTTTAAGGCTATTAACCCTTTTCTTACAGTTATGATCCCAGACACCCCTGCCACCCCAACCTGGCCTGGCCTACATATGACTCCAGGCCCATACTGGATGGTTGACCATTAAGCCACTTCACTGTCAAGGCAAATAAAGCAATAAATGTTAACTTACCAGAGTCACCTACATCCTGGAATCAGACTTAACCAGTTTAAATCATTATTCATTTATCATTAATTTATACACATCAACTTAATTACAGACGCAGAAGAGGTAAGGCTACATTTCATCACAATCCTTTCTGAGGGCCCACTCTAGCCCTCAAAGTGACAGGATGCAAGAATTTGCAGTGGTACATTCAGTGCTAAAGTTAGCAGCAGTCATTCTGTGTAAAAACACAGAGCCATCAAAAAATATTTTACGCTTCATCAAAGCATTTCATTTCAGATCTACTTGTCAAGACTGCTTTGTGTTTTCCCATAAAAATTACCTACCGACTTTTACACAGGCTTCTATCTCTCTAAGGCTGTGTAATTTGGTAATGTATCCTAAAATTAGCAAGCAGTAAACAAAAGCATGACCCAAAATATATCCGTTGACTTCTACTGAAAATGAAGTAAAAAGAAAAAAAAAATGGAGCTTACGAAGTAGAGTTAATTGTCAACAAGGCTGGAGCGCTATCCCTCCATTCCCTCAAAATATACCACAGTGCTTTGCCATAGTCAAAGCAATGAGAGTAGGAACCTTTTCTTTGCCATGGAATAATTTATTTTCTAGATCATGGTATGTTTGTGGTTTTGACGCTCTTTTGTGTGCCCTGCCTAGCAACAGCCCTCGCTGTGGCATCCCACTTGAAAAAGATGCCTGACAATCCAATGTGTGAATACCAGGCCGCTACCTCAAATGGACTTGTTCACCAGGTGAGTTCCTTGCTTAAGCACAGAAGATATGAGGGTGATCTGTTCTGTTGTCACTACCCATGATGTGCACTGCTTGGACACCATGAAGCAGCCTTGTTGAAGTTACAAAGAAGTCTTCATTAATTTATTGGACTATGTACATGCTTACGGTCTGGAGAAGATTCCACACATTTGGCTACCTATCTCTAGGCTGAGCTTAACTCTAGGTCATGTGCCTTCTTACATCACTGTGTGGGCGGTACTGTACTCAGTCCCACGTTAACCCTTTAGGTACCAGGTCCTTCTACTACACCTTCCCCCCCACAAGTCATTATCCCCTGGATAAAGGCTGATATTAGTTTACTTACAGTTTGCTTCTAGACTTATGTCGCTATAAGTCTTGTGTACTTAACTTCAGTTTTGCAGCTATAAACTATTCTAACTCTAAACTACTTTATGATTAACATTCCAACATTAACAGCATGCATTAACAATATTCTTAGTACCCCATCTCCCCACTTCAAGTCCTTGAAATTGGAGATTTGGGTGGCCAGGAGGTCTTGTACTCCTGCCACATCTCAATTGCTGTCCAGTCGAGAGAGTGGGAGGCTCCAGAGGCTCTTGAACTTGGCGGTGATTTTGAGGTTGTATATACTTGTAGGCGTGGCTTTATGTGCTTCTTCTATTGACAGTTGCTGCTCCACACCTGGTCGGTCTGGTTGATGTGGCGGTGACTTGTTGGAGTGAATGGCGATGGTTTCTTTCTGGGTGGATGAAAGCGGTGTTTGTCAGGTTGTCAGTGGTGTCTCTCCTTCATCTTCCACATGTTCCAGCATCTGGAAGCTCTCCGTGGTTGAGGAAGAGCAGCCCTGTAGATGGAAGAAGAGTAGGGAGGTAGCTCACCTTTGTGTAGTTGTGTTTGCATGAGGCTGCTCCCTGGTTCCAACTCAGGCTGTGATTTCAGCACGCTGGATGGTAGTTGTTGGGGCTGTGCGTTGGTTGGCATCTCTACCATCTGCACCATGATCGCTGCTGGAGGCTGTTCTGGCTCTGGCGTCACCTACATTGGGGGTACTGTGGTAACCTGCTGTGTTGGTCTGGCCCTTTGGTAGGTTCAGGGACCTGAAAATGAAGAAGAACAGACCTGCTCCACAGACAGAGAGGTTATAAATAAAGTCAACGTTTGATTGGTGTGTGGTGGTTGGGTCTTCGGGAGGATGCCTTTAAGGCTGGGTGGGGACTACGGTTATTTTCACATCTTCTGCTGATTGAAGGAGATCGAGAACTCTGCGACATACATCAGCCCCATAATTTGTTTGTTGCCATGCATCAATGGCTCCTGAATCATACCAATGACTGGGGAGTTGAACTCCCCCTGCATCGTAGAGTGGTGTGTCCTTCATTCAGACCCAGCAGCCTTGGAGCCATGATCCATCATCTGATCTTATTGTCTCACTCCGGGGCCGGAATCTAGCTTAATTTTTTAAAAAATTATTCATTGATGGGATGTAAGCATCGCTGGTTAGGCCAGCATTTATTGCCCATCCTTGGTTGCCCTTGAGAAGGTGGTGGTGAGCTGCCTTCTTGAATCGCTGCAGCCCATGTGATGTAGGTACACTCACAGCACTGTTCGGGAGGAAGTTCCAGGATTTTGACCCAGCGTCAGTGAAGGAACGGTGATATATTTCCAAGTCAGGATGGTGAGTGACTTGGAGGGGAACTTCCAGGTGGTGGTGTTCCCATCTATCTGCTGCCCTTGTCCTTCTAGATGTTAGGTGTCATGGGTTTGGAAGGTGATGTCTAAGGAGCCTTGGTGAATTCCTGCAATGCATCTTGCAGATGGTACACACTGCTGCTACTGTGCGTCAGTGGTGGAGGGAATGAATGTTTGTTGATGGGGTGCCAATCAAGTGGGCTGCTTTGTCCTGGTTGATGTCAAGTTTCTTGAGTGTTGTGAGAGCTGCACTCATCCAAGCCAGTTTTTTTTTTATTCATTCATGGGATGTGGGTGTCGCTGGCTATGCCAGCATTTATTGCCCATCCCCAATTGTCCTTGATTTGAGGGCATTTTTAAGAGTCAACCACATTGCTGTGGGTCTGGAGTCGCATGTAGGCCAGACCAGGTGAGAACAGCAAATTTTCTCCCCTAAAGGGCATTAGAGAACCAGATGGGTTTTTGTGACAATCGACAATGGTTTCATGGTCATCATTAGACTTTTAATTCCAGATATTTATTGAATTCAAATTCCACCATCTACCGTGGTGGGATTCAAACCTGGGTCCCCAGAGCAATAACCTAGGTCTCTGGATTACTAGCCCAGCGACAATACCACTATGCCACTTCCTCCCCCAAAAGTGGGGGGTATTCCATCGAACTCCTGACTTATGCATTCTAGATGGTGGACAGGCTTTTGGGGGTCAGAAGGTGAGTTACTCATTGCAGGATTCCCAGCCTCTGACCTGCTCTTATAGCCACAGTGTTTATATAGCCAGTCCAGTTCAGTTTCTGGTCAATGGTAACACCCAAGATGTTGATAGTGGGGGATTCAGTGATGGCAATGCCATTGAATGTCAAGTGGCGATGGTTAGATTCTCTCTCGTTGGAGATGGTCATTGCCTGACACTTGTGTGGCAAGAATGTTACTTGCCATTTGGCAGCCCAAGTCTGGATATTGTCCAGGTTTTGCTGCAATTGGACATGGACTGCTTCAGTATCTGAGGAGTCACGAATGGTGCTGAACATTGTGCAACCATCAGCGAACATCCCCACTTCAGACCTTATGATGGAAGGAAGGTCATTGATGAAACACCTGAAGATGGTTGGGCTGAGGACACTACCCTGAGGAACTTCTGCATTGATGTCCTGGAGCTGAGATGACTGACCTCCAACAGCCATAACCATCTTCCTTTGTGCTAGGTATGACTCCAACCAGTGGAGAGTTTTCCCCCTGATTCTCATTGACTCCAGTTTTGCTAGGGCCCCTTGATGCCACACTCTGTCAAATGCTGCCTTGATGTCAAGGGCAGTCACTCTCAACTCACCTCGGGAGTTCAGCTCTTTTGTCCACGTTTGAACCAAGGCTGTAAAGAGGTCAGGAGCTGAGTGGCCCTGGTGGAACCCAAACTGGGTGTCAGTGAGCAGGTTATTGCTAAGCAAGTGCCACTTGATAGCACTGTTGATGACCCATTCCATTACTTTACTGATGATGGAGAGTAGACTCATGGGGCGGTAATTGGCCGAGTTAGATTTGCCCTGCTTTTTGAATACAGGACATACCTGGGCAATTTTCCACATAGCTGGGTAGATGCCAGTGTTGTACCTCTTTCGAGCCAAAACAAATAAACTAAATTAACAACTCAAGGAACAAATTAAAAGGCAGCCCCTTAAAGGGAAACTGCAAAAACAAAAGACAAAATTTAAAGGAAACTTACAAACACTAAACCAAAAGGTGACTAAGAGGGTCACTAAAACACCCCAGACCCCATGGTGCCCACTGAGCATGGAAGGCCTCGGTGGTGCCAGTGGAAACCATGTTCTCCTGTTCCAGGGATACCTGGCTGCAAATGTGGCCACGGAATACCAGTGTTGTAGCTGTACTGGGAAAGTTTGGCTAGGGGCACTTCGAGTTCTGGAGCACAAGTCTTCAGTACTATTGCTGAAACATTGTTAGGGCTTATAGCCTTTGCACTACCCAGTGCCTTCAGCTTTTTCTTGATATCACGTGGAGTGAATTGAATAGGCTGAAGACTGGCATCTGTGATGCTGGGGACCTCCAGAGGAGGCCGAGATGGATCATCTACTCAGCACTTCGGGCTAAAGATTGTAGCAAATGCTTCAGCCTTATCTTTTGCAATGATGTGCTGGGCTCCCCCATCATTGAGGATGGGGATATTTGTGGAGCCTCCTCCTCCAGTGAGTTGTTTAATTGTCCACCACCATTCACGTCTGGATGTGGCAGGACTGCAGAGCTTAGATCTGATCTGTTGGTTGTGGGATCGCTTAGCTCTGTCTATCACTTGCTGCTTATGCTGTTTGGCACACAAGTAGTCCTGTGTTATAGCTTCACCAGGTTGACACCTCATTTTTAGGTATGCCTGGTGCTGCTCCTGGCATGCCCTCCTGCACTCTTCATTAAACCAGGGTTGATCCCCTGGCTTGATGGTAATGGTAGAGTGGGGGATAAGCCAGGCCATGAGGTTACAGATTGTGTTCAAATATAATTCTGCTGCTGCTGATGGCCCACAGTGTCTCATTGCTGCACAGACTTCTGTTGCTAGATCTGTTCAAAATCTATCCCATTTTGCATGGTGGTAGTGCTACACAACACGGTGGAGGTTATCCTCAATGTGAAGATGGGACTTCATCTCTGCAACGACTGTGCGATGGTCACTCCTACCGAAAATGTCATAGACAGATGCATCTGCGGCAGGCAGACTGGTGAGGATGAGGTTAAGTATGTTTTTCCCTCTTGTTCGTTCCCTCACCACCTGCTGCAGACCCAGTCTAGCAGCTATGTCCTTTAGGACTCGGCCAGCTTGGTCAGTAGTGGTGCTACTGAGCCACCCTTGGTGATGGATGTTAAAGTCCCCCATCCAGAGTACATTCTGTTCCCTTGGCACCCTCAGTGCTTCCTCCAAGTGGTGCTCAACATGAAGGAGCACTGATTCATCAGCTGAGAGAGGGCGGTACATGGTAATCAGCAGGAGATTTCCTTGCCCATATTTGACCTGATACCATGAGACTTTATGGGGTCCGGAGTCAATGTTGAGGACTCCCAGGGCAACTCCCTCCTGACTGTATACCACTGTGCCACCACCTCTACTGGGTCTGTCCTGCCGGTGGGACAGGACCTACCCAGAGATGGTGATGGTGGAGTCTGGGACATTATCTGTAAGATATGATTCCATGTGGATGACTATGTCAATCTGTTGCTTGACTAGACTGTGAGACAGCTTTCCGAATTTTGCCACAAGTCCCCAGATGTAAGTAAGGGGGACTTTGTGGGTTTGGCAGGGCTGAGTTTGCCGTTTTAGTTTTCAGTGCCTAGGTTGATGCCGGGTGGTTCACTCTTTTTTTGTGGCTTTGTGGTGGTTTGATACAACTGAGTGGCTTGCTCAGTCATTTCCGGAGGGCATTTAAGAGTCAACCCCATTGCAGTGGGTCTGGAGTCACATGTAGGCCAGACCAGGTAAGGATGGCAGATTTCCTCCCCTAAAGGACATTAATGAACCAGATGGGATTTTACAACAATTGACAATGACTCCATGGTCATCATTTTAATTACATATTTTTATTGCATTCAAATTCCACAAACTCTTCTAGCAGGATTTGAACCCAGGTCCCCAGAGCATTGCTCTGGGTTTCTAAATTACTAGTTTAGTGACAATACCACTACACCATCACCTCCCCACAATTGGTCAGATGGCTGTTCACTGAGGTGTCTGCGATCCAGAAGGCAGACCATCATTGTCTGATTTCGCCCAAGAGGAAACAGTGTGTCTCCTGGGTCAGTGGCCTCGACTTCGTGGATGGCTCTCCGATTGTCTGTGCAGTGCTGAAGTTGTGACTGGCACAGCCTCCTTACCGCCTGTGGCAGTGGAAGCATTTGGCATCACTTGCAGGAACATTGGTCCTTGCGATTTTAGATCACATTATTCACATCCTCCTGCCATGCGGTAAAGATCATTGATCATAAGACTATAAGACCTTAAGATGTAGGAGCAGAAGTAGGCCATTCGGCCCATTGAGTCTGCTCTGCCATTCAATGAGATCATGGCTGATCTGATAATCCTCAACTCCACTTTCCTGCCTTTTCCCCATAACCCTTGATTCCCTTACTGATTAAAAATCTCAGCTTTGAATATACTTAACGACCCAGCCTCTACAGCCCTCTGTGGTAAAGAGTTCCACAGATTGACTACCCTCTGAGAGAAGAAATTCTTCCTCATCTCTGTTTTAAATGGGCGCCCGTGTACTCTGAGATTAGGCCCTCTGGTCCTAGACTCTCCCACAAGGGGAAACAACCTTTCAGCATTAACCCTGTCAAGCCGCCTAAGAATCTTACATGTTTCAATAAGGTCGCCTCTCATTCTTCTAAACTCCGATGAGTATAGGCCCAACCTACTCAACCTCTCCTCATAAGAAAATCCCTCCATCCCTGGGATCAACCAAGTGAACCTTCTCTGGACTGCCTCCAATGCCAGTATATATTTGCTTAGATAAGGGGACCAAGCTGTTCACAGTATTCTAGGTGTCGTCTAATTAGTGCCTTATATAGTTTTAGCGAGACTTCCCTATATTTACACTCCATTCCCTTTGAAATTAAGGCCAACATTTCATTTGCCTTTCCTATTACCTGTTGAACTTGTATGCTAGCTTTTGGGGATTCATGCACAAGGACTCCCAAATCCCTCTGTGCTGCAGCTTTCTTCAATCTTTCTCCATTTAAATAATATTCAGCTCCTCTATTCTTCCTACCAAAGTGCATCACCTCACACTTTCCCACATTACATTCCATCTGCTACATTTTTGCCCACTCACTTAACCTGTCTATATCCCTCTGTAGACCCTTTGTGTCATCCTCACCACTTGCCTTCCCACCTAGTTTTGTGTCATCTGCAAACTTAGCGATAGTACATTCATTTCCCTCATCCAAATCATTAATGTATATATTGTAAATAATAGAGGTCCCAGCACTGATCCCTGTGGCACTCCACTAGTTACAGGTTGCTATCCTGAAAATGCACCCATATCCCAACTTTCTGTCTCCTGTTAGTTAGCCAGCTATTCGTGTCTTCTTCCGTGGAGACTGGTGCAAAGTATTTATTCAACTCCTCTGCCATTCTCTGGTTCCCCATTATTATTTCCCCAGCCTCATTCTCTAAGGTGCCTATATTGACTTTGGCCTCTCTCTTCCTTTGTATATATTTAAAGAAGCTCTTACTGTCCATTTTTATATTACTTGTTAGTTGACCCTCAAAGTTTATTTTGTCCCTCCCTTTTTTTGGGCCATCTTCTGTTGGTTTTTACAACTTTCCCAGTCCTCTGACTTACCACTAATCTTTGCCACATTGTATGATTTTTCTTTCACTTTGATACTATCCTTAACTTTCTTGGTTAACCAAGGTAGGTTATCCCCTTCCTAAAATCCTTCTTTCTCACTGTGACATATCTTTATTGTGAGTCATGAGCTATTTTCTTAAACGTCTGCCATTGTTCATCAACCGTCTTTTCTGCTAAGCGCCTTTCCCAGTCCACTCCAGCCAACTCTGTCCTCATTCCTTTGTAATTATCCTTATTAAAGCTTAGCACAGATGTTTCCAAACTAAGTTTCTCACTCTCATACAGAATGCTAAATATAACAATGTTATGGTCACTGTTTCCTAGGGGGGGTCTTTTACTCTGAGATCATTTATTATACCTGCCTCATTACACATTAACAGATCCAAAATAGCCTGAGCCCTGGTTGGATCCACAACATATTATTCTAGGAAACTGTCCCGAATACACTCTATGAATTCTTGCTCGTGGCTACCTCTGCCAATTTGATTTTCCCAATCTCCATGGAGATTACAGTCACCCATGATTAATATACTGCCTTTTTTACATGCTCTCATTATTTCCTGATTTATTGTCTGTCCGACAGCATGGCCACTGTTAGGGGGCTTATACACTACTCCCACCAGTGTCTTCTTCCCCTTGTTAATTTTTACCTGCCCCCATATGGATTCCACATCTTCCGATCCAAGATCCTTTCTTGCTATTGTACTTATTCCATCTCGTACTAACAAGACTACCCCACCACCCTTTCCTTCCTGCCTGTCCTTTTGAAAAGACACATACCCTTGAATAT
Organism: Cetorhinus maximus; assembly: GCF_964194155.1. Classification (NCBI taxonomy): domain Eukaryota; kingdom Metazoa; phylum Chordata; class Chondrichthyes; order Lamniformes; family Cetorhinidae; genus Cetorhinus; species Cetorhinus maximus. The sequence continues at coordinate 235,084,796 of NC_135879.1, forward strand.
TTAGCTCCCAGCTTTGATCTCCTTGTAACCATGGGCAGAATCTTCTGGCTGGCGTGCGAGTGGCAGTGCCCGCACGCCAGCGCTTAAAACGTCACGCGCTGATGTTGCGCGAGCATCCCGATGTCAGTGCGTGGCATCGCGATATTTCAGTCGGCGGGTGCGCTATGCAGCGGGATGTGCGCCCGCCATTAATTAAAGGCCTCGTTAAGGCCCTTAACTTGCCAACCGTCGATGATTTTGAGGGTCCCGTGTGAACTTCGGCTCGGCGCATGGGCCCTACGGGCAGGCGTGTAGGTGATTTTTTTTTTTACAAACCTCATCCAGTGGGGAATGAGGTTTGATAGCGGTTTTTAAAACGTTTAATAAAGCTTTTGTTTATTTCATTAACATGTCCCATCTCGTGTGACATTTTCACATGAGGGGGACATGTTAATGAATTTTTTATTGTTCTATTTTTTTATATTTGCCAGCCTTTCAATAATCTCCTTGAGGCAGCACTTTGTCTCAGGGAGCAGAGCACTCTTTCACACGCATGCGCGAAAGAGCGCACTCTGACAGTTGGGGAATCCACCCCTACCCCCGCTCAGGAAGCGCATAGCGCTTCCCGTTGGGCAGCCCGCTGGGTGGGCCTTAATTGGCCCGCCCACTTAAAATGGCGGTGGGGCCCGTTTCGGCAGCGGTGGCGATTGGCTGCCTGCCCGCCGCCGAGCTGGTGGGGCCCACCCGCCCATCAAGGGCAAAATTCTGCCCCATGTCTCCGTAATGGCTATAAGATCATACCCATTTACCTCTATCAATACCTTTAATTCATTTATTTTGTTCTGATTACTATGTGCATTTAAGTAAAGAGCCATTAATTTTGCCTTTTTACCATTTTTCCCCCTTTGACCTTGTTTGCTTCTGCTTTTAAATGTTTGTACACTTTGTCCCTTCCTGTCACACTCTGAAGGAATCGACAGGCTCCCCAGGCTGCTGGACCGTCCTGTTAAATTTGGCGCATTCCAAGATCTTCGACCTGCTGGTTGCTGGCTCTGCTTTGTTGAAGCGGATCCTCCACGGGGATTCGGCGGGGACTTTTGCCTGAACTTAACTTCTGCCATTTTCCTGCTGCCAGGCTCTCAGGCCTCTGGAGCCTCTCAGGTGAGTTTTCTCAGTGTTTTGCCACTGGAGTGAGGTTGTTTCAGGGCAGAATCATTGCTGCTGTCCTTTTCTTGAGAGCTCTTTAGTCTTTTAGACAGGATGTGGATTTTTATCCCCCACTGTCACCATGATCTGTTGTCACTTCTTATGACAGCATGAAGCAGTCTTGTTGAAGTTACAAAGAAGCCTTTATTAACATTACTGAACTAAATGTTTACAGTTGAGGGTAGAGATATGGAGAGGACCTTATACTAGGTCCTTATATGTTGCTACCTATTTCTAGACTGCCTTTAGCTCTAGGTCCCGTGCCTCAGGAAGGATGTTCTGGCCCTGGAGAGTGTGAGGTGATGCACTTTGGTAGGAAGAATAGAGGCATAGACTATTTTCTAAATGGGGAGAGAATTCAGAAATCTGGACTGCAAAGGGACTTGGAAGTCCTAGTCCAGGATTCTCTTAAGGTTAACTTGCAGGTTGAGTCGGTAGTTAGGAAGGCAAATGCAATGTTGGCATTTATTTCGAGAGGACTAGAATATAAAAGCAGGGATGTGCTGCTGAGGCTTTATAAGGCTCTGGTCAGACCACATTTAGAATATTGTGAGCAATTTTTGGCCCCGTATCTCAGGAAGGATGTGCTGGCCCTGGAGAGGGTCCAGAGGAGGTTCACGAGAACGATCCCAGGAATGAAAGACTTAACATATGAGGAACGTTTGAGGACTCTGGGTCTATACTCGATGGAGTTTAGAAGGATGAGGGGGGATTTGATTGAAACTTACAGAATACTGAAAGGCCTGGATAGAGTGGACGTGGGGAAGATGTTTCCATTAGTAGGAGAGACTAGGACCCGAGGGCACAGCCTCAGAGTAAAGGGAAGACCTTTTAGAACAGAGATGAGGAGAAACTTCTTTAGCCAGAGAGTGGTGAATCTATGGAATTCATTGCCACAGAAGCCTGTGGAGGCCAGGTCATTGAGTGTATTTAAGACTGAGATAGATAGGTTCTTGATTGGTAAGGGGATCAAAGGGGCGAAGGCGGGAGAATGGGATTGAGAAACTTATCAGCCATGATTGAATGGCGGAGCAGACTCGATGGGCCGAATGGCCTAATTTCTGCTCCTCTGTCTTATGGTCTTATGGTCATGTGCCTACATCACCATGTGGCACCAGATCCTTCTACTGCTGAGGGCAGGAGTAGGGCATATGGCCCTTTGATCCATCTCTGCCATTCAATAAGATCATAACTCCACTTTCATGCCCAATCCCCATATCCTCTGACTCCTTCAGTTCCCAAATACGCTCAACGACTGAGTTTCCACAGCTCCCTGAAGTAGAGAAATCCAAACATTCACAACCCTCTGAGTGAAGACGTTTCCCTCATCTACGCCCTAAGTGGCCGATTTAAGTGTCAGTCTAGATATCATGCACAATGGCTCGCATACCAACTCAACTGTGACACCATTAACAAGCTGATGGATGCGAGCTTTCCTAATCAATGTCTCCCGCTGGTCCAGTTTGTGGAGGGTGGAGCCTCAGCAAACTGCTGTACCGTCGGCAGCAGCTTCAGAGGAGGAACATGCATCCAAGAGAGCTACCGTCACAGCAGTCAAGTGTGCCGTCTACCAGCACCTTGAGGGGACATCATGTGACTTCAGGAAGGGTGGCATAAAGTGACCAGCGCTTCACGTGTGAACAGGAAGAGGTGACAGAGGCAGAGGCAGTAGTGGGCAGTCTCCCTCGGAGAACGGAGGGAAGTTCAGCCATGCTCAGCTAGGCAGAGATGCAGACCTTCGGGGATCATTTACATGGCAAATCTTTCTGGAGCAGCAACAGGAGATTTGTGTCCAAATGTCAGAGTCCCCTGAGGCAGCGTGGAACCTGGAGCGGAGGGAGGAGTTCTTTCCTGAGCTGTGTTTCACAATGCCTCAAGGCATATGAATGCGTGAGCTCATCCATTGAACGAGTGATCAGCCTTGTGGAGAGCCAAACGCAGCATCACTCTGGGTGGATGCAGAAACATTGCACTGCCATACGCATCACATTCTGCAGCACTGACCAGTCAGCCACACTGAAGTCGCAAAGATGCATGAATGGGCAATCAGATACCCATGTACCCCCTGTTGGAGTTTTTTGAGGATGTAGCTAGCGGGATAGATAAGGGGGGCCCAGTGGAGGTGGTGTATTTGGATTTTCAGAAGGCTTTCGATAAGGTCCCACACAAGAGGTTAGTAAACAAATTAGAGCACCTGGGATTGGGACTAATATACTGGCACGGATTGAGAATTGGTTAATGGACAGAAAACAGAGAGTAGGAATCAACAGATCATTCTCAGGTTGGCTGTGACTAGTGGGATACCACGAGGATCAGTGCTGGGCCCCAGCTATTCACAACCTACATCAATGATTTGGATGCGGGGACCAAATGTTATATTTCCAAGTTTGCTGAAGGCACAAAGCTACATGGGAGTGTGAGTTGTGAGGAGGATGCAAAGAGGCTTCATGGGAATTTAAACAAGCTAAGTGAGTGGGCAAGAACATGGTACATTGAATATAATGTGACAAAATGTGAAGTTCTCCACTTTGGTAGGAAAAACAGAAATGCTGAGTATTTCATAAATGGTGAGAGGTTGGGAAATGTTGATGTCCAAAGGGACCTGGGTGTCCTTGTTCATGAGTCACAGAAAGCTAGCATGCAGGTACAGCAATGTTGGCCTTCATTACAAAAGGATTTGAGTACAGGAGTAAAGATGTCTTGCTGCAGTTGTACAGAGCCTTGGTGAGACCGCATCAAGGGTGTTGCATACAGTTTTTGGTTGTACTACCTAAGGAAGGATATGCTTGCCATAGAGGGAGTGCAATGAAGGGTCACCAGACTAATCCCTGGGATGGTGGGATTGCCCTATGAGGAGAGATTGAGGAGACTGGGCCTGTATTCTCTCAAGTTTAGAAGAACGAGAGGTGATCTCATTGAAACATACAAATTACAAAATTCTTACAGGACTCGACAGGATGGGTGCTTGAAGGATGGGAGCAGGGTCTAGAATCAAGGAATGTAGCCCCAGAATAAAAGGTAGACCATTTAGGACTGAGATGAGGAGGATTTTTTTTCACTGAGGGGGTGGTAAGTCTCTGGAATTCTCTACTCCAAAGTAGAAACAAAAAGTATGATACAAAATTAGGAAGACGGTCAGCAAAAGGCCTTAATTCTTTTCTTCAAAGTCATCACTTGTTTAACATCTCATTATAGAGTGAGAATCATAAAGTCATTATAGCACATAAGGAGACCATTCAGCCCATCGAGTTAGTACCAGCTCTCTGTAGAGCAATTGAATCAGTCCCATTTGCCTGCTCTATCCCCACAGCCCTGCAAGTATATTTCCTCCAAGTGCCCATCCAATGTCCTTGTGAAATCATTGATCATCTCCACTTCCAACACCCTTGTAGGAAGTGAGTTCCAAGTCATTACTATTCGCTGTGTGAAAAAGTTCTACCTCATATCCACCGTGTATCTCATGACCAAAACCTTAAATATGTGTCCCTTAGTCCTTGTACCCTCCATCAGCTAATGGGAACAGCTTTTCTATGTCCACCTCATCTAATCTGCCATTGTCTTGTATGCCTCTATCAGATTTCCCCTTAGTCCATTCCTGGCCATGTGGAGTCACCCACATTGGCATCAGTATTCTGCAGTGTACCTTGGAGAGTGTGGCCGCATCCAGGGACATTTCAGCTAAGCACCAGCCTATGCAGGGAGCTCGGTTGATTGCTATGCAGTCTCTGAGCTCCCAGTTAAAGAGCCAGATGGCCACCTTGCTAAGATCGGTGGTCAGGATAGACAGGAGCTTTCAAGGAGTCTCTCATATATTCCCTGCTCCTGCTGTTTCTCCTCTTCCTCCTTCTGTTCTTACATCCAAAAGGAACTGGCAGTAGGAGCCCTGATGGTAAGTGGATAGAGCTTACTGAGACTAAGTGCGGTAAATGGGAAATCAGAAAGGTGTGATCTGGAAGCTATCCGGGAAATCTAATCAGCAGTACAGAGGCACACACATTCGATTTTCTTTCTAGATACAGAGAAAACATTGGCAGGTTTAGTCTTGGGCAGGGCTTCTGTGACCTTGTATGAAGATAGTGTCATAGGATACCAATTTGCATATACTCACAGATGCGGGAGCCTTAGCTGACTGTGCAAAACCTTACAGTAAAGATGGAGGCGGGTACTAGCGCGTAAGGAACACAGTGGTGTGGCCTGTACTGGAGAAATACCAGCAGCTCTCTGATGCCTTGCCCATATCCCCTTTATCCTGTGAACCTTTTATCGAGCTACTTCACTGTGAAAAGCGGCAGAACCAACCTCTTGTCAATCATAGAATCATAGATATTTATGGCACAGAAGGAGGCCATGCATCACTGGAAGGAAAATCTATCTTAGCTGAGTTTCTCCTCTCTCACTGCCGGGAGAAACCGCGGACAAAAGTGACCGCAGATGCAGTTCCCCCCCAACCCCCACTCCCACCCCATGCTCCCCACCTGACATCAGCTAACTGGCCACAGGAGTGAAAGGGTGGGGTGGGGTGGGTAGGGGTGTTGACACTAAGACTGGACTGGATGACTCAATACAACATTGCAAAGCCATTTAATCCTATAGATCCCTTGATAACATACTTAGGTGTTTAATTTATCAAACAGGTAAAGTGCAGGCGGTTTTTTTTGGAATTCAGCAAATCCCTTCAGCTCGTCCTTGGCAGACTCAAAGCGTTCTTTACACGTAGGTGGATTATTTAGTTTGCTTCTTGTGAGAAGCAGAACTAGGTGAGTGATTACCTTAAGAGATAAAAGAACTGCAAATGGTTTACGTTCAAGACAAAGATTAGACTATTTAGTAGATGTCAGAAAGAAAACTACCACCTTCATTATTCGATATCGAGGATATTTCAATAAGATTTTGTAAGGACAAGAATTTTGAACCATGAACTATATCATTGTAATAATATTTGCGTTACATTGCCACTTTCACTCTGTTGAAAAGTCTCAAAACACTTCACTTAATTAATTGCTTTTGAAGAGCACTATGTTGTTTGGCAGGCAAATATGATAGCTTTCATGTAACTACATTCACAACAGCACGGTATGAGTAATGAGCTGAGCCAGTGATTGCCTCCTCACACACTCCTCCCATTCTTCTAGCACTGATCATTCCCCCCCCTTGTTGCCCCCCTTCTCCATTCGATCGAGAATTCCTTGGACGTTGGTATACAGATACACAGTTTCCAAATTTGCTCATGATTCCAAACCTGCTCTATCCCCACCAGTGAGGATAATGTCATGAAGGGGAGATGGTGTCAATGCCACTAGACCAGTAATCCATTTTCCATCCTTAACAAAGTGATCTGAGAAATGTTCCTGTACCTGAGCAATGCCATAGAAAGACCAAGAAAGGATTTGCCTTGATATACTGCCTTTTGCATCCTCATGGCATTGCTTAGCACTTCTCAGTCAGTGAATTACTTTGGAAGTATAATTACTGGCAGCCAAGTTACAGATGGAGAGGATCCAAAAACAGTATAAAACCAGATAGCAGGGGGAAAATTCTACACATGAGTTCCAGAGACTGGAATCAAAGTCCAGTGAGGTATTCCTTCGCGGAAGTCGGCAAGCTTAAAACCGATGTTGTAGATCACTTTTTCAGTGGTATGGACTGCGCAAGATGAGATAGGCACACACAGGTGAATTAGTTGTGTAAGTGATGGCACAGAACCTCCAGCAGAAGCAGAGTATATGGGGCCAGCTGTCCAACCTGTGCCTGAGCTCCTTTGATGTGGCCTGCTAGGCAGATGTTAAAGCAGCAGACTGAGCTATGCAGTTTAGCAAGGCAATATTACTTGTTCCACAAGCCAGAGGCCTAGGTCACATGACCTCCACCTCTCCACCAGGTCTTCAACAAAGGATGTGTATCCATCATCTGGAATTCGGCTGGGTCTCAAAGAGTGCTAAACATAGCTAATGGGAGAATGATGACTAGGAAACTGTCTTGTGAAAAAATGCCATCCAGAAAGACAGAAGTTCAAATAATGTCTCATCCATAAGAAGGCAGAATCAGTTTTCATAGCCTTGAGGTCTCGCAGGATTTAGATGAGAGTTCACCACTTACTGCTCAGATCCTGATCTTGTTATCATCACTATCATTTTCCTCAGGATCTCCAGCAGAACATCCCAAGCACCCATCTGTTTCAGGTGGGAGCCGATTGACAATATGAACATAGGGGTGTTGCAGGGCCTCAGTTTTACTTTGAGGAGCCAAGATACACAATTTATTCTCCACCCATTGGTACCGACCATTGAGTGATAGTCAAAAGTGCTGTGGCAGGCCACTCAGGCAAAAGTATGTGCCTTTGATTTTTAGCCACGTAAAAATATTCAGGCCGACTGCTTAGACCATCCACACCAATCTCACTCTCCCCCTCCTCCACCCGGTGGTAGCAGTGCATACTACCTACAAGATGCACTCCAGCAGCTTGTCAAGGCCCCTTTGACAGCCTTTTCCAAACCTGCGACCTCCACCACGTAGAAGGACAAGAGCAGCTGTAGCCAGTCTTCCAGCAAGAACACATTTAACTTAAAGAGAGATGACATTAAAGGGTTAAGTGACTGAACAGTGAAAGCAGTTTGTAAATTGATAATAGTCAAAATTGGCCAAGTTTCATATCCTAGGAATGAACGGGACTTTTAACTGAACCTTTGAAACAGGCTGGGAGTTGTAACAAAATTGTTCAGACATAGGCATAGACACAATGCATTGAATATGGTAACCAAGGAATAGCTGATACAATCTAACCATACAATGGTAGGCATTTGTCCAAATTTAAGTGACTGTCTTGACATTGAGCCTCTGTGCCCAAGCTGTTAACAGGACTTATAAAATGACGACCTGGCTTCCAATGCGTCTGGATCACCTCCTCCACAACCTTTGGAAATTGTTTCAAAGGCAAAACTCATTCACCAATCTGATGATGCTGATAGGCCTAGGACTTTCCCCATCAAAACACCTTTACGCGTTAATGAGCTATTCGTAAACCCAGGGTGTGGAATTGATACAGGATTTAAGATGTCACAATCGAAAGTGAGGGTTGCACCAATCATTGTCATGGGTAGGATCGTTGTAACGTAAGAAGCATGTGCTTGGCTGTTTGCAAGGATAACCTTGGGCAGAAGTGGTCATGCCTACAGATGAGAACATTCTTCGTTGAGTGATCATCAGGGTGAGGACTGTTTCAAATTAAGGAGAGTTAAAGGGAGGTTTTGTATATTTTATATACTTAATTTTCTTCAGAGCAATGCAGAGATGACATTACTTTCTAAACGTGCAGAAACTTTACTTACAGAGTTTATACAATGCTTTGAAATGATGCTTATAGCAGCTTCAGCTCTTTGAGTGGTGTCTGTTTACTTATCTCTGAGTCCATACCCAAGCTTAACCAAGCAAGCACAGTGAGCATCGATCAGTTACCAGGCTCACATAATCAAATACAGAACAATTGAACCATAGAACATACAGGAATAGCATATGTGGATATTGATTGAAGTTGAAGGGAACAAGGGCACTGACACTTGTATATTCTCCAAAGTACAATATACTGCAAAAGAGTACTGAGTTGTGAGCCTTGACCATATATACCCTGATATATCAGGTCAGACTTTGAAATTAGAATGTAGGAGGGAAGGTGCAGGTTCAGGTTCATCTACCTACACAGCAGATGCTTGGGAACACCATCATCTGCAAGGTCCACTCCAAGTCAAGACTTGGAAATATATCACTGTTCTTTCACTGTTGCTGGGTCAAAATCCTGGAACCCCCCCTCCCTAACAGCACTGTGGGTGTACCTACACCACATGGTCTGCAGCGATTCAAGAAGGTAGTTAGCTCACCATCACCTTCTCAAGGGCAATTAGGGATGAGCAATAAAAATGCTGGCCTTGCCAACGATGCTCACATCTCATAAATAAAAATAAATCCGATCCCTGAGCCTTTTGTGAGCATCTTAACAGCATTCAGATCTTGTCGGGTTAATGGAAGCAAGACTTCACTGGGGACATCTGCAGCTGAAGTAGCTTTACTGTGGAGAGACTGGGGATGCTGAGATTGTTCTCCTTACAGGAGAGAAGATTAAAGGGCAATTAGAGAGAGGTGTATAAAACATTAAGGTTTTTATACCATAAACGAAGGGAAGCTTTTGGCAGAAAGAGCCAGAGGGAAGATAAGAAATCCATTTTTTTTTTAATGTGTGGGAGTTTCTGCGATCTGGAATGCACTGCCTGAAAAGGTGATAGAAGCAGTTTCAGCCATAATTTTTGAAAGAGAATTGGGCAAATACTTGAAAAGGAATAATGTGCAGGTATATGGGGAAAGAGCAGGGCATCTGCCTAATTGTACAGCTCTATCAAAGGACCAGCTGTTGTGACATGGCCAATGGCATGTGCCAGGCTGATCAAACCCATTAGGGAAACTTAATCATGTGGTCACAATTATTTTGCAAATTTGTATTTTACTTCAAAATGCACCCTGAATTCAGAAAGAATAAGAACATGACTTCAGAAGTTTTTAGAAAATTAAATTAAACATTTATTAACAAAAGAAAAGATTTCAAGCACATACATAGGTCTACAAGTTACTACTATAATAACTCCTAAAACCCCTAATTAATCTGGCTCCCAGTCACACCTCTGTTAAGGCAACAGTGAAAAAATAGATTTAAACAGACCCAGGCAAAACGCACAATATCCTGGATAGGTGAATTCAGAGTGAGTTTTCTCAGCTTCAGTTCCTTGGTGCAAAGAAGCTGGAGGCTTTACACACTTGTTAGACATTAGAATTCCTCCCCCTCTTATACATAGCCTCATCTCCTTTTTACAGGTTTCTCCCTTTCTAATGCAAATTCCATTGTTCCAATATGGATTTGGAACTTTACCTTTCTCACAATACAAATCTTAACATAGAGCAGAATTTTCCCCCCATCGGAGGGAAGGAAGTTTAGGAGCGGGCGCGTGAAGGCACTATGCGCTCCCTGTGCAGGGGGGTGGGGGTGCACGAAAGAGCGCACTCACCTCCCTGAGGCTAAGTGCTGCCTCAGGGAGATAGGCTCCTGTCTGAAAACATTTTAAAAACAGAAGAAATAAATTTCCCTGACATGTCCCCTCATGTGACACTGTCACATGAGTTGGGACATGTCCATCACTTTCATTGACAATTTTATTAAAAATTTTAAAACCTACATGAAAGCTCATCCCGCCCGTGGATAAGGTTTCATGCTTTCTCTGAAGCCCGCCAGGGCTCCCGGCCTACCCGCCAACCTTAAGGTTGGACGGGCAGGTCCATTAATTACTTTAACTACTTTGTCAATGGCCTCAATTGGCCATTGAGAGGTCGGTGGGCCCACAGTTGATTCTGCTGAACCCCTGCCGACCTGGAAATTGAAATGGGGCGGGGTGACATCGGGAGTTCTGCCTGACATCATCCCGCGTCATTTTACACGTTGGTGAGCGGCCCCGCCCCCCCCCTCCACTCGCCGACCGGGAAATCCTGGCCATAGTGTTCATATTGTCAGTAATCTGGGAATCTAGGGAGTTTTGGAAAATTAAAACCAATGCGTCAACTATCTCACAAGACACTTCTTTTAAGACGCTAGGATGAAGCCCATCAGGACCCGGGCACTTGTCAGCCCACAGCTCCAACAATTTACTCAGTACCACTTCTCCGGTGACTGTAATTTTCCCGAGTTCCTCCCTCCCTTCCATTTCCTGATGTATAGCTGCATCTGTGATGTTACTTGTATCCTCTTTAGTGAAAACTGATGCAAAATACCTGTTCAATTCATCTGCCATCTCCTTGTTTTCCATTATCAACTCTCCAGACTCATTTTCTCTAGGGCCTTTGACAACTCGTTCCTTTTTAAAACATTCATAGAAACTCTTACTATCTGTTTTTATATTTCTATGATTAGATATTTATATTTCTATGACTAGATGATCAGTTATTAGATTATTTCTCCTTAATATAAATAGTAGAGTAAATACGAATACTGTAGTGGGGCTGAAATTGGTTTTCATCAATAAGTTCTTCTACCTCAACTCTACCCTCCTGCACTATCCCCATCTCCTTAATTCCCTTATAACCAAAAATCTATCGACCTCTGCCTTGAATACACTTAATGACTGAACATCTACACACCTCACGGGCAGAAAACTCCAAAGATTCACAACCTTTGAGAAAAGAAATTTCTCCTCATCTCAGTCTTAAATGGCCAACCCTTCATTCTGAAATTATGATGCCGTGTTCTAGGCTCCCCTGCCAGAGGAAATATTTTCACAGCACCCACACTGCCAAGCCCCTTAAGAATTGTATATGTTTCAATGAGAACACCTCTAATTCTTCTAAAATCTAGGGAACATAATCCTATTCTACTTGATCTGCCAATGCAAACAATGACATACACCTTTAAGAAGCTGCATAGCGACATCACGACGACATCACCGTGTGTAAGGCTGGAGGTTAAAAGGTATAGCCTCCATGTTAGATGTTCACTATTGCCTGTGATCTCTACTGCAGATGCTCACTACTGTCTGTGACTCTGTATCAGTAAGACTTTATGTGAACCTTATCAGTCAGGCAAGTAATCAACCTATGTAACTGTTAGGACCCAGGCTAGATCAAGGCCTGTGCAGAGCTGTATATAGTTGTTGCTAGTAATAAACTTCATAAAAAGGTGTTCAACCAGAACCCTCGCCAGTCTCAACATCTTGCTTAGCAGAGATAGCATAGCAATAGATCCCTTGAGGTCAAGACCCTCAACATATATGGTGGCAGCAGATTGTAACAGACCACAACAGGCAAGGCCAGCATTTTTATTGCCCACCCCTAGTTGCCCTTGAGAAGGTGGTGGTGAGCCACCTTCTTGAACCACTTCAGTCCATGTGCTGTAGGTACACCCACAGTGCTGTTAGGGAGGGTGTTTTGCGAGGAAAGGAGTTGTTAGCCACTTTGTGTAATGACCAATGATCAACAACAACTCCAATAACGCTATCATTTATCAGCTTTAGACTGGTTACAGTTCTGTCAAAAATCACCTCTGCTGTTCCTGTTGTTTATTAGATACAGTTGATTAGCTTCAGAGCAATGCAGGGATGGCACTAGTTTCCAAGTGTAGAGGGACTTTATTACAGAGTTTTGTGCAAAGCTTAAAAACCTCTGCACCATGCTTCATCTCTTAACTTCCATTGGCTCCTAGCTACTCTTTCTGTGGGGTCTGTTTACCTATCTGGAGTCCATATTCAGGCTTAACCAATCAAGCACAGTGAGCACAGATCAGCGACCAGACCCGTGTGATCAAATGCAGACAATTGAACCATTGAACATGACAGTTACCTCTTGTTGGAAATTAGCCCAAACATCAGTTTCTTCTGGGTACCCCATGGTGCTGTTGATGAATCAGATCGCTTTTCCCTAGCCTTTGTGGATAGTTTATGATTTGGATATTAACAGTCTTTGTCAATCACTTTCAGTTCCAGAATTAACACTCAGCTGTATCAAGGTTTTCTATCGATTGTGACAATAAAAACTTAGGAAATATCTCCTCACTGACCTCAGGCTGGTTTGCAGCTCCAGGGGACTGCTGCGGCTCCATTGCTACCTCCTGTTATATCCGAAGAAATAATGGAATTAGAATAATCAATAGTGACTATTTCCATACCCTGTCAGAAAATGCCAGAAGCAACAAGAGACACAGGCTGAGTGTCATTGGTACAATGTGTTTCCTCTTGTTAGGGGGCCACCTAGTGTTCAGTTAACAATATACAACAATATACAAATGTCACTTAAACCAGCACCAGTCAGGATTTTCTGGAATTCTGCACCAGTGGCAGGGTCAGGCAGCACCCTCGGGAAATCAAAGGCCTGGAATTTTCCCACGTTCCTGACGTTCTGCCTCAAGCGGCAGTGGCTGTTTGACTCACAGCCGAGCCCTGCCCTTAGTGGGTAACACACAGGAACTCTCTGACAGGTATCTCTTCATAGCCGCCGGGACTGTAGCTCCGACTGTTTGCTCCCCTCCCTATCCATAGAACCATAGAACACTACAGCACAGAAAACAGGCCATTCGGCCCTTCTAGTCTGTGCCGAAATATTATTCCGCTAGTCCCATTGACCTGCACCTAGTCCATAACCCCCCAGACCTCTCCCATCCATGTATCTATCTAATTTATTCTTAAAACTTAAGAGTGAGCCCGCATTTACCACGTCAGATGGTAGCTCGTTCCACACTCTCAACACTTTCTGAGTGAAGAAGTTCCCCCTAATGTTCCCCCTAAACCTTTCTCCTTTCACCCTAAAGCCATGTCCTCTCGTGTTTATTTCTCCTAATCTAAGTGGAAAGAGCCTACTCGCATTTACTCTGTCTATACCCCTCACAATTTTGTAAACAAACATCCTTGGGGTGTTAAGTCCAATTATAATTCCACAACTGCTGCCCTGGCCCAGATCAGCCAACATAGCAACCAGCCTGTCTGTCTATCTGGATTGGTGATCCCCAGCTCATGCCTTTACCCATAAGATCATTTGGGCAACAAAGAGACCACTGCTTTAAACTTCTGTACCCTTTTCCAACTTCCATATCATTTTTTTTCCCATTCTTGCTCCTTATTTCCTTGCCCATTATAGTATTTTTTTAAATTATTTAGTAGGACCTGGGCTTTGCTAGCTTCTGTTGCCCATTCCTAATAACCTATTGTTATTTTGTTTTTTAAATATGCGCAACAAGGTAGACAACATTAGCGCAGGACACTCCCACGTCACACACACAACATAACCAGATGCAGAGTAAATGTCATTTTACTCAGCTCCAACAAGAAGCAACAATCCCAACTTCAGATAAGCCCCTGCTACCTCATCAGTAGGGCATTTCTTTCCCATTTACCACACCAACCATCCCCTAGCCTTTTATCGGTGTGCAAGATTGCTAAAGTTAGTACTAAATTAGAGACAATTTTGGGCTATGAATCAATGCTGATTGGGATTTGATACATGTCACATAAGAACGTGGCAGTAAACAGACAAGAGGATTTCATCAGTCTGGGCTGCATTTTAATTCGGGTACTCTGAGTGAAAGGCCAGAGTCTGCATCACCCAGCTTCCCCCATGACATAACTGCTTTCTCCACTCTTGTCATGAAAATATCATAATTCTCATAATGTTATTGTAAAGATAGGTTAATGGTGGAGTTTGGACAGTTTGTGTGTGTGTGTGTGGGGTGGGGGGTGGGTTTAATTGAGGTGGAGACGGCTGGTCTGGAGGCTTTGAGACATCAAAAAGAAGCTCGGTTTGAAATGCTTAATGCGTAAACATAGCTGAAGTTTTAGAGTGTGAGGTCTAAGGAAAAATCGCATTTTTAGATAAACTAGAGTCGTTTGAATTTCAAAGAAATGGTAAGATGTTACACCTAGCCAGAAGAAGCTAAGCCAAACGGTGTGTTTATTTTCCCAAAGGTTACTGATAATATGAGCACTATGAAAGATTTATATTCTGAGAAAGGTAAAGTTCCAAAGACATATTGGAACAATGGAATTTGCATTAAAAAGGGAGAAACGTGTATAAAGGCGATGAGGCTATGTTTCAGAAGAGAAGGAATTCCAAGACCTAACAAGTGCAAAAAGCCTCCAGCCTCTTTGCATCAAGTCACTGTCTACAAGAACCTAAACTGAGAAAACTCACTTCGAATTCTATTGTCCAGGGTATTGTGTTGCTTTGCCTGCGTCTGTTTAAATTTACTTGTATTTTAACTGTTGCCTTAATGGAGGTGTAACTGGGAGCCAGATTAATTAGCGGTTTTAGGAGTTAATATAGTATTAATTTATAGACCTATGTATGTGCTTGAAATCTTTTATTTTGTTAATAACTGTTTAATTTAGTTTTCTAAAAACCTCTGAAGTCAGATTAGTCTAATTACTTCTGAATTCAGGGTGCATTTCGAAATAAAATACAAATTGCAAAACAGTTGTGACCGTGTGATCAAGTTTCCCTTGTGGATTTGATCTGCCTGGCACACATTGTCTGCCATATCATAACAGCTTGTTTTTAGTCTCATGTGCCTGTACCATCTTTGTGCAAAAAAGTCAAATGGGTGGATGGTTTGCAACCCATTCTAAGTTACCTTTAAACTAGCTACCAACAAGCACAACACGAAGGTTGCTTTCCCCGGCCTCTTCTTAGCACCTCCCACTTTAGCATTACTGAGATTAAACATCCATTTTGGGGAGGAGGGACATGGTTAATATTCTTCTTCATTCTATGGTGGAACATTCAGTATAAGCTTTAAGAGATGCCCAGGGTGTGCATCATTTGCTCTTTATGGTGGCAAGTGTGGAAGATCCAACAGTGATCATAAAGAGGAATAAATTGATCAGCATATCCATGCTCAAATCAGGTAGCTAGGACCACGATTTATCATTACCTTCAAAGGACAGCAGCGCTGCACGGGTGGGTCAGCCTAGATTAAATGCTCAAATCTTGGAGCAGGACGCCCCACTGCAATTCTTTCAGAGGCCAAAATGCTGTTGTGAAGCTGGCATATACTCTTTGCTGGTGCTCCACTCTATCAGCCTGTTTGAACACACTAAACTAAAATCACTATTAATTTGAGAGCCAGTTTCCAATTATCCCTAGGCATGTGGGAAATGTGATAATCGAATTATTTAACATCATCATCATTAACCTTTCTGACTATTTAGGATCGATTCTTCCATCTGTGCGGGAATGAAATGTTTGCCCTTGAGTGAAAGAACTGCTCGTTTGTGCTTCTGGCAAGTGGAATTCAATTTACTCTCTCTCTCTCTTGTTACTTTCCTCGAATCGCTTTCCGTTTTAAAACTTGATGAAATCTCTTGTTTAATTAACTGTCGTTGATTTTTTTTTGAAGAAAAGTTACTTTCCTTTCCTCTTTGAGCTACTGTTGCAACAACTTGTGTTCACCTTCCACGTGACACAGTAAGTGAAAAAAACAATTCAACGTCAAACAACAGCAGTGAAGAGTGAGGAGAGCTGACAAGACGCATGTTTGTTTTGAGCAGAATTTTTAATGAGAGGAGAGAGATAGGCAGTTGGAGGGATTTAGAGAAAGTGTTTCAGAGTGCAGGGACTATACAGCTGAAAGTTTTTTGGTCAAAAGATGATGGAGAGATTCAAAAGAGACCAGAGCCTAATGTTAAGGTAGGGCAGATAGACTCTCAAGTTTCCTTATAACCAGTGCTGATCACAAGAGGAATCTAATTCAGTCATTCATCTTGACGAGATCATTCTCATGTCATATCCAACCATCCAGAATGCTAGGATCCATGATTGTGAAGGTTAAAGCAGGATGCTTGGAAAAGCATTATGTGATCGGGCACAGCCAGCATGCCTTTGTGAAAGGGAAATTGTGTTTAACTAACTTATCAGGGATTTTGAGGAGGTCACAAGCAAGGTGGATAAAGGGGAACCTGTAAATGTGGTGCACTTGGATTTTCCAAAAGGCATTTAATAAGGTGCTACATTACTACACAAGATTAGAGAGCATGGTGTAGGGGAATGGATAGAGGATTGGTTAGCTCACCAGAAGCAGGCAGGAGGGATAAATTGGTCTTTTCCAGGTTGGCAAGCTGTAACTATTAAAGTGCCGCAGGGATCAGTGCTAGGGCCTCAACTATTTACAATCTATACCAATGACTTGAATGAAGGGACTGGATGTATGGTTGCTGATGACATCAAGATAGGTAGGAAAGTAAGGCAAATAGAAAGATTAAGTGGGTGGACAAAAATTTGGCAGATGGAGTATAATGTGGGAAAATGTGAACATCTTCACTTTGGCAAGTAGAGTGGAAAAGCAGGATAATATTTAAATGGAGAGAGGTTTGTAAAACTCAGTGGTACAGAGGGATTTGGGTGTCCTGTTACATAAATCAGAAAAGAGTTAATGTGCAGGTACAACAAGTGACTAGGAAGGCAAATAGAATGTTGGTGTCTCTTGCAAGGAGAATGGAATATAAAAGTAGGGAGGTTTTACTGCAGCTGTATAGGGCCTTGGTGAGACCATATCTGGAGTACTGCATACAATTCTGGTTTGCTTATTTGAAAAAGGATATAATTGCATCAGAAGCAGATCAGAAAATGTTCACTTAACTCATTCCTGCAATGGAGGGCTTATCCTATGAAGAAAGGTTGAACAGGTTGGGCCTATACCCATTGGAGTTTAGAAGAATTGAAACATATGAGATCCTGAGGGGAATTGACAGGGAGAATATTTCCACGTGTGGGGACACTAGAAATTAGGGGACACAGTTTAAGAATAAGAGATCTCCCTTTTAAGACTAAGATGAGGATTTTTTTCTCTCTCTCAGAGGGTCATTAGTCTGTGGAATTCTCTTCCCCAGCGAACATGGAGGCTGGGTCATTGAATTTATTCAAGGCAGAATTAGACAGATTTTTGAAAGACAAGGGAGTCGAGGGTTTTGGGGGGCCAGACAGGAAAGACAAATTGAGGCCACAACCAGATAAGCCATGATCCTATTGAATAGTGGAGCAGGATGGAAGGACTGAATGGCCTACTCCTGCTCCTAAGTCCTTTATTCCTGTCCATTAAACGGCCTCCACTGTGTTTCACATCTTGATCACTGTTTGAGTGAAGACTGAATTTCTCCAGCAGTACTAAATCTGCTTTTCACCAGTTGGAACTTACATTGTGTTTTCCTACAATTAGTTAATAAGAAATGCATTCTGTGCATAATCTTTTTCACTGATGTGGGGATAACTGGTTTCCTAGTGTACGTCAATAAATGAAACAATTTAAGACCAAATAGATTAATCCAAGTGATCTGACGAGTGATGTTGGCAAATCCCACTTATTAGAAATCAGTTGATTTTAACTTCACCTCGAAATCACAAGAGCATTTCTTGTTGGCAGTCATAAGGTTATGCCCGACGTAGCAATACAATGTTCAGAGGGGTAGGTCACTGTTAGAAAGTTATGATTCAGTGAGATTCTGACAAGAATAACCAGAGAACCTTTCATTCAGAATCAAAATAAATCATAGGCCAGAATTTTTTTGCCCATTGGGTGGGCGCGTGTGCCCGAGCCAAACGAGCGTAAAAATGACACACGATGATGTCGGGCGAGCATCCCGACGTCATCGTGCACTTGTGCTATATTTCGGTCGGCGGGCACGTGCGCGAGAATCGGCAGCGCGTTCACCAAAAATTAACAGGCCTATTAAGGTGATTAAAGTACCAATTGAATTTAATTTTTTGTTGCCTGTCCAACCTTACGGTTGGCGGGCAGGTTAAGAGGTCCAGATGGCCTTTGGATTTTTTTTAGGAAACCTCATCCACGGGCGGGATGAGGTTCCCAACAGCTATTAAAAATTAAATAAAAATTTTAACATTTCATTAACAACATGTCCCTCAACCCAATGCCTTCATTGCTTAATTCCCTTAAGAACCAAAAAATCTTTCCACCTTTGGCTTGAATATAGTTAATTATTGAGAATCCACTGCCCTCTGCCGTAGAGAATTCCAAAGTTCCACAACCCTTTGAGTGAAGAAATTTCTCATTTCAGTGAGTCACATGAGGGGAAATGTTTTTAAACATTTTAAACTTCTTTAATTTTAATTTCTTAAATTTTCATCTCCCTGAGGCAGCTCTGTGACTAGGGAGAGCTTTTCCTGCATGCACCTATGGGCATGCGCGAAGTTCCCCATTCACCCTCCTTCCCCCCCACCACCACTACCCTACACAGGCAGCGCTGAGCTCTGAGCGCTGCAGCACACGTTTCATACTGGGCCGGCCTTGATTGGCCCGCCATAAGACATAAGACATCGGAGCAGAAATGAGGCCATTCAGCCCATCGAGTCTGCTGCGCCATTCAATCATGGCTGATAAGTTTCTCAACCCCATTCTCCCGCCTTCTCCCCGTAACCTTTAATCCCCTTACCAATCAAGAACCTATCCATCTCGGTCTTAAATATACTCAATGACCTGGCCTCCACAGCCTTCTGTGGCAATGAATTCCATAGATACACCACTCTCTGGCTAAAGAAGTTTCTCCTCATCTCTGTTCTAAAAGGTCTTCCCTTTACTCTGAGGCTGTGCCCTCGGGTTCTAGTTTCTCCTACTAATGGAAACATCCTCCCCACGTCCACTCTATCCAGGCCTTTCAGTATTCTGTAAGTTTCAATCAGATCCCCCCTCATCCTTCTAAACTCCATCGAGTATAGACCCAGAGTCCTCAAACGTTCCTCATATGTTAAGCCTTTCGTTCCTGGGATCGTTCTCGTGAACCTCCTCTGGACCCTCTCCAGGGCCAGCACGTCCTTCCTGAGATACGGGGCCCGAAATTGCTCACAATATTCTAAATGTGGTCTGACCAGAGCCTTATAAAGCCTCAGCAGCACATCCCTGCTTTTATATTCTAGTCCTCTCGAAATAAATGCCAACATTGCATTTGCCTTCCTAACTACCGACTCAACCTGCAAGTTAACCTTAAGAGAATCCTGGACTAGGACTCCCAAGTCCCTTTGCACTCCAGATTTCTGAATTCTCTCCCCATTTAGAAAATAGTCTATGCCTCTATTCTTCCTACCAAAGTGCATGACTTGAGAGAGCTTTTCCTGCATGCACCTATGGGCATGCGCGAAGTTCCCCATTCACCCTCCTTCCCCCTCCCCACCCCCACTACCCTACACAGGCAGCGCTGAGCTCTGAGCGCTGCAGCATACGTTTCATACTGGGCCGGCCTTGACTGGCCCGCCAGTGTGAAATCGCTCGCCCCTCTCCCTTGCCCTATCTCTGTAGCCCTGCTTAACCTTTCCCCATTGTCCTACAAGGTATGCCATGGGTAGATTGTCCTATGATGATGAACCGAGTGGACTAGGCCAATATTCCCTGAAATTTAGAAAAATGAGAGGCATTTATATTGATATGTATGAAACTCTTCAGTGGTTTGACAGGGAAGAACATGTTTTCACTGGGTTGGATTTGGAGTCACAGCCTCAGAATGAGGCATTGGCCATTTGGGACTGAAATGAGAAATTTCTTCACTCAAAAGGGTTGTGGAACTTTGGAGTTCTCTACCGCAGAGGGCTGTGGATTCTCAATAATTAACTATATTCAAGACGCAGGTTGAAAGGTTTTTGATTATTAAGGGAATTAAGCAAAGAGGATACTATGAAAACATAGGGTTGAGATAGAGCCATGGTCTTGTTGAATGTTGGAGCAGGCTGGAGGAGCCAAATGGCCTACTCCTGCTCCTATTTCCTATGTCCTTAGCTCTGAAAGAAATCCCCAGTTTCCACAAATTTCCACAAAATTTATTTTATTATATTTTGGCCTTTCCTCTAATGCCCACAGCAAAAGGACTTGTTCCCATTAGCAGACTGAATCTCCTAAGGTTTGAAATTTGAGTCCCTACTGATATAAACCTCGTTCAGGTTAATGTGCAAATTTAGCTACCTGAGAGGCCCAGGATGCTTTCCTGTCCTTTTTTAAAAACTGAAAAATGCTCAAAATCCTTTTAAGCTCCCCTTAGGGAGATCAGTTTTTAGAAACATCTCAAAAGAGGGAGAGACAGGCCGAGATGTTTAGGGAGGGAATTCCAGAGCTTAGGGCCTCAACAGCTGAAGGTATAGGGCTATTAAAATTGAAGATGAGCCAGAGGCCAGAATTGGAGGAAATCTTGGAGAGTTCTAGGGCTGAAGGAGGTTACAAAGAAAGGGAGAGGCTAGGCCATATGAAGAATTTAAAAGTAAGGATTAGAATTTTAAAAGTGCGATGTTACCAGACTGGGAACTTGGACTGAGGAGAGATTTTGATGTATTAATGGTCCTCAAGAGTATTGAGAACTTCATTTTACAATGGCTCTGAGAGTAATGATAAAAGGGCACTAGATAGAACTTAGAAGAGCAATTGTAAATCTTACACAATAGATTGGTTGTAGCACAGGAAACCATTTGACCTACGCTAGCTCTCTGCAAGAACAATTTGGGCAGATTAGATGTAATTTTTCACAAGGGCTGGTGGTTTTTTGGAATAGATTTTCCGGAGAGATAATTGAGCCTGATAACATCAGCAATTTTAAAAGGAAATGGCACAGGCTTTTAGCAAGTAAATCAGCAGGAGATATATTTAGCTCTCTGTATATTCTGTTTTTGAATTCTGAGGCTGGTCAGATGGATCAAATGGACAAAATGTTCAGCTCCTGTGCATCCCTTTATTGCTAATCCTGAGCAACTAAGTCTGCAATTTATGTCAAAGATGCATTCCATGCAACAACCATTTCCCCGACATTAAACAAATAAACTTTGCATTTGACAGATCTCTCCTGTTATGGAGCTGAAATATTAATTCCCGAATGCTCAATGCTTCTTCCATGTCAAAATGAGAGACATTAAATTTGCCTGTCCCATTGTGTCAATCTGCATATGTTAGCATTTCAATTAGGCTGCCCAGCTACCATGCAGCATTAGCTCCGGACCAAGGGAAATGAAATGAGCAAAGCAATTCCATTTAGAACCCAAATACGCTGTTGGAGCTTACAGCCAATTGCATGTAGCAATCTCCTTCAAAGGCACTTAGTAGCTGAAACCGTTCAAATCAAATTTGCCCTTAAGTAGTTGACAGCATTGTAAAATAAAATGCAAAAAAAAAAATCCTTCTCTGTGAGACACCACTTGATGTGCAGCCTTGGGATGCTTTACTTCATTGAAGGTACTGTATAAATGCAGGTTGTTGTTTTAACTCCTCCAGCTCATATCCAAGGCCAAGAATTTGCCACTTCAGGTTCAGAAATGGAAGATAGCATACAAAGTGTAAAAGTCATTCCCGCCTATCAAACCTTCCCCTTCAAAAGACCGTTTACAATATGCTGTTTCGTGGACCCCGCCCCACCTTTTCAGTTTTCTGATGGAAAGTTCTGCATAAATACCTCATAAGGTAACTCTCCAAGCAAAGTCCAGAATGTTAATCCATTCTTGGAGTTCCGCGATCTCAGCCTGATCCTCGTCATGGTTTAAAGCCATGACTTTGGGCTGGATTTTCGTGAAGGCAGGGAGACTCCGCAGGCCTTTATAAATGGTGGGTGGGACCCGGATCTGCAAGTCCCGCCTCCATTTCTGACAGACCCCACTTTTGCCAGTCCGGGAGAGGGGACGGGGCATGATTCACACATCGGAGAAACCCAAACTCAGCAAAGCGATTTGAACACAGTGCCGAGTTCGAACAGACCACCTTTTAGTGCCGCAAGGGCCTTAACCCGCAAGGTGGGAATAACGAGGTTTTAGAGTAGACATAAATTCCCTTGAAGGGCAGATAACGTCTGTGGATCCGACAAGTTGCGAAGTTATTTATAACCCTTTAAATTAAAAGATGAGCCTGCCTGTGTTAGTGAGATAAAACACACTCGAGCTGTGAAGTTATTTAATTCCCTCGCCTTTTAAAAATAAATAAAAAAGTAGGCTGCTGCTGTCATTGAGAGTTGATTTTAAAAATATGGTCTAGCGGTTACAATAGCTGTTTGTTGACATTTCCTCAAGGACTGTCATTATGTCATTATTAATGCTTGGCTGCTTTCCACAATCTATCATCATCATAATTGACAGCTCAAAGTCGTTATTAAAGGATTAGCTGTCTTTGATGTGGGGGTTATGAATACAAGTCTGTTTGCTTCTATATGGGATTAAGCATTTGGGAGATTTAAAAGTTTTTAATGAGCTTTCATGGATGGAAGTATTTTTTCCTCTAATAAATGCTGCAATATATGGTTATAACTTTATGTTATTTCATCTCAACATGGCACCTGAGGCCTGGATGAGTTGGCACGAAGGATATAATGGCAAAGGGTGGTAACTGAGAAGCATGGGTTGGCATGAGTTGGCATCAAGTTGGTATGGGGGCTATAAAAGGCCATAGGGGTGGCTGGGGTGCATAGGTTGGCATGCATTGGCATTAAATTGGAATGAGGCCATCAGGGGCCATGGGAGTGGCTGGGGGGGCATGGAATTGGCATGGGGATTAGGTGGGGAGGTGATGTGGTGTGAGGCATGAGGGCTAGAAGGACTAACTTTTAAGGAAACAACTAGGCTGAAGTACCAGAGAAACGAGGGAAACGTTTTAAACAGCTCACCTCGGCACATAGCAGCCCCTTTGGCTGCCTCTGATCTGTGTGCAGGGGCCTGTGCATCCACCTCCAAAATGCGCCTACATCATCCACCCCCAACCCCAGAGTGAAAATTCGGTATGACAGGGCGCTTTCTCCAAAGGCTGGTGCAGTGTGCCAAGTGGGGTCCTGAACTGCACTAGCCACTTTGGGGGCAAAAATCCAGCTCTTTGTGTCCTTCCACCCTGTGCTACAGTATGGATGTTAACGTGCTGTATAATTGAGGCTGGTTGGTTATACTTTTTCTCATGAATTGCATGTAGTCATAACAGCACTGAAGGAGGCCATTCAGCCTATTGTATCCACAGCTCTCTCTACAAGAGTAACACAACTAATCCCACTCCCTCACCTTTTCCTTGTAGCCCTGCAATGTTCTTCTCTCCAGGTAATGATCCAATTCTATTTTGATAGTGATAACTTAATCTGCTTCTGCCACTCTCAGGCAGTGTATCTCACATCCTAACCACTCGCTGCATTAAAGAGGTTTTCTTTATGTTGCATTTGATTCTTTTGCTATTGACCTTACGTTGGCGCTCTCTGGTTCTTGATCCTTCTACCAATGGGAACAGTTTCTTCATATCTACTCTGCCTAGACCCCTCTTGATTTTGAACATTTCTATCAAACGTCCCCTCAACTTTCTCTTCTCCAAGGAGAACAGCCCCAACTTCTCCAATCTATTCTTGGAACTGAAGATCCTCATCCCTGGAACAACTCTCATAAATCTTTTCTGCACCCTCACAAGTGCCTTCATGTCCTTCCTCAAGTGTGGTGACCAGAATTGGACACAATATGCAAGGTGAGGCCAAACCAGTGTTTTATACAAGTTTATTTTTGTACTTTATGCCTCTAATTATAAAGCACAGGGTTCCTCCTCAATCTGCCTTTCTAACTTCAATGATTTGTGTGGATATATCCCCATCCCTTTGCTCCTGCGCTCCCTTTAGAATTGTACCCTTTATTTTATATTGCCTCTCCTTTTCTTCCTACCAAAATGAATCACTTTACACTTTCTACACTAAATTTCATCTGTCATTTGTCTGCCCAGCTATTCCACCAGCATGGTCTATGTCCTTTTGTATTCTATATCTACATTCATCGCAGCTCACAATGCTTCCTAAATTTTGTATCATCTGCAAATTTTGAAATCATGCCCTGTGCACTAAGTCTAGCTCATTAATATATATCAAGGAAAGCAGTGGTCCTAACACCAACACTGGGGAACCCCGCCATATCCCTTCCTCCAAGCCGAAAAACAACCCTTCACCACTACTCTCTGTTTGCTATCACTCAGCCAACTTCGTATCTATGCTGCCACCGTTTCATTTAACTTTGCTGACAAGCCAGTTATGTGGCTCTTCATCAAAGTATATCAGTATGGATTTTTTTTTTAATTGCTAATTTTATGAGCTTTTTGCTTATTGTATTGAGGGAGGTTAGAGTTACACTATTCATCCCATGCACTGAATGAAGCCAGGATGGGTTTAATGTATGCTAAACAAAATAAAAACAGAATTACCTGGAAAAACTCAGCAAGTCTGGCAGCATCGGTGGAGAAGAAATCAGTCAACGTTTCGAGCCCTCATGGCCCTTCAGCAGAACTGAAGCATAGTTTCAACAAGGGAGAAATATAAATTGGTTTAAGGTGGGTGGGGGGGAAGAGACACATTGAGGGTGTGGTGTGAGCAGATAATCAAAAGATGTCAGAGACAAAAGGGTCAAAGAGGTGTTGAAGGTGGTGGTCTTTGTCTGAGAAAAGTGCTAATTAAGAATGCAAGACAGGATATTCAAAGTACAGCTCTAGTGGGGGTGGGGTGGAAAGACTAAAGGTTTTAGTTTTAGATTTAAAAATAATGGAAATAGGTGGGGAAAGAAGAATCTATATAAATTATTGAAAAAAAAGGCGGGTGGGGGGGGGGAAAAGAAACGGGGTGGGGATGGGGGGAGGGGGAGTTTAAGATCTAAAGTTATTGAATTCAATATTCAGCCCAGAAGGCTGTAAAGTGCCTAGTCGGAAGATGAGGTGCTGTTCCTCCAGTTTGCGTTGGGCTTCACTGGAACAATGCAGCAAGCCAAGGACAGACATGTGGGCAAGAGAACAGGGTGGAGTGTTAAAATGGCAAGCGACAGGGAGGTTTGGGTCTTTCTTGCGGACAGACCGCAGGTGTTCCGCAAAACGGTCGCCCAGTTTGCGTTTGGTCTCTCCAATGTAGAGGAGACCGCATTGGGAGCAACGAATGCAGTAGACTAAGTTAGGGGAAATGCAAGTGAAATGCTGCTTCACTTGAAAGGAGTGTTTGGGCCCTTGGACGGTGAGGAGAGAGGAAGTGAAGGGGCAGGTGTTGCATCTTCTGCGTGGGCATGGGGAGGTGCCATAAGTGGGGGTTGAGGAGTAGGGGGTGATGGAGGAGTGGACCAGGGTGTCCCGGAGGGAACGATCCCTACGGAATGCCGTCAAGGGGGGCGAAGGGAAGATGTGTTTGGTGGTGGCATCATGCTGGAGTTGGCGGAAATGGCGGAGGATGATCCTTTGAATGCGGAGGCTGGTGGGGTGATAAGTGAGGACAAGGGGGACCCTATCATGTTTCTGGGAAGGAGGAGAAGGCGTGAGGGAGGATGCGCGGGATATGGGCCGGACACGGTTGAGGGCCCTGTCAACGACCGTGGATGGAAAACCTCGGTTAAGGAAGAAGGAGGACATGTCAGAGGAGCTGTTTTTGAAGGTAGCGTCATCAGAACAGATGCGACGGAGGCGAAGGAACTGAGAGAATGGGATGGAGTCTTTACAGGAAGCGGGGTGTGAGGAGCTGTAGTCGAGGTAGCTGTGGGAGTCGGTAGGCTTGTAATGGATATTGGTGGACAGTCTATCATCAGAAATTGAGACAGAGAGGTCAAGGAAGGGAAGAGAAGTGTCAGAGATGGACCATGTGAAGATGATGGAGGGGTGGAGATTGGAAGCAAAATTAATAAATTTTTCCAGGTCCCGACGAGAGCATGAAGCAGCACCGAAGTAATCATCGATGTACCGGAGAAAGAGTTGTGGGAGGGGGCCGGAGTAGGACTGGAACAAGGAATGTTCCACATACCCCATAAAGAGACAGGCATAGCTGGGGCCCATGCGGGTACCCATAGCCACACCTTTTATTTGGAGGAAGTGAGAGGAGTTAAAGGAGAAATTGTTCAGTGTGAGAACAAGTTCAGCCAGACGGAGGAGAGTAGTGGTGGATGGGGATTGTTGGGGCCTCTGTTCAAGGAAGAAGCTAAGGGCCCTCAGACCATCCTGGTGGGGGATGGAGGTGTAGAGGGATTGGACATCCATGGTGAAGAGGAAGCGGTTGGGGCCAGGGAACTGGAAATTGTTGATGTGACGTAAGGTGTCAGAGGAATCACGGATGTAGGTGGGAAGGGACTGGACAAGGGGAGAGAGAAGGGAGTCAAGATAACGAGAAATGAGTTCCGTGGGGCAGGAACAGGCTGACACGATCGGTCTGCCAGGACAGTTCTGTTTGTGGATTTTGGGTAGGAGGTAGAAGCGGGCCGTCCGAGGTTGGGCGACTATCAAGTTGGAAGCTGTGGGAGGAAGATCTCCAGAGGAGATGAGGTCAGTGACAGTCCTGGAAACAATGGCTTGATGTTCTGTGGTGGGGTCATGGTCCAGGGAGAGGTAGGAGGAAACGTCTGCGAGTTGACGCTCAGCCTCCGCGAGGTAGAGGTCAATGCGCCAGACAACAACAGTACCACCCTTGTCAGCGGGTTTGATGACAATGTTGGGGTTGGACCTGAGAGAACGGAGTGCAGTGAGTTCAGAGAGGGACAGATTAGAATGGGTGAGAGGAGCAGAGAAATTGAGAGAACTGTCGGCGTGACATTAGCCGTCTCAATTTCTCTGCTCCTCTCACCCATTCTAATCTGTCTCTCTCTGAACTCACTGCACTCCGTTCTCTCAGGTCCAACCCCAACATTGTCATCAAACCCGCTGACAAGGGTGGTACTGTTGTTGTCTGGCGCATTGACCTCTACCTCGCGGAGGCTGAGCGTCAACTCGCAGACGTTTCCTCCTACCTCTCCCTGGACCATGACCCCACCACAGAACATCAAGCCATTGTTTCCAGGACTGTCACTGACCTCATCTCCTCTGGAGATCTTCCTCCCACAGCTTCCAACTTGATAGTCGCCCAACCTCGGACGGCCCGCTTCTACCTCCTACCCAAAATCCACAAACAGAACTGTCCTGGCAGACCGATCGTGTCAGCCTGTTCCTGCCCCACGGAACTCATTTCTCGTTATCTTGACTCCCTTCTCTCTCCCCTTGTCCAGTCCCTTCCCACCTACATCCGTGATTCCTCTGACACCTTACGTCACATCAACAATTTCCAGTTCCCTGGCCCCAACCGCTTCCTCTTCACCATGGATGTCCAATCCCTCTACACCTCCATCCCCCACCAGGATGGTCTGAGGGCCCTTAGCTTCTTCCTTGAACAGAGGCCCCAACAATCCCCATCCACCACTACTCTCCTCCGTCTGGCTGAACTTGTTCTCACACTGAACAATTTCTCCTTTAACTCCTCTCACTTCCTCCAAATAAAAGGTGTGGCTATGGGTACCCGCATGGGCCCCAGCTATGCCTGTCTCTTTATGGGGTATGTGGAACATTCCTTGTTCCAGTCCTACTCCGGCCCCCTCCCACAACTCTTTCTCCGGTACATCGATGATTACTTCGGTGCTGCTTCATGCTCTCGTCGGGACCTGGAAAAATTTATTAATTTTGCTTCCAATCTCCACCCCTCCATCATCTTCACATGGTCCATCTCTGACACTTCTCTTCCCTTCCTTGACCTCTCTGTCTCAATTTCTGATGATAGACTGTCCACCAATATCCATTACAAGCCTACCGACTCCCACAGCTACCTCGACTACAGCTCCTCACACCCCGCTTCCTGTAAAGACTCCATCCCATTCTCTCAGTTCCTTCGCCTCCGTCGCATCTGTTCTGATGACGCTACCTTCAAAAACAGCTCCTCTGACATGTCCTCCTTCTTCCTTAACCGAGGTTTTCCATCCACGGTCGTTGACAGGGCCCTCAACCGTGTCCGGCCCATATCCCGCGCATCCTCCCTCACGCCTTCTCCTCCTTCCCAGAAACATGATAGGGTCCCCCTTGTCCTCACTTATCACCCCACCAGCCTCCGCATTCAAAGGATCATCCTCCGCCATTTCCGCCAACTCCAGCATGATGCCACCACCAAACACATCTTCCCTTCGCCCCCCTTGACGGCATTCCGTAGGGATCGTTCCCTCCGGGACACCCTGGTCCACTCCTCCATCACCCCCTACTCCTCAACCCCCACTTATGGCACCTCCCCATGCCCACGCAGAAGATGCAACACCTGCCCCTTCACTTCCTCTCTCCTCACCGTCCAAGGGCCCAAACACTCCTTTCAAGTGAAGCAGCATTTCACTTGCATTTCCCCTAACTTAGTCTACTGCATTCGTTGCTCCCAATGCGGTCTCCTCTACATTGGAGAGACCAAACGCAAACTGGGCGACCGTTTTGCGGAACACCTGCGGTCTGTCCGCAAGAAAGACCCAAACCTCCCTGTCGCTTGCCATTTTAACACTCCACCCTGTTCTCTTGCCCACATGTCTGTCCTTGGCTTGCTGCATTGTTCCAGTGAAGCCCAACGCAAACTGGAGGAACAGCACCTCATCTTCCGACTAGGCACTTTACAGCCTTCTGGGCTGAATATTGAATTCAATAACTTTAGATCTTAAACTCCCCCTCCCCCCATCCCCACCCCGTTTCTTTTCCCCCCCCCCACCCGCCTTTTTTTTCAATAATTTATATAGATTCTTCTTTCCCCACCTATTTCCATTATTTTTAAATCTAAAACTAAAACCTTTAGTCTTTCCACCCCACCCCCACTAGAGCTGTACTTTGAATATCCTGTCTTGCATTCTTAATTAGCACTTTTCTCAGACAAAGACCACCACCTTCAACACCTCTTTGACCCTTTTGTCTCTGACATCTTTTGATTATCTGCTCACACCACACCCTCAATGTGTCTCTTCCCCCCCACCCACCTTAAACCAATTTATATTTCTCCCTTGTTGAAACTATGCTTCAGTTCTGCTGAAGGGCCATGAGGGCTCGAAACGTTGACTGATTTCTTCTCCACCGATGCTGCCAGACTTGCTGAGTTTTTCCAGGTAATTCTGTTTTTATTTTGTTTTGGATTTCCAGCATCCGCAGTAGCTTTTAGCTTTTTGTTTTTATCTTAATGTATGCTACCCCTCTACCCTACCCAGGCAATATTCTTCAGCCGCAATGCCATACATTAAAAAAGACACTTCCATTTCTTGCACCCGTTAGCCTGCAGCTGGCTGTGAATGAGATTGTCAATTAATTCCAATTTAGCAACAATTAGTGCCAAATTAGAGACAATTTTATGCTGTGAACCCTATACTGACTGGAAACTGGGCTGAGGCTGAGGGTTTCACATCGGATGCTTAGTCACCAGAGAGAGGAAGCTGTCAGCAGATTGCATGGAACTCAATTTGATGGAAAGGCACTTTCTAGCCCATTGCACCACTCAGTACCTCATCACCACAATATTAGTGGATGTCAGTAAGCTGACAATTCCATGGGAGATAAAGATTCAATGATTCTTGTTACTGTTTGATGCTTATTTCCTACGATTGATGTTAGAAAGAGTTATCTCAAAGGGATTAATTTGCAACAGTTTTTAAAGGGATGGGACTTGTGATTTATTACAGGCAGAATTACAGAAGGTTATAGCTATCAAAAAGAAATTAACTTTGTAATTTTCAATTTTCTTAAATAAAATCTGCTACGATAGTGTAATTCTAAATTCTAAATAGTGTCATTCTAAATGTGAAGTTGCTTCACGATATCAGGGTGAAATATTTCCCAATGCCAAGATCCAAGAGTTACAGTTTTATAAGGAACATATCTTTTTATTTTTTGTTGGACTACGGGTTAAAATTACAATGGCTGCAGTTTGAAAGATATGTCCACTGGAACAGGATGAAAAATATATACAATGTTGCAATCCTGGAACAGGGTGTGCCATGAAATACAGGATGGTGCCTGAAAGGAGTCCTGGACCAAGGAAGCTGCCTGACAACAGCATTTTAATTGGCTCCTGAGCAGGTGACCAGGGTTTTGTGTGGTAGCAGTGTGCAGCTAAAAGCTCCTGGCCTGCAAAGGGAAAACATCTAAAATTTATTTTCTTCATATTTCTATAACCCGCTGTCTATTTGAGGAAACCCCTATGAAAAGGAAAAGGGGAAAACCACTATTAGATACATTGAAAAGCAAGTTCTCAACCAGTGAAGTAAATACTGAAAGTGCTGGAAGACAACCTCGTGTTATCAACAAGAACTGAAAAGAATTTGCAAGACATCGATCAAAATCAATCCATTGAATCCTGTTCTCCGGATTGGTGCAATTGTACGGTTTTGTCGCACCCTTAAAATCTATGGTTTGTGTCTTATGTGCCTTGTATGTGTGTGTGTATAGGAGTTTAAGAAGGGGTTAGAGTTTAAGTTATAAAGTTAGAAGTTAGCAGTTCATATTTCTTTCTTTTGCCACTGGTTAATGCCAGTTTATTTAATAAACAGTTATTTACTTATTAAGTTTACAAACCTGTTGCTCGTATTCTGTTAACCTAAATTAAACAGTTAGGTGGAATTGGGGCAATCTGGTAGTTTGACCAAACTTTTCACATTTGTTGCGGCTCAGGGAACAGTGGGGGCTTGATACCAGAGCGCACTATCCCCAGTGAGTCGTGACAGTTTATATAATACCAGCTCGCACCTCCCACGAAGCAGCCATCATCGTCGGGCTGCCGCTCTGCTCGAACATTTCTACATATAGAAGCTGTTCGGCATCTCTTGCTGACTCTTCCGAGCCTGGCCTCTCCAGAAATGCAGAGCGCAGCGTCCACTGGAGATCTCCAGGGTTGGGCTGCAGGCTGTAGGGTCGGGGAAAGACAAGACATCACCCCCAGCCCCCTCCCTCTTTACGGCACTGGTTGCCGTATGGTAAGTTTAAAGGTCCAGTGTGAATGTTGGTGAATGGATGAATTTTAGTGAATGGGTGAATAGTCAGGATGGTAGGGTGGGTAAGTGGATAGGTGGTAGGTGGATAGGGTGGCAGTTGGTAGGGTGGTAGGCAGGTAGTGTAGGAAGCGGGTAGGGTGGCAAGCAATTACGATGGTAGGTGAGAAAGGTGACAGGTGGGTAGGGTGGCAGGTAAGTGGGTCAGGTCAGGAGGGGTAGTCAGCTCTCGGGCTAGTCAGGTTGGGTCGGTGTTAGTCGGCTAGTGGGGGGGGTAGCTGGGAATTGAGAGGGGCAATCAGGGTTGTCAGTGTGAGTGATTGGGGGTTCAGTTCTGTAGTTACCCAGGAGTTAGCTGAGTAGTTAGCCAAGAGATGTTAGACAAAGAATCCTAGTCTAAGTCCAACAGAACTCTCCGAAGTCTCTGACTCTAGCTCAGAAGTTAAAACTTCCCATGCAGTTCCCGCGGAGGTTAACACATTGTAACTTCTGCAGGGTCCCAACGAACTATGTGTCCTGTCTCTGATGATCCAGAGACCAGAAGGTCTAGGCCATGTAAGTTTTCATGATAAAAGCAAAACGCTGCCAGTGCTGGAAATCTGAAACAAAAACAGAAAATGCTGGAAAAACTCAGCAGGTCCATCAGCATCTGTGGAGAGAGAAACAGAGTTAACATTTCGAGTCCGTACGACCCCTGACCCAGAGCTCTGAAGGGTCATATGGACTCAAAACTCTGTTTCTCTCTCCACAGATGCTATAAGGCCTGCTGAGTTTTTCCAGCATTTTCTGATTTTGTCTAAGTTTTCACAAATCTGAACACCACTACTCACGAAAGAAACTTATACCCCTAATCTTTGCTGTGAATCTATTGAGTCACACTGTTTCATTCTAAGCTAATAAATGGATGCCTATCTGTCACTCCCAATCTCAAGGTCTTGTTTTTGCTTTCTTTTGTCTGTATTGAAAGAAACATTGAGGGAACAGTACTCAGTGACTCAAAGATTTACAATGGGACACCTGTACATACTAAATCAATTCATACAGTTACATTTATATCCTTGCTTCTATTGTTGTGAAATTCTTTCACTTCACATAGACACAACAGGGTACAGTGTCACCAGCGGCTGTTCCTTGATTCCAGGGATCCACCCAGGATCCCAAGTTTCTGCCATGGGCCTTCATCTGACTGAACAGGCCGATTCCCCAACCTGCAGATCTTGGGGCACGTGTGTCCCAGTGTCCCATAAGGTAGTGGGGTCAGAAGTGCAGGATTTGCTTCTTTTTCGGTTGCCGCCCTGCCTCATCATTAAGATATTGTGACTCAAAGTGCGTTGCAGCTTAATGGACAAGCTGTTGCCGCTCTGCTGCCATGCTTCATGAAGAGCTTGACAGTGTCTTTGCAGTGTTTTCTTTGTCCTCCCTTCAAATGTTGGCCATTTGAGAGTTGATAAAGCAGGACTTAGCAGGAGAGGCTGTTTTTGGCCATCTGGATCCGGTGGTCTAAAGCCACCCTGTGGGTGGGATCATCCCAGATTTGCATTAGGTGCAGTAGCGGGGGTGAAAAGTGTTGTTTTACCCTCCAACTGCAATGGTGAATTTTCACGCTGTGTCGTCCCATTCCCAGCACGTCCCGCCCCGTTAACAATGCTTTCACAGGAAACACGCTGTGAAGGGTGGTCTCTGATTTGCCAACCCTGCTGTCACCTCAGGTCTTCAATAACCTGGGTACCCTATTTAAAGGGTGCCCCTTCACAGAGCTAGCACTCTTCAAGGGATCAGAAGCTGCTGGGGACTGATGGTTGCCAAAGGGAGGAAACATGCTGCCCCCAAATTTAGTGACGTCTACCTCGGGCGCCTACTGGATGCAGTGGAGGCCCGCCATGATGTCCTCTAACCCACTCTGAGCGAAGACAAGCAAGCAAGGTTACCAATCCAGCGTGGGAGGCGGTGACAGCGGTGGTCAGCGCCAACGCCCTGCAAAAGAAGACAGCCACCCAGTGCCGAAAGAGGATGAATGATCTCCTCCGTTCTGCCAGGGTAAGTCACTCTTCTCATTACTTTCAACACACACACTCAAACCCATCACACATCCACAAGGATCTCACTCACTGCCAGTTCAAGGGAAATCACCTTTCACTCTCCCACACACCTTGATGTGTCCATATTTGACTCAAACAATGACGTAATCCAGCCAGTGCTTTCATCTAGGATGCCTCTGTGTGGTTTGCTATTTGTCCTTCTGGCGAGAAAGACTGTTTGTTATTATGAGGCCATGCCGAGCACACATTGTCAGCAGGAAGACACCAGTTGCATTGGTTTTCCCCATGCCGCTTTTCCCACTGGTTCCTCTCCAGACATCGGAGTTACAGCCAACCCTGGCATTAAAACCCCCAGAAGGAGGATCTTTTCTTCTTTTGGGATGGCAGTGTGGACTTCATCAAGGTCAGAGTGGAACTTTTCCTGAACATCTTTGTCAGAATCAAGGGTTGGGGCAAGAGCAGTGATGATGGTGGCATATTGATTACACGGAGCTGTAGGTGAAGTGCCATGAACCTTCCATTTATTCAACTGGGGAGTTCTGGCAGTGCAACCGAGGTCCAATTCCAGATTGCAAACCCAGCCCTGTGGGCTTGAAGGTCACCGTCAGCTTTTCCCCCTGCTTGTTCCTTCAGGCCGACCCTCCCCAGGAAGGCGGGTCTCACTGAGGAATCAAAAGCCTAATGATGACCACGAAACCATTGTTGATCATTGTAAAAACCCATCTGGTTGACTAATGTCCTTTAGATAAGGAAATCTGTCGTCCTTACCTGGTATGGCCTACGTGTGACTCCAGACCCACAGCAATGTGGTTGATTCTTAAATGCTCTCTGAAATGGCCTAGCGAGCCACTCAGTTGTAACAAACCACTACAAAGTCCCAAAAAAGAAATTAAACCGGACGGACCACCCAGCATCGACCTAGGCACCGGAAATGACAACAGCAATCGCAGGCATGTCAACCCTGTAAAGCCGCCTTACTAACATCTGGGGGTAAGTGCCAAAATTGGGAGAGCTGTCTCACAGACTAGTCAAGCAACAGCCTGACATAGTCATCCTCACGGAATCATACCTTACAGATAATGTCCCAGACACCACCATCACCATCCCTGGGTATGTCCAGACCCACCGGCAGGACAGATCCAGCCCTGGGAGTCCTCAACATCGCCTCCAGACCCCATGAAGTCTTGTGGCATCAGGTCAAACATGGGCAAGGATACCCCCTGCTGATTACCACATACCGCTCTCCCTCAGCTGATGAATCAGTGCTCCTCCATGTTGAACATCACTTGGAGGAAGCACTGAGAGTGGCAAGGGCGCAGAATGTACTCTGGGTGGGGGACTTCAATATTCAACACCAAGAGTGGCATGGTAGCACCACTACTGACCAAGCCGGCTGAGTCCTAAATGACATAGCTGCTAGACTGGGTCAGGTGATGAGGGAACCAACAAGAGGGAAAAACATACTTGACCTCATCCTCACCAACCTGCCTGCCGCAAATGCATCTGTCCATGACAGTGTGGGTAGGAGTAACCACCGCACAGTTATTGTGGAGACGAAGTTCCACCTTCACATTGAGGATACCCTCCATCATGTGTGGCACTACCACCGTGCTAAATGGGATAGATCCAGCAACTCAAGACTGGGCATCCATGAGGCGCTGTGGGCCATCAGCAGCAGCAGAATTGTACTCAACCACAATCTGTAACCTCATGGACCAGCATATCCCCCACTCTACCATTACCATCAAGCCAGGGGATCAACCCCAGTACAATGAAGAGTGCAGGAGGGCATGCCAGGAGCAGCACCAGGCATACCTAAAAATGAGGTGTCAACCTGATGCAGCTATAACACAGGGCTACTTGCATGCCAAACAGCATAAACAGCAAGTGATAGACAGGGCTAAGCGATCCCATAACCAATGGATCAGATCTTATCTCTGCAATCCTGCCACATCCAGTCATGAATGGTGGTGGACAACTAAACAACTCATTGGAGGAGGAGGCTCCACAAGTATCCCCATCCTCAATGATGGAGGAGCGCAGCACAGCAGTGAAAAATATAAGGCTGACGCATTTGCAACAATCTTCACCAGAAGTGCTGAGTGGATGGTCCATTTTGGCCTCTTCCAGAGGTCCCCAGCATCACAGATGCCAGTCTTCAGCCAATTCGATTCACTCTACGTGATATCAAGAAACGGCTGAAGGCACTGGATAGTGCAAAGGTTATGGGCCCTGACAATATTCCGGCAATAGTACTGAAGACTTATGCTCCAGAACTTGCCGCGCCCCTAGCCAAGCTGTTCCAGTAGAGCTACAACATTGGCATCTACCCGGCTATGTGGAAAATTGCCCAAATATGTCCTGTACACAAAGAGCAGGACAAATCAAACCCGGCCAATTACTTCCCTATCAGTCTACTCTCGATCATCAGTAAAGTAATGAGAGGGGTCAGCAACAGTGCTATCAAGTGGCACTTGCTTAGCTATAACCTACTCATAGATGCCCAGTTTGGGTTCCACCAGGGCCACTCAGCTCCTGACCTCATTACAGCCTTGGTTCAAACATGGATAAAAGAGCTGAACTCTCGAGGTGAGGATTGACAGCAAGGCAGCATTTGACTGAGTGTAGAATTAAGGAGCCCTAGCAAAACTGGAGTCAATGGGAATCAGGGGGAAAACTCTCCACTGGTTGGAGCCATACCTAGCACAAAGAAAAATGGTTGTGATTGTTGGAGGTCAGTATCTCAGCCCCAGGACATCACTGCAGGAGTTCCTCAGGATAGTGTCCTCGGCCCAACCATCTTCAGCTGCTTCATCCTGGGGGTTACCATTGACCAAAAACTGAACTTCACTAGCCATATAAATACTGTGGCTACAAGAGCAGGTCAGAGGTTAGGAATCCTGTGGCAAGTAGCTCACTTCCTAACTCCCCAAAGCCGATCCACCATCTGCAAGGCACAAGTCAGGAGTGTGATGGAATACTCCCCACTTGCCTGGATGAGTGCAGCCCCTGCAACACTGAAGAAGCTTGACACCATCCAGGACAAAGCCGCCCGCTTGATTGGCACCACATCCACAAACATTCACTCCCTCCACCACTGACACACAGTAGCAGCAGAGTGTACCATCTACAAGATGCACTGCAGGAATTCACCAAGGATCATTAGACAGCACCTTCCAAACCTACGACCACTAACACCTAGAAGGACAAGGGTAGCAGATAGATGGGAACACCACCACCTGGAAGTTCCCCTCCAAGCCACTCATCATCCTGACTTGGAAATATATTGTCGTTCCTTCACTGTCGCTGGGTCAAAATCCTGGAACTCCCTAACAGCACTGTGGGTGTACCTACACCACATGGACTGCAGCGGTTCAAGAAGGCAGCTCACCACCACCTTCTCAAGGGCCATTAGGGATGGGCAATAAATGCTGGCCCAAACAGTGAAGCCCTCATCCCGTGAATGAATAAAAAAAATAGTATGTCAAAAACTATCTGGCTTTCTTCTTCCCTCTGTTATAAGGTGGATTTAAATTCATTTCAGTGATAAATGTGATGTTGGTACAGGACAAAATGGATTAGTAAAGAAACAAAAGATGGGTTTAGAGGATGTGCAAATAACAACAGCCAATTGCTGCTGTCTGAGAAAATGGGAACAGTGATTATGATCTGAAACTGTTAAACACAGTATTGAGTCTGCAAAGCTGTAAAGTGCAGAACTGTCAAGCTTTCCCAGAGTTTCATTAGAACAGTGTAGGAGGCCGAAGATAGCAAGGTCAGAGTGGGAGTGAGGGGGACGATTTAGCTCCAAGTTACAATCTATACTGACTGGGAAGTATAACCCCATTCCTTTATTACTGCTGGATGAGTAAAGAAGGAGGATGAATAAAGAGGGAGAAAATAAACTTTGAGGGTTAACTAGCAAGTAATATAAAAACGGACAGTAAGATTTTCTTTAAATATATAAAAAGGAAGAGGGAGGCCAAAGTGAACATAGGCCCCTTAGAGAATGAAGCTGGGCAAATAATAATGGGGAACCAGGAAATGGCAGAGCAGTTGAATAAATACTTTGCTTCAGTCTTCATGATAGAAGATATTAATAGCATTCCAAAAATATTAAATAATCAAGGGGCAAAAGTGGGGGAGGAAATAAATACAATAACTATCACTAGAGAAAAAGTGCTAAGGAAACTAATGAGGCTAAAGGCTGATAAGTCCCCTGGACCTGATGGGTTGCATATTAAAGGAAGTAGCTACAAAGATAGTGGATGCGCTGGTAGTAATCTTCCAAGAATCCTTAGATTCTGGAAAAGTCCCAGACGATTGGAGAATGGTCAATGTTACACCCTTATTCAAAAAGGGAGGGAGACAAAAAACAGGTAACTATAGGTCAGTTAGCTTAACGTCTGTCCTTGGGAAAATGTTGGAGTCTATTATAAAGGGTATAATCGCAGAGCATTTAGAAGTACTAATCTAATCAAGCAGAATCAACATGGCTTCATGAAGGGGAAATCATGCCTGACAAATTTATTAGAAATCTTTGAGGAAGTAACAAGCAGGATAGATAAAGGATTTAATGTGTTTGGATTTCCAAAAGGTGTTCGATAAGGCACCGCACATAAGGCTACTTAATAAGATAAGAGCCCATGGTATTGAGAGTAGAATATTAGCATGGATAGAAGATTGACTAACTAATGGAAGACAGAGAGTTGGGATAAGGGGGGCATTTTCAGGATGTCAACATGTAACTAGTGGAGTTCCACAGGGATCAGTGCTGGGACCACAATTATTTACAATATGTACTAATGACTTAGATGAGGGAATGAATGTTTGCAGATGACACAAAAATAGGTGGGAAGGCAAGTGGTGAGGATGACACAAGGAGTCCACAGAGGGATATAAACAGCCTAAGGGCAAAAGCTTGGCAGATGAAATATAATGTTATACACTTTGACAGGAGTCATAGAATCCTAGAGGTCTACAGCACAGAAAAAGGCCCTTCAGCCCATCGAGTATGCGCTGCTCAAACAAGTACCTAACTATTTCATAACTCTGAGAGTTCATGATCTAAAATTGTTGAACTCTCTCCTCCATCTCCACCCCCTTTCCGATCCCCATTTTTTCCAATAATTTATATAGATTTTTCTTTTCCCACCTATTTCCATTATTTTTAAATGTATTTCCATCCATTGTTTTATCTCTACCTTTTAGCCTATTTTGATCCCTTCCCCCCACCCCACCCCCACTAGGGCTATCTGTACCTTGCTCGTCCTGCTTTCTACCCTTAATGTCACCTATTAGCACATTCCTTAGATAACATCACCATCTTCAACACCTCTTTGTCCATTTGTCTATGACATCTTTTGGCAATCTCCATCTATCACTGGCCCTCTATCCAGCTCTACCTGTCCCACCCCACCCCCTTAAACCAGCTTATATTTCACCTCTTTTCTATTTTTACTTAGTTTTGTTGAAGGGTCATTCAGACTCGAAATGTTAACTGTGCTCCTCTCTGCAGATGCTGCCAGACCTGCTGAGTTTTTCCAGGTATTTTTTTTTTTGTTTTGGATTTTCAGCATTCGCAGTTATTTGCTTTTACCCTAACTCTTCTAATCCCATTTTCCAGCACTAAGCCTATAGCCTTGTATGCCATGGCATCGCAAGTGCACATCCAAATAGTTCTTAAATATTATAAGGGTTTCTGCCTCTACCACCTTTTCAGGCAGTGAGTTCCAGATTCCCACCACCCTCTGGGTGAAAAAATTCTTCCTCACATCCCCTCTAAACCTCCTGCCCCTCACATTAAATCTATGACCCTTGGTTATTGACTCCTCCACCCAGGGGAAAAGTTCCTTCCTGTCTACCCTATCTATGCCCCTCATATTTTTATATACCTCAATCATGTTCCCCCTCAATCTCCTCTGCTCCAGGGAAAATAATCCCAGTCTATCAAATCTCTCCTCATTACTAAAACTCTCCAGCCCAGGTAACATCCTGGTAAATCTCCTCTGCAGTCTCTCTAGTGCAATCACATCTTTCCTATAATGCGGATTCCAGAACTGCACAATACTCTAGCTGTGGCCTAACCAGCATTTTATGCAGTTCCAGCATAACCTCCCTGCTCTTATGTTCTCTGCCTCGGCTAATAAAGGTAAGTACGCTATATGCCTTCTTAACCACCTTATCTACCTGCCCTGCTACCTTAAGGGACCAGTGGACATGCACACCAAGGTCCCTCTGATCCTCGGTACTTCCCAGGGTCCTATCATTCTTCGTGTATTCCCGTGCCTTGTTTGTCCTGCCCAAGTGCATCACCTCAAACTTATCCGAATTAAATTCCATTTGCCACTGATCAGCCCATCTGACCAGCCCGTTGGTTGGGCCTGTACTCATTGGAGTTTAAAAGAATAAGAGGCGACCTTATTGAAACATATAAGATTCTTAGGGGGCTTGACAGGGTAGATGCTGAGAGGTTGTTTCCCCTTGTCGGAGAGTCTAGGACTACAGGCATAATCTCAGAGTAAGGGGTCGCCCTTTTAAAACAGAGATGAAGAGGAATTTCTTCTCTCAGAGGCTGCAGAGGGCTGTAGATGTTGGGTCATTCAGTATATTCAAGACTGAGATGGACAGATTTTTAATCAGTAAGGGAATCAAGGGTTATGGGGAAAAGGCAGGAAAGTGGAGTTAAGGATTATCAGATCAGCCATGATCTCATTGAATGGCAGAGCAGACTTGATGGCCCAAATGGCCTACTTCTGCTCCTACGTCTTATGGTCCTATGGACTATCCATAAACACAGATTTTATTTTATTAATTTTCTACTGCAGCAAGAGCGAATGTCTGCGTATGAATTTTTTTAAAATTCAGTCATGTGATGTGATTACCACTGTCAAAGCCATCATTTGTTGTCCATCTCCAACTGCCCTTGAGTAGGTAGTGGCGAGCCATCATTTTGAACCGCTGCAGGTCTGTAGTGTAGGTACATCCACTGTGCTGTTAAGGAGGGAGTTCCAAGATTTTTACCCAGCGACACACAATGAGTGACTATGTAGTTCTCAGTCAGGTTAGTCTGTTACTTGGAGGGGAAGTTGCAGGTGGTCGTGTTCCCATGCATCTTTCTCTTCTCCAGGCCAACAGCAATAGAGTCAGGCTGTGGTTAATTAGTTTGATAAACTGGCCTATTCATCAAACCCCTGATGGTAAAGCCATGCTAATGTATTTAAGGGGAGGCTAGATAAAGGATGAAGGGAATGGAGGGGTATGGTGATAAGGTTAGATATAGTAAGGTCTGAGGAGACAGGTATGGAGCAGGAAGTCCATAGACTAGATAAGTTGAATGACCTCTTTGTATGCTGTAAGTGTTCTGTAATAGCATAACCCTAACACCAAGGCCATTAAATTTCACCTTAACATAACTCTAATGAAAAGAATTCCTTTGAATTATAATGCTCACTGCTAAATGAGCAACCTCTACTACCTAGAAGGACAAGGGCAGCAAACACATGGGAACACAACTACCTGGAAGCTCCCCTCCAAGCCACACATCATCCTGACTTAGAAATGTATCGCCGTTCCATCATCATCGCTGGGTCAAAATCCTGGAAATCCCATCCTAACAGCACTGTGGGCGTACTTACACCACATGGACTGCAGCAGTTCAAGAAGCTGAAGCTCAGCAACCTTCTCGAGGGCAATTAGGGACAGGCAATGAATGATGGTCTAGCTAGCCACGCCCACCTTCCATGAATGAAAAAAATTTAAAAAGCAGCCAATTAATGGATTCCATAAATAGTAATGAACATGTTATTGGTGACTTTGGTTAAAAAGTTGAGTACTCCATCCTCTTCTTTAACATGTGCCCAATATGTGAGAACATTACAGTGACTTGCTTTAGTGACTCTGTTAGGTTTTGGGAGTTGTTTTATTTCACAGTTTGCAATTCTTTTTAGGGTTCAGAATCATTCACCAGTTTCATAAGTGATCCTGCATTCCTCTACATTCCAGATAATGTTTCACTTGTCCATGGAACGAGAGAGATTTGTAGCATAGCCAGGGGGGAAGAAAATAGTTCATTTCTTCCTGGCTTCCTGCATTGTTATCACATGCCCAACAGAATCATATTTTATTTGATCATGACTTTGCTTTAACTGCCCAGCTGAAAACTGTACAATGACACAATATAGATCTTACAGCAGTCAAACTCTTTCCTCAAGTAAGCAAAAAAAATAACTAATAGTCTTGACTGCCGTGCTAAATGATATGTTCTTCTGTAATGGTTCTTTTCCATTTCTCACTCTCCACCGATTCACCGGGTCGTGGGTTCAAGTTCCACCATGGCAGCTGGTAGAATTTAAATTCAATTAATTTTAAATAAATCTTGAATTATAAGCTGGTCTCTGTAATGGTGACCATGAAACTATCAATTGATTGTCACAAAAACTCAACTGGTTCGCTTTCTTTAGGGAAGAGAATCTGCTGTCTTTACCTGACCCGGCCTACACTTGACTCCAGGACCATAGCAAAAATGGTTTCTTTTAACGGCCCTGTGAAACGGCCTAGCAACCCTCTCAGTTCAAGGTGCAATTAGGGATGGGCAACAAATGCTGGCCTTGCCAATGATGCTCACATCCCATGAAAGAATAAATTTTAAAAAAAAGAAGCACCTTGGGGTGGCATAAGACACTGAGGCTGCGAGATAAGGAAATTGTTGTTGGGGGCTAATTGTTCAGCTTTTCAATGTGAATCGAGCTGACAGCTTCTCAAATCCATTTGGACCTGGCCAATTTCCGAAAGGAATTTTGAATCCTGACTCTTAAAAAGCTGGGGAGATGGCTGCACTCTTTAAAAAGTGACAGTCAGGCCACAGCGCATCAGTGGAGAGTGTGAAATGGAAAATAACCATTACAGAAGAACATATAATTTAGCACGGCAGTCAAGGCTATTGGTTATTTTTTTGTTTACTTGAGGAAAGAGTTTGACTGCTGTAAGATCTATATTGTGTCATTGTACAAGACCTGGACAATTTCCAGGCTGGAGCTGACAAGTGGCAAGCGACATTCACACCACACAAATTCAGGCAATGACCAACTCAAAAGAGAGAGAATCCAACCATCGCCCCTTGACATTCAATGGCATCAACATCACTGAATTCTCCACTATCAACATCCTGGGGGTTACCATTGACCAGAAACTGAACTGGACTAGCCATATAAACACTGTGGCTACAAGAACATTAACACTGAACCAAAGAAAGAGCTGGCAGTGCTGGTGACTAAATGCTTGATTCAGGATGTCTTAAAGAACAATAAAAGGAGCAGAGAGAGACAAAAAGCCTCTGGTCTAGGTGTTTGAGGACACAGTTGACAATGGTGGAGGATTCACAAAAGGCCAGAATTGCAACGGTGCAGTGATCTCAGAAGGTTGTAGGGCTTGAGGACGTTGCAGACATAGGGCAGGCCAAGGTTATGGAGGGATTTGAACATGAGTATAAGAATTTTGAAATCGGACTTGGGCCACTGACTAGGATGATAATAAAAGCACGCAACTAGTCCCACGTGCATCCAAAGGTTGGACCGTCCGCAACCCTCCTTCTGACTTCTGAGACAAAACAAAACCATTTTAAAGCTGTTTCAGTCATAGCTCTGTGGGTAGCATTCTTGTCTCGAAATCAGAAGGTTATGGGTTTAAGTTACATCTTAAACACTTGAACACCCAATTCAAGCTGCCTCTCCAGTGCATTACTGAGGGAATGCAGCACTATTGGAGATGATCCGATCACCTTTCAGCTGAGATATTGATGTGAGGCCCTGCTGCCCTCTCGTGTGGATGTAAAAAATGCTGTATGTTCTTTTGACGAAGAACTGGGGAGCTTGGCAATATTTATCCCTCAGTCAATGTCCATAAAACATAACAGATCATCTGGTCGTTACGCTTTGTGGGGCCTTTCTGTCCGCAAATTATTTGCTGCCTTTTCTACATGACAGTAGTGACTACACTTTTAAAGCACTTTGTTTACTTGAAAGTACTTTGAGGCTTCCTGAGTCTGTGAAAGATGCTGTACACATGCAAGCTCTTCCTTTCTGTCATCATTTTCGACGAGGAAAACTGGTTCATTGCCCTTTGTACCATAACAGAATTAAACAGAGCAATACCCCGACTTATACCTTAGTCAGTAATGCCCCATCTTTGAGGCAGGCTTATTGAAAGGGTAATCCTCCCTCTACAGTACAACAGCTGCTCTGTACCACACTGGCAGTTTATGCTGTGCATACCAGACTAGAGCTTGAACCCACAGCTTTCTGACTTCAAGGCAAATGTGCCATAAACAGAGCCAAGCCACCTTGGAAGGATTAAAAGTCTGCAGTTTTACTCATGCCAGATAGATTACAGGCAGAATTTTACATTAGGAGTGCGGGCGTGCGTCCCGACATCACCTAACGGTTGGCAGGCAGGCAAAAAGGCCAAGCGGCCTTTACATTTTTTAGGAAACCTCATCCACAAGCGGGGGTGAAGTTTCCTAAAGCTAATACACATTAAATAAAACCTTTACTTGGAAAATAAAAACATGCCCCATCTCATGTGACACAGTCGCATGAGGCGACATGTTTCATTACGTTTTTGGTGTCTTTATTTTTCTCAAACCTCAGGGAGACTGAAGCGCTCTTTCACGCGCATGTGCGAACAGCTCACTAGACCCGACTCTCCCTCCTCCCCCCCGCCCGGACAGGTAGCGCTGAGCGATCTGCTCACGATCCCTTAAAGCATTAATTGGCCCACCCGCGTGAAATTGCGGAGCGGAGACTATCACGGTCAGCTCCCCAACTGCCACCCCTGCCCGATCCCGCCATGCCTGCCCGACGAATGACCTGGCCCATCAGTGTCAATACCACGTCCCATATTACCAAGAAAAGGTCGAAATTTTACACCTTCACCTCTGTTATTCAGCGGCTTATTTAGAGTTTCAGCATCAATAGCTTTTTCAAACAAAGTTAAACAATTTAAAACAAGTAAATTCAACTAGACATTTTTTTCTAAAATAAAATACTGTAGGTATTGAGTGTTGATGATGTCACTCGCAGGGCTAACATGGAAATGGTTGAAAGTGGGACTAATGAGATAGCTCATTCAAAGAGCCAACACAGGAACAATGGGCCAAATGGCCTCTTTCTGCGCTGTGTGA
Organism: Cetorhinus maximus; assembly: GCF_964194155.1. Taxonomy (NCBI): domain Eukaryota; kingdom Metazoa; phylum Chordata; class Chondrichthyes; order Lamniformes; family Cetorhinidae; genus Cetorhinus; species Cetorhinus maximus. The sequence goes on from NC_135879.1 coordinate 235,129,448, forward strand.
TTCGGTCTGAGTGCCTGAGCCGAGTTGCTGAGCATGTCAAGGTCATGGAGCTGAATTAACATAAGTTGAAATAGTCATTAACCCAATAGTGCTTCAGAGATTGTGACACCTCAGCTCTCTGCATTAATTCAGCCCCTTCACATTGTTGAGTTTGATAACGCCTCCCAGTCAATTCTGCCAAATGATACAATGATTATAATGATTAGGCTTCCTGAGTATCATGGTTGGACATTGCTCAGGTTTATTCATGTGAATTGATATGTATGTCCTTGTTCAAAGTTAAATATAGTCACCAGAGAGTTGTTGGCAAGTCTGAAGACTGAAATCACTATAGTCTGATTGAACAGTTATACAATTAAGCCACAGGTTTTTCAACCCTTGCTCTTTGTGATCAGCAGGTAGCTCATTTGGCTGTGTGCTGGAATGAACCATGATAGACAATGGATTTGAATCCCGACAGAATTCTCTCAGCCTTTATCCTTCTAAGGTAGGTCAGTGAATCCCATTCCTTTGGGTGTGTAGGTTCAGCAGGAGATGGAAAGGAATGCCCCATGCTTTTACATACACTGTCAGAATATCTGTACTCACTCTGTCCGAGTTGCTGATGAAAGAAATGTGGATCACTGCTTCACCCTACCTTCTGGTTGTGACAGAATAAGTTTCCCTCTCTCTTTCTCTAGTTTATTCCTCCAAATCATGAGAGAATTGAAAACCTGCATTTGCAAAGCATCTTGCATGACTTCAGGGCATCCCAAAGTGCTTTGCAGACAATGGAATAGTTTTGAAATGTGATCATTTCCGTAATGTAAGAGATGTGACAGCCAATTTGCACACGGCAAGGCCCCACAAATAGCAAAGTCATAATATCCAGTTAACCTGTTTTAATGATGCTGGATGAGAGATACATATTGAACATAAGAGCACAAGAAATAGCAGCAGGAGCCCTTGAGCCTGCTCCATCATTCCATAAGAGCATAGCTGGTCTTTGACATGAACTCCACTTTCCCGCCTAATTTCCATACGCCCCCTATTCTCTTAGAGTTCGGTCTTTGAATGTACCCAGCAATTGAGCATCCACAGCTCTCTGGGGGTAGAGAATTCCAAAGATTCACTAAGTGGAGAAATTTCTAATTATCCCTAAAATAAAAGCAATATATTGCAGATGCTGGAGTTCTGAAATAAAAACAGAAAATACTGAAAGAACTCAGCCGATCTGGCAGCATCTGTGGAGAGAGAAACAAAGTTGAGGTTTCGAGTCCAATCTGACTTCTTTGGAACAAATATGCCGCCACACCTGCTGCGTTCTTCCGGCACTTTCTGTTTTTATTTCCATTTACTCCTGTCCTGAATGCCTGTCCTCTTATTCAGAGAGCATGTCACCTGATTTGACCTTGTTCGCGAATGCGTCATTAGCGTTAAACATTCTGTTCCTTCCTGTCACAGTTGTTTGCCATTATCAAAATTGCTGCACTGCTCTATGGCTTTGAGTTTTCTTTTTAGATTTATACATTTTTCCTCACTTGAACCCTCCCAGTCAGTTTTAGTTTTCAGTTTAAAGCCTTATCTATCGCCCTGGTTATACGTTTCACCAGGACACTGATCCCAGCATGGTTTAGCTGAAGCCCATCCCCACAGGGAATCTCCCTCTTTCCTAGGTACTGCTGTCAGTGCCTCATGCATCATAACCCCCACTTCCAACATCAACCTTTGAGCCATGTATTCAATTTACAAACCTGTTTGACCCCATGCAAATTTAAGCCTGGCTCAAGTAGTAAATGGGAGATGATTACCTTTGAGGTTCTGCTTTTTAATTTGGACCCTGGCCCTTCAGACCTCAGGCAGAACCCTTATTCCTCATTCTGCCTATGATGTTGGTTCCAGCTCAGACCACAACGACTGGACCTTCCCCCTCCCACTCCAAGTACTTCTTGATTGTGAGGGGAAGTCTTTTAACCTGGCAACGAACTTGCAACAAACCCACGGAAGGTGGTGGCTGGAGGGAACAGTTTCTATCCCCCGATTATGGTTTTCCTGCCACTGCCACAGACCTTTTCATTGCTGCCATCCCCCCCACCCCTTTTTTGGACCACACTGGCATGATCAGCTTGATCATCCACCCTGCAGACTTTGCTCTTATTCACACAGGCAGCACGAACCTCATAACTGTTGCAAAGTGGCAAGGTCTGAAGCTCCTCTAGCACTACACCTGGGAAGCCTTACCTCCCCAGCTCACAGTCACGCCCTCCAGTCCATGATCACCAACTGAACCTGTATCTTCCGAATCAAAATATCCAGGTAACCGTCCCCCTTCCTGATGTCCTAGAATGTCTGCACCTCGGGCTCCAGCTCAACAACTTTTTAAGTTTATTTTTATTCATTCATGGGATGTGGGCTTCGCTGGCTGGGCCAGCATTTGTTGCCCATCCCTAGTTTGAGAAGGTGGTGGTGAGCTGCCTTCTTGAACCGCTGCAGCCCATGTGGTGTAGGTACACCCACAGTGCTGTTACGGAGGGAGTTCCAGGATTTTGACCCAGCGACAGGGGAGGAACGGCGATATATTTCCAAGTTAGGGTGGTGAGTGGCTTGGAGGGGAACTTCGAGGTGGTGCTACTCTCAACGATCTGCTGCCCTTGTCCTTCTAGGTGGTAGTGGTTGTGGGTTTGGAAGGTGCTGTTGAAGGAGCCTTGGTGAATTCCTGCAGTGCATCTTGTAGATGGTATACACTGTTGCTGCTGTGCGTTGGTAGTGGAGAGAGTTTGTGGATATGGTGCCAATCAAGCGGGCAGCTTTGTCCTGGATGGTGTCCAGCTTCATCAGCATTGTAGGAGCCGCACTCATCCAGGCAAGTGAGGAGTATTCCATCACATTACTGACTTGTGCCTTGTAGATGGTGGACAGGCTTTGGGGAGTCAGGAGGTGAGTTACTCGTCGCCAGATTCCTAGCGTCTGACCTGCCACAGTATTTATTTGGCTAGTTCAGTTCAGTTTCTGGTCAATAGTAACCCCCAAGATGTTGATAGTAGGGGATTCAGCGATGGAATGTCATTGAACTTCAAGGGGCGATGGTTAGACTCTCTCTTGTTGGAGATGGTCATTGCCTGGTGCTTGTGTGGAGCAAATGTTACTTGCCACTTGTCAGCCCAAGCCTGGATATTGCCCAGGTCTTGCTGCATTTGGACATGGACTGTTTCAGTATCTGAGGAATCACGAATGATGCTGAACATTGTGCAATCATCAGTGAACATCCCCACTTCTGACCTTATGATGGACGGAAGATCATTGATGAAGCAGCTGAAGATTGTTGGGCCGAGGACATTACCCTGAGGAGCTCCTGCAGTGATGTCCTGGAGCTAAGATGACTGACCCCCAACACCACAACCATCTTCTTTTGTGCTAGGTATGACTCCTACCAGTGGGGAGTTTCCCCCTTATTCCCATTGACTCCAGCTTAGCTAGGGCTCCTTGATGCCGCACTCTGTCAAATGCTGCCTTGATGTCAAGGGCAGTCACTCTCACCTCACCTCGGGAGTTCAGCTCTTTTCTCCACGTTTGAACCAAGGCTGTAATGAGATCAGGAGCTGAGTGGCCCTGGTGGAACCCAAACTGGGTGTCAGTGAGCAGGCTATTGCAAAGCAAGTGCCGCTTGATAGCACTGTTGATGACCCCTTCCATTACTTAACTGATGATCGCGAGTAGACTGATGGGGCAGTAATTGGCCTAGTTGGATTTGTCCTGCTTTTTGTGTACGGGACATACCTGGGTAATTTTCCACATGGCCGGCTAGATGCCAGTGTTGTAGCTGTGCTAAAAACAGCTTGGCTAGGGGCGAAGCGAGTTTTGGAGCACAAGTCTTCAGTACTATCGCCGGAATATTGTCAGGGCCCATAACTTTTGCCGTATCCAGTGCCTTCAGCTGTTTCTTGATGTCACACGGAATGAATAGAGTTGGCTGAAGTTGAAGTTATTCGAGATGAAGACTCTTACTGCAGGCAAAACTCTCCTGGATCACAATGATCTCCACAAACTCCCACCTGCTGCTGTTGTGTTGTGCATCACCTGCGCCACCATTCCTAGCTCCCCTTGCTTTATTTATGTATTTAATTAATTAACGTTTATATACCTGATCAACTTAGCTTGTCGCCTTTTAACTAATTACATGATCCCCTTTGGGGTATTGGTATATTAAAGTAAATATTTATCTGTAACGTGAACACTACAAGTTTTGGAGTCGGAAGGCAGCACCTCCTTACCCCATTGCAGTGAATTCCCACTCTCACCAAATTCCCATCTTTTACACTCTGCTTACGACCCCTTTGCCCAATCACTCTGACCGCTCTGCAGCCACTCCGGCCAGTAGACTAGGACTAGCCCTGTCACAATTCAGCCAACAATATGTATCTCTCTCAGATGTCAAACGAAACCTCATTGTGTCTGTCCTGGTCCGGTAACCCATACGAACACAGCAATGAAGCCAGAGTGCAAGATTCGTCCATCAGAAGGCCAAAACATAGGCCAGAATCTTCGGGTTGGCGAGTGGGGGCGGGGCCAGCTTGCCGACATGTGAAATGAAGCATGAAGTCACCTGCGCGCCCGCCGAACTGTCAAAGGCCTATTAAGGCCATTTAAATGTCAATTAAACTAATAAACTGAGCTGCCCGTCCAACCTTAAGGTTGGCGGGGGGGCAGGCAAAGAACCCAGGCGGCCTTCGCATTTATCATGAAACCTCAACCACGGGCTGGGTGAGGTTTCATGAAGGATTTATAAATCAAATAAATTGTTTTTTAAAATTCATTGACATGTCCCAGCTCATGTGACACTGTCACATGAGGGGACATGTCTGAAATATTTTTTTTTCTTTATTTAAATTTTTCATAAACTAATCTCCCCGCGGCAGCTCCTCGGGGAGATTTCTGCGTTCTTTCGTACGTATATGCGAAAGAGGGCAGGCCCCGGCTCTCCCCCCTTCCCCCGCCCACACAGGGAGTGCTCAGCGCTTCCAGGTACGCATCACACTGGGCAGGCCTTAATTGGCCGGCCCACATAAAATGGCGGCACCCAGCCAATTTCAGGTGGCGATCAGCTGTGCGCCCGCCCGCACCCACTCCCGCTCAGCCCTCCCAACGGGGAGAAAATTCTCCCCGTTAAATTGGCATCAAAAAAGATATTCCACCATGGAAATCGAAACCCTGGGATTGTTACTGTCCATTATAGAAAAGTTTAAGACTCAGAATGCCAGGCTGTTTGGCTGGAATTTGTTACTACAGCCTTATAACTTAAAGGTTTTCCATATTATTGAAAAAGACAATGTAATTGCTGATGCATTATACAGAATGTAATTTTTGTCAGTATAATATAGAAATAAAAATATCAGAACCTATACAGAGAATGGGTGAGTGCATGTTTGAAATTTTTTATACAATATGTTGTATATGTTTTTCCTATATGTTTTGTAATGAAATGCATTTGAAAAGGGTGTTTCATTCCCTATGGGTGGAGGCATGTGAGGAATTTGTTTTTGGGAAGGACATTGAACTTTGGACGTTCTCCCTCCTGAGTTATTTTTAAAATTTGGCAATATTAATTCGGGGCCCTGAAAATGCAATTCTTCAGAGGACCACAGGTCAAGATGGATGTCCAATGGAGAACACCTTTGGTGGGAAGAGATGCTTTGTATGTTCAAGTTAACAAAGAACTGCTGTTGCCAGGCTAAAGGCTCTTGCTGATTGGTTAAAAACACATGCCAAAAAGGAGCATTCGATGAACATCTTGGTCTTTAAAACTCTCAGACAGAGTGAGTGAGTGTGTGGGTGCCTTAGAAGCAAGCTGCAAGGAAAAGGCCCTCTTCTTTCCCACCTTTGTATTAAACTTTCCTCAGAAACATCTCATCAGGATCTCATCTGTTTGAAAGCCTGCACAACTGTGATAAGTAAGAGCCATCAAGAACAGTTTCACCAAAAAAAATCTGTCTGAAGGAACTTCCAGACTTATTATGACCAAAATTCTGTCAGGTCAACAGTATGGAGATGTCTTCAAATGTTATCCCTTTAAAAGAGACTCTCCCATCCTCTAGCTTCTTCGGGGGGGCTGTGTTTGTTTGTCCTGTTTTGAGTTTGTATGTGAGTGTATGGCAGTTTGCATAACTGTTTTTTTAAAAAGGGGAAAAATCATTACACTTCTAAACTACAACTTGTATATTAACAGTTTATTAACTTGCTTTTAAAAATGTAATTTGTTTTATAATAAATCAATATCTTTTTATGTTTACTGAAATAAGCCTGGTCACTCTTTTTATGCTGGAAATATCAGTATCAAAGGTAAACAATTGACCAGTTTTGTGTGCGAGTTTTAAGCTTTTGTTGTGCCCTGTGGAGAAGTGGGGCTAGAATTAACTGCACAGTCCTTCCATCATGGTCCATAACATAACTATACTCAGATGTGTATATAAAGAAGATTCAGTCAGCACTGGGAGGGTGTGTTAGAGTGGAGAAGTAAGCTTTGTGGCAAGCAATAAACAGTCTCCACCAAAACATTCTAATCTCAGTGTCTTCTTCACAACCAGGCTTGAGAATTTCTTTGACAACAACCCCTCAGTGTCTACCCTGTCAAGTCCCTTCAGAATCTTGTGTGTTTCAGAATCACAGAATTGTTACAACATAGGAGGCCATTCAGTCCATTGTGTCTGCACAGACTCTCAGAAGAATCACGGAATTGTTACAGTGTAGAAGGAGGCCATTTGGCCCATTGTGTCTGTACTGGCTCTCTGAGAATTTTAACTTAATGTCAATCTCCTGCCTTTTCCCCGTAATCCTGCACATTGTTTCTATTCAAATAATTATCCAATGCCCTCCTGAATGCCTCAATTGAACCTGCCTCCATTACACTTCCAGGCAGTGCATTCCAAACCCTAACTACTCGCTGTGTGAAAAAAGTTTTTCTCCTCTCACATTAGCTTCTTTTGCAAAACACTTTAAAACTGTGCCCCCTGGTTCTCAATCCATTTACGAGCAGGAACAGTTTCTCCCTATGTACTCTGTCCAGACCCTTATGATTTTGAAAACTTCTATCAAGTCTCCTCTAAGCCTTCTCCTCTCCAAGGAAAACAGTCCCAACTTCTCCAATCTTTCCTCATAACTGAAGAGTCTCATTCCCTGGAACCATTCTCGTAAATCTCTTCTGCACCCTCCCCAATGTGTTCACATCTTTCCTATAGTGTGGCACCCAGAACTGTACACAATACTCCAGCTGAGGTCTAACCAGTGTCTATCATCAAAACCTCCCTGCCCTTGTACTCTATGCCCCTATTAATGAAGTCTAGAATACTGCATGCTTTAGAAACAGCTCTCTCTACCTGTCCTGCCACCTTTAATGACTTATGCACCTATATACCCAGGTCTCTCTGTTCCTGCACACCCTTTAGAATAGTATCCTTTATTTTATACTGTCTCTCCATGTTCTTTGTACCAAAGTGTATCACCTCACACTTCCCCGCATTGAACTTTATCTGCCACCTATCTGCCCACTCCACCAATGTGTCAATGTCCTTTTGAAGTTCTACACTGTCCTCCTCAGTTTACAATTCTCCCAAGTTTTGTGTCGTCCATAAACTTTGAAATTGTCCCCTGCACAGTAAGATCTAGATCATTTATATATATATATATCGGGAAGAGCAAGGGTCCCAATACCGACCCCTGGGGAACTCCACTGCAAACCTTCTTCCAGCCCGAAATGGAACGGAGAGGCTGACAGTGACCCTCATACCCACGGAGCTGGTTTTGCCATCCGGAATAGGATCTTGGATGCACTGCCAGAACTCCCCAGTTGTAGAACTCACTTCACCCACAGTTCAGTCATTACCAATGTGCCACTGTCATCAATGCTTATGTTTCAGCTCTTGCCTCCTATGAAGATGTTAAGGGAAAGTTCTACAAACCCAAAATACTGCAGATTCTGGAAATCTAAAATAAAAACAAAATATGCTGGAAAAGCTCAGCACATCAGGCAACATCTGTGGAGAGATACAGAGTTAACATTTCCAGTCAATAAACGTTCATGAGAACAGAATAAAGATAGAAATGTAAGAGCCCTTCAGCTAGTGGAAGTGGGGAGGGGTCAGGAAAAGTTCCCCCCTGAACTAGATGAAATCCTCAATGCCATTCCAAAAAGAAGAAAATATCATCCTTCTGGGAACGTTAATGCCAGGGCTAGCCATAGCTCCAATGTCTGGAGAGGAACTATTGGGAAAAATGGCATGGGAAAAGCCAATGCAGCTGGTGTCCTCCTGCTAACAAAGTGTGCTCAGTATGGCCTCATTATAACAAATACCCTCTTCCACATAAGGACAAATATAAAACCACCTGGAGGCACCCTAGAATAAAGCATTGGCACCTCCTGGATTATGTCATTGTTCAAGTCCAAGCTCTAAGTGATGCCTGTATCACTCGATCCATATGGGTGACTGATACCTTCTGATGCTTGTTGGACAGACCATCAATTTGTTCCAGTGATAAACATCCACCCAGCACCAAGACACCACAAGAACCAAAGGTCCAAGAGGGAGAAGATCAATGTCTCAGCCCTAAAACAGCCCAACCGAGTGGGCCCGCTCGCCGAAGCGTAAAATGACGCGGGATGACGTCGGGTGGAACTCCTAATGTCACCCTGCGTCATTTCCATTTCCAGGTCGGCGGGGGTGCAGCCGGGTCAGCTGCGTGCCGGCCAACCTGTCAGTGGCCTATTGAGGCCATTTAAAAACTAATTAAGGTAAGTAATGGACCTGCCCGTCCAACCTTAAGGTTGGCGGGCAGGCCGGGAGCCCTAGTGGGCTTCTGAAAAAGCATGAAACCTCATCCACGGGCGGGATGAGGTTTCATGAGGGTATTTAAATTTTTATCAAATCTTTCAATATAAGTTATGGACATGTCCCAACTCTTGTGGCAGTGTCACATGAGGGGACATGTCAGGGAAATTTTTTTATCATTTCTATTAAACATTTTAATTCTGAGCCGATCTCCCTGAGGCAGCACTTTGCCTCAGGGAGATCAGTGTGCTCTATCACACGCATGCGCGGAAGAGCACACTCCCGGCTGAGGGAATCCACCCTGTACCGCACAGAGGGCACATAGTGCTTCCTGGCAGATGTCACGCTGGGCGGGCCTTAATTGGCCGATTGGGGGAAATTTTTTCCCTCAGAATATGAAGTGTAAGGAACATTTGCAGTTATAAATAAATTAGGTTAGTTTGAATTCCAAAGAGATGGTAAGATGTTACACTTAGCCAGAAGAAGCTAAGCCAAACAGTGTGTTTATTTTTCCCAAAGGTTGCTGATAAAATTAGTACTATGAAAGTTTCATATTATGCCCTTTATGGCAACAGCCCAAAATAGATTTTAGATTTAAAACAAAATAAGCAAGTTAACACAGTACCCACTTGACAGTGGGATTCCAAATGGCTTCCACAACTTCAGTTATGTTACATAGCAAACTTATGCACAAATGGCTGGAGGCTTTTTGAAGGCTGTTTCACACACTCCTGTTAGATCTTACATGGCCCTCTCTTCACATAGCCTTTCATTCTCCTTTATATTTGTTTCCCTCTCTTTAATGTGTAAATTATATTGTTCCATATGCCTTTGAAACTGTATCTTCCTCATAATATATAAACTTTCATGTTGTCAATATTGTCAGTAATCTTTGGGAAAAATAAACACACTTCTTAGCCTTGATTATCTGACTAGTTGTAAACAGATTAATGTCCCTTTGCAATCCAAACAATCTCTTCATTTGTCTAAAAAAACGCAAATTCCCTTCACACCTTACATGCAGAGCGGCATGTTAGTGGGGTGGTGAAAAAGGCATATGGGGCACTTGCCTTTATCAATCGAGGCATTGATTACAAAAGTAGGAAGGTCATGTTGGAGTTGTATAGAACCTTAGTGAGGCCAAAGCTGGAATACTGTGTGCAGTTCTGGTCACATTTTCGGAAGGATGTGATTGCACTGGAGGGGCTGCAGAGGAGATTCACCAGGATGTTGCCTGGGATGAAACATTTAAGTTATGAAGAAAGGTTGGATAGACTTGAGTTGTTTTCGTTGGAGCAGAGAAGACTGAGAGGCGACCTGACCAAAGTGTACAAGTTTATGAGGGGCATGGACAGGGTGGATAGGGAGCAGCTGTTCCCCTTAATTGAAGGGTCAGTCACAAGGGGGCATAAGTTCAAGGTGAGGGGCAGGAGGTTTAGAGGGGATGTGAGGAAAAACCTTTTTACCCAGAGGGTGGTGACGGTCTGGAATGCACTGCCTGGGAGGATGGAGGAGGCAGGTTGCCTCACATCCTTTAAGAAGTACCTGGATGAGCATTTGGCACATCATAACATTCAAGGCTATGGGCCAAGTGCTGGTAAATGGGATTAGGTAGGTAGGTCAGGTGTTTCTCACGTGTCGGTGCAGGCTCGATGGGCCAAAGGGCCTCTTCTGCACTGTGTGATTCTGTGATTCTAAGCCACATTTCTGCATGTAGCTTATTTTGATGATGTCAAGCTTGCAGTCCACTTGACTCCAAATGTAATTAAATCACAGACAGAACTGTCTATATTTACACCCATAAACCTACTTCACAATAAACCATAAAAATTTTGTTAAAATTATTATACTTTCATCACAGGTGGATCAACCTTCACAGGGCGATGAGGAAAGAACAGGCATCTGGGACCAATTGGATATTTCTTTCAAAGAACTGATGTAGACATGATGGGCTGAATGGCCAGCTTCTGTGCTGTAAGATGTAAGGGCTGAAGAACTTTGCTCTGTTCCATTGATTGTAGCACTGCTTATCTCCAACTGTGGCCTGCTACGTGTAGGTAGCACTATAGATTAGCTTCACTAGGTTTGTACCTCATTATAAGATATCCTTGGCAAAAATTGCTCCCACTAGAATTTCCCTCAGAATCAGAGACTGACTAATGTTGAATGTGTTAAAAGTTTAAATTGGTATGGAATGCACTGCCTGAATGGGATGTGGAAGCAGATTCAACAGTAACTTTCAAAAGTCATTGGGATACTTGAAAAGGAAAAGTTTACAGGGCTGTGGGGAAAGAGCAGGTGAGTGGAGCTAATTGAATAGCTCTTCAAAAGAGCTGGCACAGATAGGATAGGCTGATTGGCCTCCTTCGGGGTTGTAAGATTCTATGAGAATCTTGGGACATACTGAGGATGTGAAAGGCTTTACATAAATTCATATTCTTTCATTCCTTCTGATATGTCTCTGGCACCAAGAAGTGGTCAGGGTTTTCAAGAATGTGATTTAAGGCAGGGGTCACGGTTGAAGGATGTCCTACACCCCTTTCCCTGAGGGTTAGCTGCCATTGCGGCAGACAAAAAGTTCCTTGCCACACTTCCCCAAGCCAATGCCAAACTATGGTGCCCTTTTATAGAGAGGTTGCCCTAAATTATGTACATGATCTGCTAATGGCTTCATCAAGGTCCAATGCAAGCTTAGAACAAATTTGCTTCAAATGCCCACAAATACGCCCTGTTGCTGAATCTATTTGGGTGATAATACTTTGATGTTGCCTAAATCTATTTTGTGAATGAAGCATTAACTAAGGGCATTAACTTGCAGGTGGACATGAAAGATCCCGTGACAATGTTCAGAGAGGAGCAAGAGAGTTCTTCCCAGAGTGGCCAATATCGATTCCTCATTGAAGCCCTGGTTAGATCACAGCTTGAGCATTGTGTTAAGTTCAGTGCACCACAGTTTATGAAGGATATATTGGCCTTAGAGGGAGTGCAGCAGATACCTAGACTCTGAGGGTTAAAAGCTACAAGGACAGGTTACATAAACTAGGGTTGTACTATGTTCCCTTGCATTTAGAAGGTTAAGGGATAATTTGATCAAAATTTTCAAGATATCGTGAGAAACAGATGGAGTAGATAGAGAGAAACTATGCTGGCTGGAGAATCTACGACAAGAAAGTATAAAATAAAACGTTAGAGCCAAAAATTTCAGGAATGAAGGCAGGTGTCATGCCCAGTCAGGGATGTTATATTATGTAATGAACTTTCAGTCAATACTTTTAAAAAATGGACACAGACAAGCTATTAAGATGGTTGCTGCAAATCATGTGGCTTTTGGTATTCGGACTACTGATAATTTCAAGTCACCGGAAAATACCTAATTAAATCTGAACATATGTGAGGCTACTTCACAACAATTGGTGGAATTCACACATCCTATTGTTTAAGGATGGGCCAGTGCCTAAAGACTATGGAGTTTCCAGACGGCCGGTCTCCATGTTTCATATTGGACAAGAGGAAAGATGGGAACTCAAAGGCCACTATCAACTTCCCCCTCTATATCACAATGGCCTCCATATCCAAACTAGACTGGGTGCGTCTCAGAAGTGTTAATCCACCAATCGCGTGATTGAAGCTGGATTCAAGGACCCAGCAGATCCATTAGAAACATCAGCCATCAGCCAGTCTGAGAACCAGACTCTGAAATTAGCTGCAAGTCATCAAGCAACCAAAGTACTTAGTTTATTCCAATTTCAAAGTTCACCTGAGACAAGAAGAAAGAACAAAGAAAAGTACAGCACAGGAACAGGCCCTTCGGCCCTCCAAGCCTGCGCCGATCATATTGCCTGTCAAACTAAAACATTTTGCTCTTCTGGGGTCCGTATCCCTCTATTCCCATCCTATTCATGTATTTGTCAAGCTGCCTCTTAAACACCACTATCGTACCTGCTTCCACCACCTCCTCTGGCCGCGAATTCCAGACACTCACTACCCTCTGTGTAAAAAACTTGCCCCGCACATCTCCTCTATAGTTTTCTCCTCTCACCTTAAATCTATGTCCCCTAGTAATTGACTCTTCCACCCTGGGAAAAAGCTTCTGACTATCTACTCTGTCCATGCCACTCATAATTTTGTAAACTTCTATCAAGTTGCCTCTCAATCTCCGTCACTCTAGTGAGAACAATCCGAGTTTCTCCAACCTCTCCTCATGGCTAATAACCTCCAGACCAGGCAGCATCCTGGTAAACCTCCTCTGCACCCTCTCAAATGCCTCCGTATCCTTCTGGTAATGTGGTGACCAGAATTGCACGCAATATTCCAAGTGTGGCCTAACCAAGGTTCTATACAGCTGCAGCATGACTTCCCAGCTTTTATACTCTATACCTCTGCTGATGAAGGCAAGCATGCCATATGCCTTCCTGACTACTTTATCCACCTGCGTTGCAACTTTCAGTGACCTGTGGACCTGTACACCCAGATCCCTCTGCCCATCGATGCACTTAAGGGTTCTGCCATTTACCGTATAATTCCTACCTGTATTAGACCTTCCGAAATGCATTATCTCACATTTGTCCGGATTAAACTCCATCTGCCATTTCTCCGCCAAAGTCTCCAACCGATCTATATCCCATTGTATCTTTTGACAATCCTCTTCACTATCTGCAACTCCTCCAACCTTAGTGTCACCTGCAAACTTACTAATTAGCCAAGTTACATTTTCTTCCAAATCATTTATGTATACTACAAACAGCAAAGGTCTCAGCACTGATCCCTGTGGAACACCACTAGTCACAGCTCTCCATTCAGAAAAGCACCCTTCCACTGCTACCCTCTGTCTTCTATGACCAAGCCAATTCTGTATCCATCTTGCCAGCTCACCTCTGATCCTGTGCGACTTTACCTTCTGTACCAGTCTGCCATGAGGGACCTTGTCAAAGGCCTTACTGAAATCCATGTATATAACATCCACTGCCCTTCCATCATCGATCATCTTTGTCACTTCCTCGAAAAACTCGATCAAGTTAGTGAGACACGACCTCCCCTTCACAAAACCTTGCTGCCTCTCACTAATACGCCCATTTGCTTCCAAATGGTAATAAATCCTGTCACAAAGAATCTTCTCCAATAATTTCCCTACCACCGACATAAGGCTCACCGGCCTGTAATTTCCTGGATTATCCCTGCTACCCTTCTTAAACAATGGAACAACATTGGCCATTCTCCAGTCCACTGGGACCTCACCCGTAGCCAGTGAGGATACAAAGATTTCTGTCAAGGCCCCAGCAATCTCCTCCCTTGCCTCCCTCAGTACTCTGCGGTAGATCCCATCTGGCTCTGGGGACTTATCGACCTTAATATTCTTCAAGACGCCTAACACCTCCTCCTTTTTGATCTCAACATGATCCAGGCTATCTACACATTCTTCCCTAGACAAATCAACCGCTAAGTCCTTCTCTTTGGTGAATCCTGATGAGAAGTACTCATTTAGTATCTCTCCCATTTCTTCTGGCTCCACACACAGATTGCCACCTCTGTCCCTGAGTGGGCCTACCCTTTCCCTGGCTACCCTCTTGCTTTTCACAGATGTATAAAAGGCCTTGGGATTTTCCTCAATCCTGGTTGCCAATGACTTTTCATGACCCCGTTTAGCCCTCCTGACTCCTTGCTTAAGTTTCTTCCTACTTTCTTTACATCTTTACATTCTCCACGGGCTTCATCTGTTCCCAGCCTTCTAGCTCTTACGAATGCTTCCCTTTTCTTTTTGACTAACCTCACAATATTCTTCGTTATCCAAGGTTCCTGAAACTTGCCATACTTATCCTTCATCCTAGCAGGAACATGCCAGTCCTGAATTCTTATCAACTGACGTTTGAAACCCCCCCACATGTCAGTTGTTGATTTGCCCTCAAACATCCACCTCCAGCCTAGATTCCTCAGTTCCTGCCTAATATTGTTATAATTAGCCTTCCCCCAATTAAGCACCTTAACCCGAGGACTCCTGTTATCCTTATCCACCAGTACCTTGAGACTTACTGAATTATGGTCACTTTTCCCGAAATGCTCCCCTACTGAAACTTCGACCACCTAGCCGGGTTCATTCCCTAATACCAGGTCCAGTATTGCCCCTTCCCTAGTTGGACTATCTACATATTGTCTCAGGAAGCCCTCCTGGATGCACCTTACAAATTCTACACCATCCAAACCCCTAGCACTAAGTGATTCCCAGTCAATATAGGGAAAGTTAAAATCACCAACCACAATAACCCTATTGCTTTTACATCTTTCCAAAATCTGCCTACATAACTGTTCCTCAATCTCCTGCCGGCAGTTGGGAGGCCTATAGTAAACGCCCAACATTGTGACTGCACCCTTCCTATTCCAGAGCTCTACCCATATTGCCTCACTGCATGAACCCAACGAGGTGTCTTCCTGTTGTACAGCTGTGATATTCTCCTTAACCAGCAGTGCAACTCCCCCACCTCTTCTACATCCCTCTCTATCCTGCCTGAAACATCTAAATCCTGGAACGTTTATCTGCCAATCCTGTCCATCCTTCAATCAAGTCTCTGTAATAGCAATAACATCATAGTCCCAAGTACTAATCCAAGCTCTAAGCTCATCTGCCTTGCCTGTTATACTTCTCGCATTGAAACAAATGCATTTCAGACCCCCAGCCCCACTGTGTTCAGTAATTTCTCCCTGCCTGCTCTTCCTCTTAGTCCTACTGGCCATATTCACTGGTTCCCAGTCCTTTATTTCACCTGCTAACCTATTGCTCTTGTTCCCAACCCCCTGCCATACTAGTTTAAACCCTCCCGAGTGACACTAGCAAACCTCGCAGCCAGGATATTGGTGCCCCTCCAGTTTAGATGCAACCCGTCCTTCTTGTACAGGTCCCACCTGCCCCGAAAGAGATCCCACTGATCCAGATATCGGAAACCCTCCCTCCTACACCATCTGTTCAGACATGTGTTCAGCTGCACTATCTTCCTATTTCTAGCCCATCTGGCACGTGGCACAGGGAGTAATCCTGAGATTACAACCCTAGAGATCCTGTTTTTTAACTTTCTGCCTAACTCCCCGAACTCCCGCTGCAGGACCTCGTCACTCTTCCTGCCTATGTCGTTAGTACCAATGTGTACCAAGACCTCTGGCTGTTCTCCCTCCCCCTTCAGAATGTCCCGTACCCGATCAGAGACATCCTGGACCCTGGCACCAGGGAGGCAACATACCATCCTGGTGTCTCTTACACGAACACAGAAGCGCCTATCTGAGCCCCTGACTATAGAGTCCCCTATGACAATTGCTCTTCTGTGCTTTGACACCCCCATGCTGGACAACAGAGCCAGCCGTGGTGCCACTGCTCTGGCTACTGCTGTTGTTTTCCCCTGATAGGCCATCCACCCAAAAGTATCCAAAACGGTATACCTGTTAGAGGGGGGGACAGCCAGGGGATTTCTGCACTGACTGCCTGCCCCTTCTAGTGGTCACCCATCTATCTGTCTGTGCCTTGGGTGTGACCATGTCTGTAAAACTCCTGTCTATGACACTTTCTGCCACCTGAATGCTTCTAAGTGCATCTAACTGCTGCTCCAACCGATCCATGCGGTCTGTGAGGAGCTGCAATTGGGTACACTTCCTGCAGATGTAGTTTTCTGGGACACTTGAAGCGTCACAGATTTCCCACATCCCACAGGTGAAGCACTTTACTCCAGCAACTGCCATTTCTAGAACTATTTAATAAATTAATTTAAATCTAATAACTGCTTATTGACTCCTTATTACCTATACGTTCCCTAGGGCTAGATTTCTACTATAAATGCTAAGTTCTAAGAACAGTAATCCCCTGATTCTGGTCTAGATACCCTCTACTCATTAATTAAGTGATTAATTTATTTGGTTTAATTAGTTTAACAATGTTTTAGTTTCAGATTCAGTGTAGATTCCCTACCAGCCAAACAGGTCACAGATTTACCGTGACGCCACTTTTAATTTATATATTTTTTTAAGACCCGAGGTCCGCCCTCCAACTCTGCTCCCTGGAACTAGGCCGCGAATCCCCGAGGTAAGGTTTTTATACTCACCGCTCTGGAACTCCGCCCTCCGACTCTGCTCCCTGGAACTAGGCCGCGAATCCCCAAGGTAAGGTTTTTATACTCACTGCTCTGGAACTCCGCCCTCCGACTCTGCTCCCTAGAATTAGAGACGTGCTAGACATTGGTCTACAAGAAACCTTGCAGTTTGCTGTGAATCCTTCAATTTACAAGACACTCACTTCAACTTTAAATCATTGAATGCATTCAGGAAACCACAGCCCTGCCACCTGGGAGACTGGTAATCATTGAAACGCATTGAAACGTATATAATTCTAACAGGGCTGGACAGACTGGATGCAGGGGTGATGTTTCCTCTGGCTGGGAGGGTCTAGAACCAGGGGTCACAATCTCAGGATACGGGGTAGGTAGGACTGAGATGAGGGGAAACTTCTTCACTCAGAGGGTGGTGAACCTGTGAAATTCTCTACCACAGAGGGCTGTGGAGGCCAAGTCACTGAGTATGTTTAAAATGATGAGATGCTTGCCTTATGGATGAGATCGTTCATCCTCTTTCCACACTGGATGGTGAACCTCTTCTGTGTAGCGTTGGCACTGACCGCCACTGCCACCGCCTCCCAAGCCAGAGTGGTGACATTGATGGGCCTCCTGCGGCCAGAGCGGGGGTAGGGAACATCACACAACAGGCTCCAACAGTGCCCAGAAGGTGTTCTAGGGACGTGTCACTGAATCAGGGGGCTGCAGTCCTCTTGCCTTTCAGGGCCATGTCTTCTGTGCAACAATCCTGGGCTGGAAGCACTGAGAGGCGTGCGGGCAGCTGCACTTTAAGTACGGCGCCCGGCATGAGAGAACGATGAGGTGATGGCATGGCTGGCGAATCGAAGCCCACCCGCCAGCGAAACAGTGTTTTCCAAGAGGCAGGATTGGAACAAAACGGCGTGAAAATCCGCCACTGCGTATAGTGGGTAAAACGTCCTTTTCCCGCCCGCTACTGCACTTAGTGCAAATCTAGGATGGTTCCGACCTATGATTTCTGACAGTCAGCTAGCCAATCTTCTAACCATGCTAATGTGTTACCCGCTACACCACGAGCTTTCGTTTTCTGCAATAACCTTTGATGTGGCGCCTTATCAAATGCCTTCTGGAAATCTGAGTACGGCACATCTACAGGTTCCCCTTTATCCACAGCGCATGTTACTCCTTCAAAAAACTCTAATAAATTGGTTAAACATGATTTCCCTTTCACAAGACCAACTGATTATGAGCAGTAAGAGAGCAGAAATACACTGGCCTGAATTTTCCCCGCACCGGGCGTTCTTGGCGCGAGTGGCCGGGGATCTGACTGCCGCCCGCGATCAGCTCCACGCTGCCGTTTTACGCAGGCGGGCCCATTAAAGCACGCGCGCGAAAGAGCGCTTCAATCTCCCTGAGGCAGCTAGCTCCGTGCCTCAGGGAGATTGAAGCGCCCTCGAAAAAAATAAATGAATGTAATAAAAATTTTATGAAGCATGTCCTGTCTCATGTGACTGTAGCTCATGAGATGGGACGTTTTTATTTTTCAGAAAAAACTTTAAATTTAATTCGTAAAAGCTTCAGGAAACCTCATCCCTCTCGTGGATGAGGTTCCCTAAAAAAGGTAAAGGCCGATTGGCCTTTTTGCCTCCCCGCTAACCGTAAGGCTGGATGGGCAGCGTAAACTTGGAATTAATTACTTCGTTAACGGCCTTAATAGGCCCATCAATTATTGGCGGGCGCACAACTGATTCTGCTGTGCGCCCTCCGATGAAACATCACGATTCAGCGCGATGACGTCAGGACGCACGCCATTTTACCTGCCGGTGTGTCAGGTCCACCTCCCCCCCAATGCTGACTGTAAAATCCTGGCCATTCTGTCCATGACATTGGAAACACTCCTACTGAGAAAGGGTAGCGGATGTTTGGAACTCTCTTCCGCATTGGCAATTGATGCTAGATCAACTGTTGATTTTCAGTCTGAGACTGATAGATTTTTGCATTAAGGAATATGGGATAAAAGAAAGCAAATTGAGCTAGGTTGCAGATCAGCCATGATCTCATTCAGTTGCGGAACAGGTTTAGGGACTAGATAGCCTACTCTTGTTCCCATGGCTCTATGTTTAACCAACGTCACTAAAACAAGCTATCTGGTAATTATCATGTTACAGTTAGTGGGACCTTACTGAGCACAGTTTGGCTGCTTCAACTTCTACAGAGCAACAGGTTTGAACAACACTTTGGTCTTTTTGTTTAAGAAATGACATAATGGAATTAGAAGCACTTCAGAGAAGGTTTGCTGAACTGATTCCTGGGATGAGGGGGTTATCCTATGAGGAAAGGTTGGACATGTTGGGCCTGTATGTATTGGGGTTCGGAAGAACAAGAAATGAATTTACTGAAGCATATAAGATGCTGAGGGGACTTGACAAGGGTGGATGCTGAAAGGATGTTTCCTCTTCTGGGAGAAACTAGAACCCGGGGACACGGTTTAAAAATAAGAGGTCTTCCATTTAAGACCAAGCTGAGGAGAAATGTTTTCTCTCAGAGGGCCGTGAGCCTGTGGAACTCTCTTACTCAGAGACAGGTGGAGGCAGGGCCATTGAATACTTTTAAAGCTGAATTAGCTAAATTACTGACTGACAAGGGAGGCAAAGGGTACAGGGGGCAGACAGGAAAGTGGAGTTGAGGCCACAGTAAGATTGGCCATGATCTTATTAAATGGCAGAGCAGGCTCCAACAGTTGAATGGCCTTCTCCTGCTTCTAATTTGTATGTTTGCACGTTCAAAAGTACTTTGCTCTGTAAAGGGCTTGGGGTTATGTATCGTTGTTACAGAAGTGGAAGTCCTTTCTCATCTTCTTTGAATTCTTTTGTGGAGAGACCCACAATGACAGGCAGGCTCCTTTTATCTTCCACCTTTGATTCAGTGCTAAGCAAACCTTCCACGGGCAATGTACTGTTGCCATTAGCCAATTACCATTTCACAAGCCGTCAGCTCAGCGTGTGAATCGATTTATTTTGTGGCATGTTAATTTAAAAAGAAAATTGAAAGAGACAACAAATTTTCTGCTCTGAGCATATCGAGCTCGGAATAGGAGGAAGCTGAACTCTGAGTGATATATTCTGCTTTAAAGGCAATCATCAGAACAGTAACAACAGCTTTGCAGCCCTTTACTTGACACATACCATGCTTACTCCACGGGGTAAAGCTATTCAGATCCAAATAACCTGTTTTGCAACGCGGATTGATTACCTGGGATTGTTTCCTTGCTTTCTCTCTGGTCTCCACATAATTAAAAGAGTCAAGAAGCACTGGAGAAAGTGCAAAATAGATTAACAAAGATGATACCAAGACTGAGGTGATGGGCTTATCAGGAGAGAATGGACAGGATGTTCCAAAACAAGACTTTAGAAATATAAGAAAGTCAATAATGAATCCAGTCAGGAGAAACTTCTTTACACAGGGGGTAATGAGAATGTGGAACTCATGACCAATGGGAGTAGTGAAGGTGAAGCAAAGTAAGCATAAGAAGCAGACAGGAATAGAAGTTAGTTAATGGTGTTAGGTGAAGAAATGCGAGAGGAGGTGTAAAAACATCATGTATTTATCCTTCAATACAGTCTGCTTGTCAAATGTGTTTTTTATGTACTTTTGTATCCCTCTCTTTACCTGCTCAATATGATGTGCTTACTTTAGATGTTAATCACAGAATAATAGAATCACAGAATTGTTACGGTGCAGAAGGAGGCCATTTGGCCCACCTTGTCCGCACCGGCTCTCCAAATAAGCAACTCACCTAGTTTGATTTTCCCACCTTCTTCCCGTAACCCTGCACATTCTTTCTTTTCAAATAACAGTCTGAAATTGCACGGTGATATGTTTCCAAGTCAGGATGGTGAGTGACTTGGAGGGGAACTTCCAGGTGGTGGTGTTCCCGTCTATCTGCTGCCCTTGTCCTTCTAGATGGTAGAGGTCGTGGTTTGGAAAGAGTCGCGAATGGTACTGAACATTGTGCAACAATCGGTGAACATCCTCACTTGTGACCTTATGATGGAAGGAAGGTCATTGATGAAGCAGCTGAAGATGGTTGGGCCTAGGACACTACCCTGAGGAACTCCTGCAGTGATGCCCTGGAGCTGAGATGACTGACCTCCAACAACCACAACCACCTTCCTTTGTGCTAGGTATCACTCCAATCAGTGGAGAGTTTTCCCCGATTCCCATTGACTCCAATTTTGCTAAGGCTCTTTGATGCCACACTCGGTCAAATGCTGTCTTGATGTTAAGGGCAGTCACTCTCACCTCACCTCTGTAGTTCATCTCATTTTACCATGTTTGAACCAGGGCTGTAATGAGGTCAGGAGCTGAGTGACACTGGTAGAACCCAAACTGTGCATCAGTGAGCAGGTTTTTGCTGAGTAGGCTGATGAGGCAGCAACTTGCCAGGTTGGATTTGTCCTCCTTTTTGTGTACAGGACATACCTGGGCAATTTTCCACATAGCCGGGTGGATGTCAATGTTGTAGCTGTGCTGGAACAGCTTGGCTAGGGGCGCAGCGAGTTTTGGAGCGAAAGTCTTCAGTGCTATTGCTGGAATATTGTCAGGGCCCATAGCCTTTGCAGTATCCAGTGCCTTCAGCCATTTCTTGATATCACAAATCGAATTGGCTGAAGACTGGCATCTGTGGTGCTGGGGACCTCCAGAGGAGGCCGAGATGGAACATCCACTTGGCACTTCTAGCTCAAGATTGTTGCGAATTTTTCAGCCTTATCTTTTGCACTGATGTGCTGGACACCTTCATCATTGAGGATAGGGATATTTGTGGAGGTTCCTCCTCTAGTGCATTGTTTAATTGTCCACCACCATTCATGACTGGATGAGGCAGGATTGCAGAGCTTAGATCTGATCTGTTGGTTGTGGGATCACTTAGCTCTGTCTATCACTTGCTGCTTATGCTGTTTGGCACACAAGTGATCCTGTGTTATAGCTTCACCAGGTTGACGTCTCATTTTTAAGCATGCCTGGTGCTGCTTCTGTCATGCCCTCCTGAACTCTTCACTGAACCAGGGTTGATCCCCTGGCTTGATGTTAATGGTAGAGTGGGGAATATGTCAGGCCATGAGGTTACAGATTGGGGTTGAGTATCATTCTGCTGCTGATGCTGATGGCCCACAGCGCCTGATGAATGCCTAGTCTTGAGTTGCCTGATCAGTTTGAAATCTATTCCGTTTTGCACGGTTGTGGTGCCACACAACAAGATGGAGGGTATCCTCAATGTGAAGACGGGACTTCATCTCCACAATGTCCGTGCAGTGGTCACGCACACTGATACTGTCACGGACAGATACATCTGCTGCAGGCAGGTTGGTAACGATGATGTCAAGTAAATTTTTCCCTCTTGTTTGTTCCCTCACCAACTGCCGGAAAGCCAGTCTAGCAGCTATGTCATTTAGGACTCAACCAGCTCATTCTGTGGGGGTGCTACTGAGCCACTCTTGGTGATGGACACTGAAGTCCCCCACTCAGAGTACATTCTGTGCCCTTACCACCCTCAGTGCTTCCTCCAAGTGATGTTCAACATGGAGGAGCACTGATTCATCAGTTGAGGGAGGGCGGTACGTGGTAATCAGCAGGAGATTTCCTTGCCATGATGCCATGAGACTTCATGGGGTCTGGAGTCGATGTTGAGGACTCACAGTGCAACTCACCCCCGGTTATATACCACTGTGCCACCACCTCTGCCATTGCTGTTTCTGATGCCTAGGTTACTGGTCTGTCCAGTTTCATTTCTTTTTATTGACTTTTTAACAGTTTGATGTAACTGAGTGGCTTGTTAGGCCATTTTAGAGTCAACCACATTGCTATGGGTCCAGAATCAGGCCAGACCAGGTGAGGACGGCAGTTTTCCTTCCCTAAAGGGCTTTAATGAACCGGATGGGTTTTTACGACAATCGACAATGGTTTCATGGTCATCATTAGACTTTAAATTCCAGGTTTTTATTGGATTCAAATTCCACCTTCTGCCATGGTGGGATTTGAAGCTGGGTCCCCAGAGCATTATCTCTGGATCTCTGGACTTCCAGTCCAGACCACTACGCCACCGCCTCCCTCTGACCCTTCTCTGCCCCCCACCCCCCGCACTCCCTTTAGAGTTGTACCCCCTATTTTATACTGTCTCTCCATGTTCTTTCTACCAAATTGAATTGCTTCACATTCCTCTGCATTGAACTTCATCTGCCACGTGTCCGCCCATTCCACTGACTTGTCTATGTCCTTTTGGAGTTCTGCACTATCCTCACAGTTCTCAATGTTTCCGAGTTTTGTATCATCCACAAACTTTGAAATTGTGCCCTGTAGACCAAGATCTAGATCATTAATATATATCAGGAAAAGCAAGGGTCCCAACACTGACACCTGGGGAAATACACCACAAAGCCTCCTCCAGCCCAAAAAACATCCATTAATGCCACTCTCTGGTTCCTGTCACTCTGCCAATGCCATATCCATGTTGCCAGTATCCCTTTTATTTCTCACCAGTCTGTTGTGTGGTGTTGTATCAAATGCTTTTTGGAAGTCCATGTACGTCACATCAACACCATGGTCCTCATCCACCCTCTCTGTTACCTCTTCAAAAACTTCCAGCAAGTTAGTTAAACATGATTTTCTCTTAAGAAATTCATCCTGGCTAAACCTGCATTTGCCCATGTGACTATTAATTTTGTCCTGAATTATTGTTTCAAGGTGTTTCCCCAACACCAAAGTTAACTTGACTGGCCTGTAGTTGCTGGGCTTATCTTTATACGCTTTTTTGAACAAGGGTGTAACATTTACAATTCTCCAGTCCTCTGGGACCACCTTGAGTTTAAGCAAGACTGAAAAATTATGGCCAATGCCTCCGCAATTCCCACCCTCACTACCCTCATAGATGCATTTCATCCATTCCACATGTCTTATCAACTTTAAGTACAGGTAGCCTATCCAATACCTGCCCCTTTTCAATTTTAAAACCTTCTAGAGTTTGAATTACCTTCTCTTTTACCATGACCTGGATAGCATCTTCTTCTTTGGGAAAGACAGATGCAAAACATTCATTTACTATCTCAGCTATGCCCTCTACCTCCATTTATAAGTTCCCTTTCTGATCCCTCAGCATTCTTACTCCTCCTTTTAGCACCCATATACTATTTATATGCCTGTAGGAGACTTTGGAATTCCCTTTTATGTTGGCTGCCAGCCTCTTTTCATCCTCCCTTTCTGCTTCTCTTATTTGCTTCATCTCCTCTCTGAACCTTCTATATTCAGCCTGATTCTCAATTATAGTTTCTTGTCATACTTGTCATGTGCACACTTTTTCTTATTTATCTTAATTTCTATTTCCTTTGTCATCCAGGGAGCTCTGGATTTGTTTGCCCTAACTTTCCTTTTTAAGGGAATATTCCTTGACCAATACGTATACTTTAGTAAGTATTTGCTCTTTTGTCTTAATTAATCTTTTAACCCCTCTCCTTGGTCAGTGGTGGTTTAAGTAGCTCCTAATTATTTCTTTCATCCAATGATACCCAAAACTAGAATCATCAAACAGCAGGAATTACAGGGACTCATTACAGATTTGCATTGAGAAGTAAATGTTGGAGGCTGATGGAACTGAGTGGTCATTATATTCTGGTTCAACAGGGAGTACCTGCGTGAGAGAGGCAATTGACTGCAAAGTGCCTTGCCATAAGTGCTTAAGTGTACTCTGCATTGGCTGAATGCAAATGGGGCCAGTGGACAATTAAAAATGACAAGAGTAGCAGGTACAACTGACATATTGTATAATTCTGGCTGATGGTGTTAGCAAGGAGAGCTTTTAATGTGCCCCTGACTCAGTGAACAGCATCCAACATATGATCTGACTGAATAGATGGTTTATTTTACAATTGTGCAAGGACAGCCCTCAACGTCAAACACCCAAAAGAACAGTGGTTGGGCGAGGGTGGGGTGGGGTGGAGAACAAAAGGGAAAAATACAATTTAAGGCAACCAAATTAGCTAAAATGATTAAAGTAGGATATTACATGAATAGTGTATTAGCAAATGGTCCTTAAAAGAGTTAGTGGGAATTCTGTGCTCTGCATTTACAACCATTTAATAAAATGTAAGAATCGCTGGAAAATATAAATTCAGATGTGCATCCTTATTCTAATATTCTTTTAAATATATTTATTTTTTTCCAAAGACTGCTAAAGATTGAAAAAGAATCTCTTCAGGACATTGTCATTTCTAAGAAATGGATTTTGATTCACACTGCCTGCCCCTAGTGCTGAATTAAATCAAACAGTCAATGTTATTGATGCGATGCAAGTTAACACCATAATGCACTGAACAGAACGAGAAAGAGATTAATGCTACAGCATTTCCAATGTCAATAGATTGATAACCAATAATATGCGTACAAAGTTCATCTTGAGTGAAATACATTTTAAAAAATCAGGTATCTTCATTTCTCACTGTTGTCTCAGCAGAAAAATGCTTGATAGAGATCAGCAATAGTCATTATTGACAGAGAAGAAAATGTTGCTTTCCTGAATAACGGGGGCTGGCCTTGAGCACCATCAAGTGGGAAAATGCAAACTCATATCTACCACTCCTCTTAATACAAGTCAAGTGCTCATCAAAATGAAAGCTTGTACATTGGGGAACTGCTTTCCAATTATGGTGCACACTTGGAGATTCATAGAACAGGTACAGCACAGGAAAAAGGCCCTTTAGCTCATCATGTTGTGCCAACTCTCTGCAAGAGCAACTCTGCTAGTCTCATCCCCCTTCCCTTTCCCCGTAGCCCTGGAAACTTTTTTCTCTTCAGGTCCTTATCCAATTCCATTTTGAAAATCACAATTGAATCTGCCTCTGCTACACTCTCAAGCAATGTATTCCAGATTATAATCATTCGCTCCATCAAATAATTCTTCATGTTGCCAATTGTTCTTTGCCAATCATCTTAAATCTGCACCCTTTGGTTCCAGACACGTTTAAAAATAATTCATTCACGGGATGTGGGCTTCGCTGGCTGGGTCAGCATTTATTGCTTATCCCTACTTGCCCTTGAGAAGGTGGTGGTGAGCTTCCTTCTTGAGCTGCTGCAGTCCATGTGGTGTAGGTACACCCACAGTGCTGTTAGGGAGGGAGTTCCAGGATTCTGACCCAGTGACAGTGAGGGAAAGGCGATATATCTCCAAGTCAGGATGGTGAATGACTTAGAGGGGATCTTCCAGGTGGTGGTGTTCCCATCTATCTGCTGCCCTTGTCCTTCTAGATGGTAGTGGTTGTGGGCTCGGAGATGCTCTGAAAAGAGCTTTGGTAAGTTACTACAGCGCATCTTCAAGAGGCAGTGGCATAATGTTAATGTTGCTAGACTAGTAATCCAGAGGCCCAGATTGATGCTCGGGAGATATGGGTTCAAATCCCACCATGGTAGCTGGTGGAATGTTTAAAAAAATCTGGAATTGAAAGGTAGTCTCAGTAATGGTGATTATGAAGCGATCATTGATTGTTGTAAAAACCCATCTGGTTCACTAATGTCCTTTAGGGAAGTAAATCTGCTGCCCTTACCTGGTCTGACCTACATGTGACTCCAGACCCACAGCAATGTGGTTGACTCTTAACTGCCCTCTGAAATGGCCAAGCAAGCCACTCAGCTGTGTGAAACCACTACAAAGTCTAAAAGGAATGAAACCGGACGGGCCACCCAGCATCGACCTAGGCACTGGAAATGACAACAGCAATGGCAGCCCTGTCGACACTGCAAAGTTCTCTTTACTAACATCTGGGTGCTAGTGTCAAAATTCAGAGAGCTGTCTCACAGACTAGTCAAGCAACAGCCTGACATAGTCATCATCACTGAATTATACCTTACAGACAATGTCCCATCCCTGGGTATGTCCTGTCCCACTGGCAGGGCAGAACCAGCAGAGGTGGTGGCATAGTGGTATACAGTCGGAAGGGACTTGCCCTGGGAGTCCTCAACATCGACTCCAGACCCCATGAAGTCTCATGGCATCAAGTCCAGCATGGGCAAGGAAGCCTCCTGCTGATTCCTTCCCTCCCTCAGCCAATGAATCAGTGTTCCTCCGTTGTTGAACACCACTTGGAGGGAGCACTGAGAGTGGCAAGGGTGCAGAATGTACTCTGGATGGGGGACTTCAATGTCCATCACCAAGAGTGGCTCAGTAGCACCACTACTGACCGAGTTGGCTGAGCCCTAAAGGACATAGCTGCTGGACTGGGTCTGCGGCAAATGGTGAGGGAACCAAGACGATAAAACATACTTGACCTCATCCTCACCAACCTGCCGGCCGCAGATGCATCTGTCCATGACCATATTGATAGGAGTGACCACCGCACAGTCATTGTGGAGACGAAGTCCCGTCTTCACATTGAGGATACCCTCCATCATGTTGTGTGGCACTACCACCATGCCAAATGGGATAGATTTTGAACAAATCTAGCAACTCAAGACTGGACATCCACGAGGCGCTGTGGGCCATCAGCAGCAGCAGAATTGTACTCAACCACAATCTGTAACTACATGGTTGGCATATCCCCCACTCTTCCATTACCATCAAGCCAGGGGATCAACCCTGGTTCAATGAAGAGTGCAGGAGGGTATGCCAGGAGCAGCACCAGGAATACCTAAAAATGAAGTGTCAATGTGGTGAAGCTACAACACAGGACTACTTGCGTTCCAAACAGCGTAAGCAGCAAATGAGAAGCAGAGCTAAGCGGTTTCACAACCAACGGATCAGATCCAAACTCTGCAGTCCTGCCACATCCAGTTGTGAATGGTGGTGGACGATTAAATAACTCACTGGAGGAGGATGGTTCACAAATATCCCCATCGTCAATGATGGGGGAGCCCAGCACATCAGTGCAAAAGATAAGGCTGATTTGCAACAACCAGAAGTGCCGAGTGGATGATCCTTCTTGGTCTCCTCCGGAGGTCCTGCACATCATAGATGCCAGTCTTCAGCCAATTCGATTCACTCCACATGATATCAAGAAATGGCTGAAGGCACTGGATACTGCAAAGGCTATGGGCCCTGACAAGATACCAGCAATAGTCCTGAAGCCTTGTGCTCTGGAACATGCCGCGCCCCGAGCCAAGCTGTTCCAGTACAGCTACAACACTGGCATCTACCCGGCTCTGTGGAAAATCGCCCAGTTATGTCATGTACACAAAAGCCAGGACAAACTGAAACAATGACCGTTGCACCAGTATAATATTCATCAACAATAAAGTAATGGAAGGGTCATCAACTGTGCTATCAAGCGGCACTTGCTTAGCATTAAACTGCCCACTAATACTGAGTTTGGGTTCCACCAGGGTCATTCAGCTCTTGGCCTCATTGCAGCCTTGATTCAAAAATGGACAAAAAAGCTGAACTCCAGAGGTGTGAGAGTGCCTGCCATTAACATCAAGGCAGTAATTGTGAGTGTGGCAGGAACCGTAGCAAAACTAGGGTCAATGGGAATCAGGGGGAAAACTCTCCGCTGGTTGGAGTCATACCTAGCAGAAAGGAAGATAGCTGTGATTGTTGGAGGTCGGTCATCTCAGCTCCAGGAGATCACCGCAGGAGTTCCTCAGGGTAGTGTCCTCGGCCCAACTATCTTCAGCTGCTTCATCAATGTTCTTCCTTCCAACATAACGTCAGAAGTGGGGATGTTCGCTGATGATTGCACAATGTTCAGCACCATTCTCAACTCCTCAGATAGTGAAGCAGTCCGTGTCTAAATGCAGCAAGACCTGGACAATACCCAGGCTTGGGTTGACAAGTGGCAAGTAACATTGATGCCACATAAGTGCCAGGCAATTACCATCTCCAACAAGAGAGAATCTAACCATCACCCATTGACGTTCAATGGCATTACCATCACTGAATCCCCCACTATCAACATCCTGGGGGTTAACATTGACCAGAAACTGAACTGGACTAGCCATATAAATACTGTGGCTACAAGAGCAGGTCAGAGGCTAGGAATCCTGTGGTGAGTAACTCACCTCCTGACTCCCAAAAGCCTGTCCATCATCTACAAGGCACAAGTCAGGAGTGTGATGGAATACTCTCCAATAGCCTGGATGAGTGCAGCTCCTACAACACTCAAGAAGCTTAACACCGGACAAAGCAGCCCCCTTGATTGGCACCACATCCACAAACAGATGCAGGGTAACACCACCACCTGGAAGCTCCCCTCCAACTCAGTCATCATCCTGACTTGGAAATATATCGCTGTTCCTTCACTGTCACTGGGTCAAAATCCTGGAACTCCTCCCTAACGGCACTGTGGGTGTACCTACGCCACATGGACTACAGCGGTTCAAGAAGGCAGCTCACCACCACCTTCTCAAGGGTAATTAGGGATGGGCAACAAATGCTGGCCCAGCCAGCCATACTCACATCCCATGAAAGAATAAAAGAAATGCAAAGTTTTATATCTTGAATCTATGAGTTTACTAGTCGAGTAAACTCGAATTACACGCCTACATATACACTTGTTAGTTGATGTTCGCTATCAATAATGGAGAGAGACCGACATAAGAACATATTGTGATTGTTTATTGCAACATAAGGCAGAGCACTAAATTATTGCGTGCTCCGACAACCATCTCCAGCTCTAGGCTTACAGTTAACCAATAGCCCACGCTGTACAGTGATTGGTCAGTACTTTCACATGGTTAGTCCACTTGCATTCTCTTAAAGGTACATGGTACTCCACTTTACCACACAAAGCAGGCACAGAGGAAGACCCACGTGACTTTGGCTTTAAGTTGAGGCTGTTTCGGTGCAAGTGAAGGGACGGAAACCTGATTGGTGAGGTTCAAACAGTAAGCTGTGGGAGATGGGCATGGGTTTGGAAGACAACAGCCTGTTCAAGATCACTGGAGAGAATAGGGAGGCCAGGGGTGGGCAAGTAGTTTGCAAGCTTCGGGTGACTAAGGATGGAATTTCTGAGCAGGTGCCCTTTAAGAAGGGAAGGAACACAACCAGAGGAGAGGGCATTGTGCTATCTAGCATGGGGACCAGGAAGAAAAGTTGGAACATCATCAATTTGGAGGGAATGATATTCAGGGAACTGCAAATTCTTTAGGAAAATCTTCTCCATGCAAGAGATTGGTCAGGACTTGGAAAGAAGTTACTGATTTAAGTGTTCCCTATTAAGGCGGAAACGAGGAGAATTTTTTTTTCTCTTAGAGGATTGTGAGTCTTTGGAACTCCCTTCCCCAGAAAGCAGTGGAGGCAGGGCAATTGAACATTTTTAATGCAGAGGTAACTTGACTAACAAGGGAGTCAAAGGTTATCGGGAGGATGGCGGGTGGGTAGGTGGAAACGTGGAGTTGAGGCCACAATCGGATCGCCTGTGGTATTATTGAATGGTGGGGCAGGCTCGATGGGCCGAATGGCTTACTCCTGCTCCTAATTTGTACACACGTATGTTCGTATGTTTGATGGAGTGTAATGGAGGCAAAATCCTTGGAACCATTTTAGAAACAATTAGATGCTGAATGGGATCTTTCTGGATGGATGAATAAAGATGGGTTAAATGGTGTTCCTCACTGGTAATTATCTTGTGAACACTGCATGCAGCATAAATCCAATCAAACCAATTGTCGAAACATCCAGGGTTTCTGTCACCTAGACTTAGCTGTATAATTAAAATTTAAATGTAACGTGAGGTGTTTTATAAAGCTGCATCTGCTCAGCTTGTGGCTAAGGAGCAGAATTGAAGTTCTCTCCAGTCACTGTAAGATGGTACTGTGTGACTGAAAGATGTACTGCAGTCTCATGCCACCCTTCATCCACTGATGCCCATGCAGCACAGAAGGAGGCCATTCAGCCCATCTTGCCTGCTGTTGGTTTTAGGAAAGATTCGCCCCACTGACCTCCTCTTCTCCCCAAAACCCTAAAAAAAAAACATTTTTCTGTTCAAGTATCCAATTCCCTTTTGAAAATTGTTGTTGAATCTGCTTCCATCACCTTTTCAGGCAGTGCATTCCAGAGAAAGGCCCTGCATTCATTTCCTCTTTACTCTGTACCCCGGTTGCTACAAACCTATCGTACATCTCTAACTTTTTCCAGTTCTGAAGAAAGGTTACTGCCTGAAATGTTAACTCTGTTCCTGTCTCCATAGATGCTGCCTGACGTGCTGAGCAAGTACAGAGCATTCTGTTTATATTTGAGTCATACAGGGTAGCTTGGAGTGGTGCTAACCTGTTAATGCGATTGGGCTGAATTGTACTAGCGCTCAGTGACACATCTGGTGTGGGAGTGCACAGAGCTGTCATTTAAATTAGCAGGCAGCACCAAGTTTGCAGGCTGCCTGCATTGGAAGGAACAGGCACAGCTTAAATGCACATCGCATTCAGCCCTTTCTGATTCTCCATTTCTCTGTTTGTGGTAACCTGATGTGTAATTTACCTTTAAGAAGAATGTTATAATGGAAGATCACATGATCTTAGTATCCAATAGCAGGGTAGCGTGGGTTACATCTGTCGTTAGCAATCGGTAGTCAGTAGTTAGTAGTTGGAGTAGTGTAGAGGTAGAGTTTGAAGTGTAAGCACATGTTTAATTGTTGCTGAGTACCTTTGCAAATAAACACAGACTTTCTATCTATGAAGTGTCTGCAACTCGACTCTATTGTTCGTACCCCTTACAACAAGCGTGCGAACAGGATCACACGAACTGGTGACTAAGATCCAACACTGTTCCTGCATCCTTTGAAACTGATATTATTTTATTTATATTAGGTCTATTCATTTTTGCTTCCAAAATGCATCACTTCATGGTTCTCTGCATGAAACTTCATCTACCATATATCTGTCCATTTCACCAATCTGTCTCGATTCTCCTGAAGCCTGCTATTATGCTCCTCGCTGATCACTGCGTTTCTATGTTCCGTGTCATCTGCAAACTTTGCAATGATATTTCCTATTTCCAACTCCAGATCATGACAACTGGCTGCAATCTGATTATTTTGCCCATCATCATATTCTGTGTTCTCTGTTTAATGGCTGTCCTGCCAGTGGAAACCATAGAGTGGCTACAACACAGAAGGAGGCCATCTGGCCCATCATGCATGTGCTAGCTTCCTGCAGGGGCAATTCAACAAGTTCCACTCCTCTGCTTTTTCCTCGCCGCCCTGCAATATTTTTGTCTTCAGATAATATCCAATCTTCTTTTGAAAGCCACGACTGAATCTGCCTCCACCACACTTTCAGGCAGTGCATTCAAGGTCCTAATTATTCACTGTGTTTTTTAAAAAAATCCTCATGACGCCTCTGCTTCTTTTGCCAATCACTTTAAACAGGCGTCCTCTAGTTCGCTGGTTTGCTTTATCAAAACCCTTCATAATTCTGAACACCATTTATGAGTTTCAGTCCACCATTATTGCCCTGGCATAAGTAGACACTGCCCTTGCATTGACCTTAACTGCCCCAATTGACCAGCACCTTGTTCCTCAGCGACTGGGACTCATCCACCAATTTAAATGTCTGTTTGAAAATGCATCGGGCATTGTCCTGTAATGAAAACTGTTGTTATAAATGGAAAGCATTAAAAGCTTCATTCGTTGTAAAGCATCTTTGCCATCAAACAACAATTAATTCCCATTACATGTTGACAGTTTAGAATCAGTAAGAACTTATTATACAAAGTAGGTGCTTTATTGGTAAAGATGTATCCCAGTATTCCCCATTAGTCAGTTTCCAATGCATCTTTAATGTGCAATAAATCCTAATTTCCATTACTTATAAGTCAATAAAGCAGGTGTTAAAACACACCGATCTGAATTCCTGTCAGAAAATGGGGTGCACCTTGTAAAAATGTGACTTAAATGGACTAAATTACTTTCCCTGTCCTAAGCTTGTGATTTCTCTAATCGTGTGCATGATGTAGAGAAAAAAAAAAGCCTAAAGGGAGAATTTTGTTAAAGTGCACAGCCAATGTCTGCACAAAAAATAAAAGTTATATATTTAAGGTCATTTTAAAAAAAATATAGGCCCGGATTTTACAGACGGCGTGCAGGGGCGGGTCCGATATTGCCGGCACGTAAAATGACGCGCGATGATGTCGGGCGTGCGTCCTAACATCATCGCACTGCCTTGCGACGCTTTGTTCAGCAGGCGCGCGCCGGAGTCGGCTACACACCCACCGATAATTAAAAGGCCCATTAAGGCCATCAAGGAACTAATTAATTTCAGGTTTACGCTGCCCGTCCAACCTAACGTCTGGTGGGCAGGCAAAAAGGCCAAGCGGCCTATACGTCTTTTAGGAAACCTCATCCACGGGGTGAGGTTTCCTAAAGCTTCTACGAATTGAAGAAAACCTATTTTTGAAAAATAAAAACATGTCCCATCTCATGTGACACGGTAGCATGAGCCGATGTGTTTCATTAAATTTTTATTGCATTTATTTTTTTTCCCAGAAGCGTTTCAGTCTTCCTGAGGCAGCTCCGTGCCTCCGGGAGATTGAAGTGCACTTTCGCACGCGTGCGCAAAAGAGCGCTGGACCCAACTCTCCCTCCTCCCACCGCACCCGCACAGGTAGCGCTCCACTCGCGTATTACACTGGGCGGGCCTTAATTGGCCAGCCTGCATAAAACGGAGGCGCGGAGCTGATTGAGGGCAGCGGTCAGCTCCACAACTGCCCCCGCCCACTCCCGCCGAGCCCATCCGACGCGGGAAAAATTCAGGTCATGGATACTCTTTCCCCTGGCTGCAGAGTATAGAACCAGTATAAAGGGTCAGCTATCTACATAGGCATGCACAGCTCAGAAATAGGCCATTTTGCCCAACCAGTCCACGCCAGCATTTATGCTCCACTCTTTAGGACTGAGATGAGGAGAAATTTCTCCACTTAGCGGGTTGTGAATAGAAACATAGAAACTAAGAAACTAGGAGCAGGAGTAGGCCATTCGGCCCTTCGAGCCTGCTCCGCCATTCATTATGATCATGGCTGATCATCCAACTCAATAGCCTGCTCCCGCTTTCTCCCCATGCCCTTTGATCCCTTTCGCCCCAAGAGCTATATCTAACTCCTTCTTGAAAATATACAATGTTTTGGCCTCAACTACTTTCTGTGGTAGTGAATTCCACAGGCTCACCACTCTCTGGGTGAAGAAATTTCTCCTCATCTCGGTATCAGAATCTTTGGAATTCTCTGCCCTCAATGGTCTGTGGATGCTTTAGCACTGACTATATTCAAGACTCAGATCACTAGATTTTTGGACACAAAGGTGATCATCGATATGGGAATAGAGCAGGAAAATGTAATTAACGCTCGACCACGAATGGTGGAGCAGACTTGAGGGGGCATATCGCCTCCTGATGTTCCTATTCCTTATGTTGTTAGATTCTCTAAAATATATAAATTTCACCAATTGTTAATTCCTGAATTGGTCTAGGGTTTTTTCTTTCTCTCGTTATATTTTTGGCATTCTCTAATGGTCTTCCTCAAAAAATATCAGCCCCATTTTGTTACCCCCATTTAGTTCATGGGGGTAACATGTAAGGGTTTGTTCAGTAGGTTCAGAGGCTTGTGAGGTTGAACAGTAGTGTTCATTGGTAAAACATAACTATATACATCTCCAATGTGTAGCCCTGACTAGGTACCAGCTACATGCTGGTTTCTGCTAGACCACTACTGCACCCAGTCCACTATCATGTAACTCGCTACATCAAACTGTGGGCAGTACTGTCTCCAGTCCCACATTAACCCCTACTTTGTTGAGCACCTTTTTACTACAAATTAGGGGGTAGGTCCCTTTGTAACTCTTTGTAATGTATGGGTTATGGGCTAATCCAGCAAGGTGTGTCTTCCCTTTAAGTGCTTCCCCTAAAATGCTGAGTTCCTTTCCTGGGCCAGAACTCCCATCGAGTGGCAATCGGATTGCTACTCTGCTCCTTTTTCCCTACCTTAGTCAGGAGCTGCATATTTCTCACCCGACCTTCCGACTCGGGCCTGGTGAGAAAAGTGCAGCAGGTTCCTAAGGCCTTCAGTGCTGGGCAACCGCACAAGGGCAAGTGAAGCCGCGCCCCCTTTTTCACAGCACTAGCTGCCATAAAGCAGGTAGGTTTAAAGATCCAGCCGCTTTAAGAGGCCAGGGAGAAGGTACGTGTGTAAGGTAAGTGGGTAGGATGGTGAGGCAGGGGTGGAGGGTGCTGGTGGGGCTAGGATGTGGGGTGGTAGGATG
Organism: Cetorhinus maximus; assembly: GCF_964194155.1. Lineage (NCBI taxonomy): Eukaryota > Metazoa > Chordata > Chondrichthyes > Lamniformes > Cetorhinidae > Cetorhinus > Cetorhinus maximus. Next base: position 235,164,533 of record NC_135879.1, read on the forward strand.
GATCCGGGGCCGGATGAGGTAGGATGGGTTGGAAGGGTCAGGTGGCCGGGAGGGTGGTTGGGAGGGTAGTGGGGTGTACTTAGCTTGGGGGGTAGTCGTAGTGTGGGGGAGGGTAGTCGGGGGGAGTAGGGAGGGGGTTGAGGGGTAGTCGGGCGGGTGAGTGTGTAGTCGGGAGGTGGGGAGGATAGTCAGGGGGTAGTTGGATTGGGGAGGGTGATTCCAGTGGAGGGGTTTGCGGATGGTCAGTGCTGTATTGCTCAGGAGTTAAAAGTGGTTTTGATTGTTCTAACTTTTCCTGGGTAAATATTCTGCTAAGAAATTCGGAACCATCTGAAGCCTCCGATTTAAATCAGACTTTTGGATGGTTCCCAGTGTTGGGCAAATGCCCATTAGAAATTTAAACTTTCCAGGCAATTGCCATGCAGTCCTTGTGTGGGGTCCTCAGGGTGGGGGGGGGTGGGGTCCCGGTGGGGTCCCCCAGCGCATCTTCTGGGTAACCCCCTACCCCAGGAGATCGGAAGTTCTGGGCCTCTGGTTTACAGCTGAAAATCCTGACTTAAAAATAATTCTCATTGGAAGCCAAAGAATTTATGGACACAACTAATAACGTAATTTGTATGGGATAAATTTTTGCAACTTTAGTGAAAGATGTACTAAAGCTGAATTGAGATTCTGTTAAACCAGGAACAACATCAAGGCCAGGATACTGAGGTCGGCGAGCGAGGGGGCGGGACCCGCTCGCTGTCGCGCAAAATGACGCGGGATGATGTTGGGTGGAATTCCCGAGGTCACCCCTGCATCACTTCCATTTTCAGGACGGCGGGGGCGCAGCCAAATCAGCTGTGCGCCCGCCGACCTGTCAACGGCCTAATGAGGCCATTTAAAAAGTAATTCAAGTACTTAATGCACCTTCCCGTCCAACCTTAAGGTTGGCGGGTAGGCCGGGAGCCCTGGTGGGCTTCAGAAAAAGCATGAAACCTCATCCACGGGCGGGAATGAGGTTTCATGAAGGTTTTTAAAACATTTTTCAAAGTTTGAACAAAAGTGATGGACATGTCCCAACTCATGTGAGGGAGGGGACACGTCTGGGGAATTTTATGTTTGTGCATTGACCATTTTTGAATTTGGTGCCGATCTCCCTGAGGCAGCACTTAGCCTCAGGGAGACGAGTGCGCATGTGTGAAAGAGCGCACTCGCGGCTCAGGGAATCACCCTCCGCCCGCACAGGGAGCACATAGCGCTTCCTGGTGGACATCACACTGGGTGGGCCTTAATTGGCCCGCCCACATAAAATGGCGGCGCACCCCCAATCGGGGGCGCCGATCGGAGGTTCACCTGCATGTGCCCGCTCCTGCACTTCCCCACCCCCCAACAGGGGTAAAATTCTTCCCCAATGGATATTAAAACACAAGCAAAATACCCACGCATGCCGGAAATGGAGAGAAAAGCAGCAAGTGCTGGATGCTTTCAGCTAGTCAGGTATCATTTGTGGAGCCTGTGGAGAGAGAACGAAAGTTAACAGGGAAATTGAAACCACACCCCCAACCAAAAACAAAACAGGGGGCACTGGCGAGCAAGCCATTCTCAGGAGGTGTGGCTTATTTAAATAGATGAATGATTCTGTCTTCCTCATTTTTTTCCACTTTGGGTTTAATCCAGGCCGAACCGGTTACCCAGACCGAGAGAAACCCTGCAGCTAAAGGGAGGAGAGGACTATTTTGTTCCAGCGGGTATGCATCATTCCAGGACTGCTTCTGAGACAAGAGCGGATGGGGGGAAGTAAAGGGGCAGGTGTTGCACCTTCTGCAATTGCATGGGAAGGTGCCCTGGGAGGGGGTTGAGGTGTTGGGGCTGATGGAGGAGTGGACCAGGGTGTCCCAGAGGGAACGGTCCCTAAGGAATGCCGACAGAGTGGGTGAAGGGAAGATGTGTTTGGTGGTGGCATCATGATGACCAGTCATCATGCTGGAGTTGACAGAAATGGCGGAGGGTGGTCCTTTGAATGCGGAGGCTGGTGGGGTGAAAAGTGAGGACAAGGGGGACCCTATCATGGTTCTGGGAGGGAAGGTAAGAGAGGGCAGAGGCGCAGGAGATGGGTCGGACACAGTTAAGGGCCCTGTCAACCACTGTGGGTAGGAAACCCAAGTTAAGGAAGAAGGAAGACACATCAGAAGCACTATTTTGGAAAGTGGCATCATCGGAACAGATGTGCCAGAGGCAAAGGAATTGAGAGAATGGGATGGAGTCCTTACAGGAAGCAGGGTGTGAGGAGTTGTAGTCGAGGTAGCTGTGGGAGTTGGTGGGCTTGTAATGAATATTGGTGGACAGTCTAGCACCAGAAATTGAGACAGAGAGGTCAAGGAAGGGAGGGGAAGTGTCGGAGATGGATCATGTGAAAGTGATGGAGGGGTGGAAATTGGAAGCAAAATTAATACATTTTTCCAGGTCCAGGTGAGAGTACGAAGCAGCACCATAACAGTCAGTAACAGTCATCGATGTACCAAAAAAAGAGTTGTGGGAGGAGGCCTGAGTAGGACTGGAACAAGGAACGTTCCACATACCCCATAAAGAGACAGGTCTAACTGGTGCCCATGCGGGTACCCATAGCCACACCTATTATTTGGAGGAAGTGAGATAAGTTTAAGGAGAAATTGTTCAGTGAAAGAACAAGTTCAGCCAGACGGAGGCGAGTAGTGGTGGCTGGGGATTGTTTGGGCCTCTGTTCGAGGAAGAAGCGGAGAGCCATCAGACCATCCTGGTGGGGGATGGAGGTGTAGAGGGATTGGACGTCCATGGTGAAGAGGAGCGGTTAGGGCCAGGGAAATTGAAATTGTTGATATGACGTAGGGCATCAGAAGAATTTTGGATGTAGGTGGGAAGAGACTGGAAAAGAGGAGAGAGAATGGATTCAAGATAGGAAGAAATGAGTTCCGTGGGGCAGGAACAGGCTGACATGATCGGTCTGCCGGGACAGGCCTGTTTGTGGATTTTGGGTAGGAGGTAGAAGCGGGCTGTCTGAGGTTGGGACACTTTGAGGTTGGAAGCTGTGGAAGGGAGATCTCCAGAGCAGATGAGATCAGTGACAGTCCTGGAAACAATGGCTTGATGTTCGGTGGTGGGGTCATGGTCAAGGGGGAGGTAGGAGGAAGTGTCTGAGGGCTGGCGCTCAGCCTCTGTGTGGTAGAGGTCAGTGCACCAGACAACAACAACACTACCCTTGTCAGCGGGTTTGATGACAATGTCAGGGTTGGAGCTGAGAGAACGGAGTGCAGTAAGTTCAGAAGGAGACAGGCTAGAGTGGGTGAGAGGAGCAGAGAAATTGAGATGGCCGATGTCACGCCGACAGTTCTCAATGAAAAGATCAAGAGAAGGTAAGAGGCCAGAGGGAGGGGTCAGGTGGAGGGAGAATATTGGAGGTGGGTAAAAGGATCCGTTGAACGGGGAGAGGACTCCTTCCCAAAGAAGTGAGCACGAAGATGGATGCAGCGGAAGAAGAGTTCAGCATCATGCTGAGCCCAGAATTCATTGAGATGAGGGTGTAAGGGTATGAAACTAAGTCCTTTGCTGAGCACTGAACGTTAAGCATCAGAGAGGGGAAGGTCAGGGGGTCTGGTGAATACACGGCCAGGGCTGGGTTTCGAAGACGTGATGGGGTCAGAGGGACGGGCAGGGGTGAAGGGTCCTGGATGGGCCTTGGTATCAATCCAGGATCCTCCACAGTGAAGGAAAAGCGAAATATTTCAAAGTCAGGGTGGTGAGTGGCTTGGAGGGAATCTTCCAGGTGGTGGTGTTCCCATCTATCTGCTGTCCTTGTCCTCTTAGATGGTATTGGTCGTGGGTTTGGAAGCTGCTGTAGAAGGAGCCTTGGTGAATTCCTACAGTGCATCTTGTAGATGGTACACACTGCTGCTACTGTGCATCAGTGGTGGAGGGAGTGAATGTTTGTGGATGTGGTGCCAATCAAGCGGGCTGCTTTGTCCTGAATGGTGTCAATCTTCTTGAGTGTTGTGGGAGTTGTACTCATCCAGGCAAGTGGGGAGTATTCCATCACACTCTTGACTTGTGCCTTGTAGATAGTGGAAAGGCTTTGGGGAGACAGGAGGTGGGTTACTCATTGCACTATTCCTAGCCTCTGACCTACTCTTGTATTTATATTTATACATTATACATTATAAATACAGTATTTATATGGCTAGTCTAGTTCAGTTTCTTGTCAATGGTAACCCCCAGGATGTTGATAGTGGGGGATTCAGTGATGGTAATGCCATTGAATGTCAAGGGGCAACGGTTGGATTCTCTCTTGTTGGAGATGGTCATTGTCTGACACTTGTGTGGTGCGAATGTTACTTGCTACTTGTCAGCCCAAGCCTGACACCTCATTTTTAGGTATACCTGGTGCTGCTCCTGGCGTGCCCTCCTGCACTCTTCATTGAACCAGGGTTGATCCCCTGGTTTGATGGTAATTGTTGAGTGGGGAATATGCCAGGCCATGAGTTTACAGATTGTATTCGAGTACAATTCTGCTGCTGCTGATGGCCCACAGTGCCTCATGGATGCCCAGTCTTGAGTTGCTAGATCTGTTCGAAATCTATCCCATTTAGCACGGTGGTAGTGCTGCACAACATGATGGGGGGTATCCTCAATGTGAAGGTGGAACTTCATCTCCACAAGGACTGTGCAGTGGTCACTCCTATCAATACTGCCATGAACAGATGCACCTGCGGCAGGCAGGTTGGTGAGAATGAGGTCAAGTATGTTTTTCCCTCTTGTTAGTTCCCTCACCACCTGCCGCAGACCCAGTCTAGCAGTTATGTCATTTAGGACTCGGCCAGCTTGGTCAGGCGTAGTGCTACTGAGCCACTCGAGTGATGTCCTGGAACTGAGATGATTGGCCTCCAACAACCACAACCATCTTTGTGCTAGATAAGACTGCAACCAGTAGAGAATTTTCCCCCTGATTCGTATTGACTCCAGTTTTGCTAGAACTCCTTGATGCCACACTGGGTCAAATACTATCTTGATGTCAAGGGCAGTCACTCTCACCTCACTTCTGGAGTTTACCTCTTTTGTCCATGTTTGAACCAAGGCTGTAATGAGGTCTGGAGCTGAGTGGCCCTGGCAGAACCCAAACTGGGCATCAGTGACAGGTTATTGCTAAGCAAGCTGTTGATGACCCTTTCCTTCACTTTACTGATGATGGAGAGTAGACTGATGGGGTATTAATTGGATGGGTTGGATTTGTCCTTTTTGTGTACAGGACATACTGTGCTCTCCTGTGCTATAATTCTATGTCCAGGATATTTCAGATGGTGGGGTTTCCTGTCACGCCATCTGAAGAGTCGGCGGGGAACACATCCCCACTGACTTAGTCTGCCCCACAGCCAATTTACACTCAAATGAGCATCAATTGGCTGCAGGCAGGACTACCGCCCCTTACTTGGGAGGATGTGCCACCTTAAAAAGCTGCTGGCCAGTCTGATTGGCTGGAAACTCTATCGCCCCTGCAGCCGCAAAAGCTGCAGTGGACAAAAGAGGAATGTGGTAAAGTGCAGTACCATGTACCTTTAAGAGAATGCAATTGGACTAACCATGTGACAGTACTGACCAATCACTGTACAATGTGGGCTACTGGTTAGCTGTAAGTCATAAGACATAAAATTGGAACCTTGATCTAACCGAATCTCCATTGGTAATCCATACCTAGTCAAGAATTGGGTTAACTTTTCTACCACGATCTTAGCTGTAATCATTTTCAAAGGGATGGCCTCTGGAAATTGAGTTGTCATATCCATAATAGTAAGGATATACTGGTTTCCCACTTTCGGTAATGGTCCCACAAAGTCTACTAACACCCTACTAAATGGCTTTTCTAAGATTGGTATGGAAACTTTTCCTGTAACTGCTCTCTGTCTCCTTCACTTCACTTGGTCTTTCTGTAACTACTGGAGAAGCTACTACTTAAGCTCGGGCCAAATCATTTCCGAGGAGTTTGCCGCTTACAGACAAACTATGAACAACTCCTACTGTTACTATTCCAGACATTAGGCCACCCTCCAGGTGCAACCAATACAAAAGTATGGGTTTGTACACCCTGCCAATGCCATTCATTAAAACCTTGGCTTTTAGTGAACTCTCTGGTTTAAAAGTCATGTCTTTCCCCAGCAAAAGAGATTGGGTAACGCCTCTATCCCTAAGTTTGACTATAGGTTTTTCTGCTTCACTTGAGGAATAAGGAGTTACTTTTCCTTTTGACAAGAATTCCCTGTAGCTTGCTCACCTCACCCACACTCGCAGCAGTGTTCACACTGGGGCTCACAGTTGCAGCTAACATTACAACTTGATCAGTTGTATTTTCAGTCGGGGCATTTTCCCTGAGTTATCCTTATGTACCCCAATAAGCCCCATGGATTTCCCACGCAACTCCCAGCAATTTTCTCAAATGTGACCCACCTTGTTACAATGGAAACACTTAGACCTTCGGACATCACTCCCACCCTCAGAACTTTCCTTTCTGGTCTGAGGAGGAGTTTTCAGCACATTCCCAGTTTTCCTTTCTCTTATACCCTGGCTACTCGCCTTCCTATCATGCCCCTACTTTCTATCCTTCTCAGGCTTGTGGGGGTGATGGAAAAAGGGTTTGGATTTATGGTCAAGCTCATAATCATTAGCATCTCCACTGCTTCTCTAGCTGTTAAAACCTTCTGATTCTCTCCATGAGTTATTACAACTGGAGGGAGAGAATTTTTAAATTCCTCCAGGAGAATTATTTCCCTAAGGATCTCATGTGTGGCAGTTGCCTTTAGTGCCGATATTCAACAATACAGGGGAGGTGATGGCACAGTGGTATTGCTGCTAGACTAGTAATCCAGAGAAATGCCCTGGGGACCTGGGTCCAAATCCCACCAGATGGTGGAATTTGAATTCAATAAAATCCTGGAATTAAAAGTCTAATGATGACCATGAAACCATTGTTGACTGTTGTGAAAACCCATCTGGTTCACTAATACCCTTTAGGGAAGGGAATCTGTTGGCCTACATGTGATACCGGACCCACAGGTTGACTCTTAAAAATGCCCTCTGAACAAGGGCAATTAGGGATGGGCAATAAATGCTGGATGCCCACATCCCATGAATGAAAAAAAAACATTCAAAGCCCATTTGCTTTACCCTCTTAAATTCAATGTAGGTCTGCCCTGGCTGTTTCCTTATCTCTTGCCTGAATGCCTTAGGGCATGACCAGCTCATGTGTACTAAAAATAGCTTCTTTACTGCATCATAATCCATAGACACCTCTTCCGAAAGTGATGCATAAACCTCATGAGCTTTGCCCTCTTATCTACTTTGCAGGAGCAATCTCCAGTTTCCTTCTGGCCACTTAATTTGCTTAGCTACCTTCTCAAAGGGAATGAAGAATGCCTCTACATCCCTTTCCTCAAACTTTGAAAGGGCATGCACAAATTTAAACTGGACTGTGGGTTGGGATAAGTTCTTCTGTCTGCAAAACATTCCCCAACATCTGGTACCTCTGTTTTAAATTTCAGCCTTTTAAGCTGGTATTCCCTTTCTCGTTCCTCCTCTCATGACTGAAATTCCAGTTCTAGCTGCTTAAATGCTCTTTCTCTTTCTGCTTTTTCCTGTTCAAATTTAAGTTTCTCCATTTCTTTTTTGTGTTCAAGCTGCTTGATTTGAACCGAAATCTAGATTACTCTATTGACTCACCCCCTGGAGAATGTGGTTTCTCTTGTATCCCTTCCAATTTCAAATGCTGCGCTATTATCTCAACTATGTCTGCTTTCTTCGCCTCTTCGGTTAACTTTAATTTCAATTTAACTGCCAATTCCCTTAGTTTAGCCTTGATTACTTTTTAAAAACCAGTCAGGGATAAATCTTCCATCTTTAAAAAAAATCATAGCAACTTCCAAAGCCATGTCGGTTACCAATGAATTAGAAATCTTTTTATCCTTTAACAATCCAATCACTCATTGTCTGTGCTTCAAATCCCATGGACCATGATGGGAGGAGTGCACAGTTAATTCTAGCCCCACTCCTCCACAGGTTGCAACGATAGTTTAAATGTTTAATTCATCTACAAAACTGGCCTTTTGCTAATGTTATTCCCAGCATATAAAGACTTCTTTCAGTAAACACAAAAAAAATTGCTTTATTATAAAACAAACTACTTTTTAAAAACAAGTCAATAAGCTGGTTAACATACAAATTGTAGTTTAGAAGTGTACCCATTTTCCCCGTTTTAAATAAAACAGATTTTCGAACCTCCATACACTCACACACAAACTCAAAACAGGACAAAATAAACAAAGTCCCCTGTAGAGGCTGAATGTTGGGAAAGTCTCTTTTAAAAGGATAACATTCGAAGAGGTCTCGACACTGCTGATCTGACAGAATTCTGGACACAATAGGAAGTTCCTTCAGACAGATTGTTTTGGTGAAATTGTTCTTGATGACTCTTACTCATCACAACTTGCAGACTTTCAAAGAAACAGATGAATTATCCTGATGAGACGTCTCTGAGGAAGGTTTAACACAAAGGTGAGGCAGAGACAGGGAAAGTGAAAGCCTTTTCCCTACAGCTTGCTTCTGAGGCACCCGCACACTCTCTGGCTTAGTTTTAAAGACTGAGATGTTCAAAGAATACTTCTCTCGGGCCAGGTGCTTTTATCCAATCAGCAAGAGCCTTTAGCCTGGCAACAGCAGCTCTTTGTTAACTTAGACATACAAAGTATCTCTTCCCACCAAAGGTGTTCTCCGTGGACATCTATCTTGACCTGTGGTTCCTTGAAGAATGGCATTTTCAATTAATATTGCAAACGTTTAAAAATAACTCATGAGAGTGTCCAAAATTCAATGTCCTTTAAATTTTCCAAAAATGAGTTGATTTCAGTTAACTAATGAATACCCAACACCTGTTGACCTTGCTACCTTAAACAATGAGGTATTTCACATCCATGAACAGAATCTAGTAATTAGATACTAACAGATTCCCCTATTTTCTTTAAGTTAAATTGATATGCAAACGAAAGCTACTCATAAGAAAAAATACAAAATGATAATACGTGTTATCTTATTATACAATCGATCTTTAACCCCACACCCATCTTGAAAACAAAAGAAAAATTAATAAGGTTACAACATGAAAATTTCCATGTTCTCATAATCCCATTATAACACAAGACGTCCCTCTTCGAGGATATCCAACAATTTCTTTGGACAAGCAGTTCGTTTTGTGAAAGAATCCGACAGCTGGTGACTTGCGCAGACCCATTTTAATTTGGAAATCTCCTTCCTTTCCAACATCTCTTTTATGCTCACGAGATCAATCCTCAACCTCTTTTCCGTGACACTCTTTGTCGAATGGACATTGTCCCTGAGCAAACAGTTAGCTATATAGCGCCCTATAGGCGCATTTTTCCCCAGTTGCACCTTATACAGGAGTTCCTTTAAAACACTCAACACACACATTGCCATATCTGTCGCTTCGACCAGCGCAAGTGCCTCCGCAGCTAAGGTGCTTTTAACTACTCTCTTTGTTTTTGATTTCCAGGCTAAAGGACAACGTTTATTGTTTCTTCCCACTAAAAATATAATGAATCCTGCTGTACTCGAAAAACTATCGGGAATGTTAGTGTATGAGGTGTCACTGAAAATGACTAGCTTCATTCCTTCTGAGTAACCCAAGTCTGGAAATCTGGGCATACACTCTTCTAAACATCCATTTATTCAACGTCTTGTTTGCTTTTAGTACTTCCCCAAAAGTAGCATATTTCAGCATGGTGCTCAATTTTAATACATCAGAGCATACATCTGGTCTGGTTTGTGTGCATAACCAGTTTAATTGCCCAGCTAAGCTTCTTAATTGACCTGCTTCTTCCTTGTTTGTAGAGCCTTCCTTTCACGAAAGGAAGACTCTACAAACAAGGAAGAAGCAGTTCAATCCCTGGCCTGATTTAACGGGACCCTGTTAACGTTCTCTAGGTGAAACTGTTGAATTAGGAATATTCCCAATTTCGTCTGCCTGATGTCCAACCCTATGTACTTAAAAGCTCCAGAAGCTCGACTTCAAATTTCGAATTCGTTTATAATCTTATCTATTACAAATTTCTCAAATGCCTCAGACCATCCCCTAACCGCACCCGGCACTCCCCCCGCCCCCAACCCCACAGGAAATCATCTGCATGCGTTAAGAAAATGCCTGCTCGTTTTCCTTCATAGTACCAATAAAACATGGCTGGATCTGCTTTTAGCTGAAGAAAACCAGTTGGGCAGACCTAACTGAAAAATACCATACCTTGGATGCATCATTTAGCTTGTAAACTCACTCATTCAGCTTTCATCATTTCTCCCGTATATCTCCAGTTACTTTTGGAAGCTTTAAGAATACTTACCTCTGAAAATGCTCCTCTTGCAAACCTGCTGCTTTGACATCAGTGGATTTACATTTCCATGAGCATGTCATTAAAAGTGTGAGGGAAATCCTCAGGCTTACTTTTCCCTCTGTTGGGGAGCCTACTCTAACTTCCTGGTTACACAGTTGTTCTTCAACTCACTGATCTACAAGTCTAGCCTAAGCTTTATAGGTACCTTTGGGACATACACTCTCCATACATATCCATCTATAGGATAACGCTGGCTGTCCTTTGCCTGGCACATCCATGTAGACTGTGAACTCTTTCCAATTGTTGAGCTCTTTTTGTTTTGCCCCCTTTACCAATTTACCATCTAACTGGTTAGTAGCCACTAGATCTTCTCTACCATAGGAGCTCCTACTCCTTGGTCTGGATTTTACCTTTGGCTGGCGCGCATGATCAGCAGGCCCGGCAGCAATCGGGAAACGGGCCCTCGACCGAGATCAGCCCCCGACCGCGATTTCGTGCTGGCTGGCCAATCAGCATGAAATGGGCACTGAATGTAACTCAGTTGGATTTAGGATAGTTATGGAAAGGGATAAGGTTTGGCCAGGAATAAAAGTTCTAAACTGGGGAAAGGCTAATTTTACTAAGATGAGATACGATTTGGTCCAAGTGGACTGGGAGCAGCTACTTGCAGATAAAACTGTGTCAGAGCAGTGGGAGGCATTCAAGGAGGATATAGCAAGAGTACAGGGCAAGTATGTTCCTGTAAAGACAAAGTGGGGGACCAAGTCTGGAGTACCGTGGATGTACCCCAAAGGCTTGGATTAAGTAGAAAAGAGAAGCTTATAGTAGATACCAAGGGCTCAATATGGCAGAGTCCCTAGAAGAGTATAAAAGGTGCAAGGGGGAACTTAAAAAGGAGATTAGGAAAGCTAAGAGAGTGCATGAGAAAGCATTGGTGGTTAGAATAAAGGAAGGCCCAAAGAGGTTTTTTAAATATATGAAGAGCAAGAAAATATCTAGGGAAAGAGTAGGGCCAATCAGGGACCATAGAGGTAATCTGTGTATGGACCTGGAAGACACGGATACAGTCCTCAAGAACACTTCGCGTCGGTCTTCTCAATGGAAAAGGACAGCGCAGATATAGACATCAGGGTGGAGGACTGTGAAATATTAGAGGAAACAGAGAGAGAGGAGGTATCAGCGGGTTTAGTGGCCTTAAAAGTGGATAAATCCACAGGCCCGGATGGGATGTATCCCAGGCTGTTGGGGGAGGCAAGGGAAGAGATATCAGGGGCCATGGCAATAATTTTCAAATCCTCTCTGGCCACTGGTGAGGTGCCAGAGGACTGGTAGTTGATCTTTGTGACAAATGGCCCTATCCTGATCTTCACACTCGCTTTTTCTATTCTCAGTTAGCCTGTTATCTGCCACAATCTGTTGTTTGTACAGGTCTGGCGTATATGTAAGCGAAGTAAGTGGTGCATCTTTAGTTTCCATCACATATTCAGGTTCCGTCAATGTGTCATCAGTGCAAGTAAGCCACTTGGAATGTGTTCTAAAAGCTTGGTTACCATGTTGCAAGAATTTTGTTTTGCCATCAGTGCCTATAATTTTTCCTGGGCCCTTCCATTCTTTCTGCCCTTCTCTTTCATAAGACGCCATGTTCCTGGGCTTAAACTTCAATTCTGACGGCCTGTTTTGATACCTCAAAGCTCTCCTGATTTTTTTCTGAAACCTCCGCCTTAATAAATATACCCCTCCCTGCGCGCGTGCCATTCAAATGCAAAAATTGAACTCATGGTAGCCCCCTCCAAAGCCGGGGGTTGGTCTCACATTATTGAGGGTATCTTTGGATTCCTGTCATAGACTAATTGTAAGGGCTGTAGCCCCCTACCATCTGAAGTGTGTTTTTTTGCATGTACTGCCCACGCCAGAGCAATTGTCAATTTACAACTCGGTTAGTCAGCTATAATTTTTCGGATCATTTCGCCAATCACGGCGTGATTTCTCTCATATATCCCATTCTGAAAAGGACTGTCTGCTGCTGTGTGCCTTGCTACAATGTTCAAATGTTCACAGATAATTGTGGATTCATCATCGGCAAATTCTCCTCCATTGTCTGTTTCAATGAATTAGAGAAGGCAATAGAAAGTCATTAGCTTCGGGGTCAGAGTAAGGGGGAAAGTAAAAAAAAAGCCCAAACCAGGGCTAATGTGCATGTGGGCGAATGCACAGAGTATGGTTATAATAAGATTGATGAACTACAGGCACAGGTTGATAAATGGAATTAGGATATTAATGGTATAGCAGAGACCAGGCTTAAAGAAGAGCAGGACTGGGCATTAAATATTCCTGGATGCAAAGTGTTTAGGAGAGACAGGAAAGGAAGAAAAGAGGCAGTGGGGTAGGAGGGAGTGGCAATATTGATTAAAGATGGCATTATAGTACTGGAGAGAGAGAATATTCCAGGGGGATCAAGGACAGAATCTCTCTGGCTAAAGATAAGAAATGAAAAAGGTGCAATAACATTGATTGGTGTAGTGTTATAGACCATCAACTAGTGGAAGGGATGTAAAGAAACAAATTTTCAAAGAAATTACAGACGTTTGCAAGAATTACAGAGTAATTATAATTGGGAACTTCAGATATTCAAATATAGACTGTGATAGGAATAGTGCAAAGAGACAAGAGGGGCGAGAGTTCCTGGAATGCATTCAAGATAATTTTCTGCAGCAGCATGTTTCCAGTCCAATGAGAGGACAGGCATTGTTGGGCCTGGTTCTGGGGAATGAATTGGCCCAATATCGGTGGGAGACCATTTAGGGGACAGTGACCATTGTATCATAAGGTTTAGGCTGGACATGGAAATGGACAAGGAACAATCCAGAGCAGGGACAATTAATTGGGGGAAAGCCAACTTCGATGGGATGAGCATGCACCTGAGCCATGTGATTTCGAATCAAATGTTGGTAGGAAAGAGGGGGACTGAACAATAGGCTACCGTCAAAGATAAAGCATTGCAGGCAATGTCAAGGTATATTCCTTTGAAGGGGAGGCAGTGGCATTGTGGTATTGGTACTGGACTAATATCCCAGAGACCTGGGGTAATGCTCTGGAAAACTGGGTTCGAATCCCACGATATATGGATGGTGAAATCTGAATTAAGTAAAAATCTGGAGTTAAAAGTCTGATGATGACCATGCAGCCATTACCGATTGTTGCAAAAACCCACCCTGGTAAATGGTAACCCCCAGGATGTTGATAGTGCACGATTCAGCTATGGTAATGCCATTGAACACCAAGGGGTGATGGTTAGATTCTCTCTTGTTGGAGATGGTCTTTGCCTAGCACTTGTGTGGCGCAACTGTTATTTGTCACATATCAGCCCAAGCCTGGATATTGTCCAGGTCTTGTTGAATTTGGACATGGACTACTTCAGTATCTGAGGAGTCATGAATGGTGCTGAACATTGCGCAATCATCAGCAAACATCCCAAATTCTGACCTTATGATGGAAGGAAGGTCATTGATGAAGCAGCTGAAGATGGTTGGGCCGAGGACACTACCCTGAGGAACTCCTGCAGTGATGCCCTGTAACTGAGTTGACTGACCCCCAACAACCACAGCCATCTTCCTTTGTGATAGGTAAGACTCCAACCAGAATTTTCTCCTGATTCCCATTGATTCCAGCTTTTGCTAGGGCTCCTTGATGCCACACTCAGTCAAATGCCGCATTGATGTCAAATGCAGTCACTATCACCTCACCTCCGGAGTTCAGCTCTTTTTTTAATCATTTATGGGATGTGGGCATTGCTGGCTAGCCCAGCATTTATTGCTCATCCCTAATTGCCCTTTTGCCAATGTTTAGGCCAAAGATGAGCTTCAGTGAGCATGTTATTCCTAAGCAAGTGTCGCTTGGTAGCACTGTTGATGACCCCTTCCATTACTTTAATAAAGATTGAGAGCAGTTCTGATGGGGCGCTAATTAGTCGGTTGGATTTGTCCTGCTTTTTGTGTACAGGACATACCTGGGCAATTTTCCACATTGCCGGGTAGATGCCAGTGTTGGAGCTGGACTGGAACAGCTGTTCTGGAACAACTAGCATCTGTGATGCTGGGGACCTCCAGAGCAGGCTGAGATGGATCATCCACTCGGCACTTCTGGCTGAAGATAAGGCTGTAGCAAATGCTTGGGTATCCTCAATGTGAAGGCGGAACTTCATCTCCACAAGAACTATGCAGTGGTCACCTCTACCGATGCTGTCATGGACAGATGCATCTGTGGCAGGCAGGTTGGTGAGGATGAGGTCAAGTATGTTTTTCCCTCTTGTTGGTTCACTCACCACCTGCCGCAGACCCAGTCTACCTGCTACGTCATTTAGAACTCGCCCGGCTAGATCAGTAGTGGTGCTACTGAGCCACTCTTGGTGATGGATATTGAAGTCCCCCTTCCAGAGTACATTCTGCACCCTTGCCACCCTCAGTGCTTCCTCCAAGTGATATTCAACATGGACAGATCTTGCAAATCATATGGGAGGACAAAAGAACAAACAAGACCATCCTTCAAGACACAGATATGTTAAGTATAGAGCCCATGATGTTGTGGGGAGGGGGCGATGGGATGGGGGGCAGTGAGTTTAGTTGGCTAGATGGCTAGCCTGTGAATAAGATTAATGGCCACAGCATGGGGTTCAGTCCCAGCTCGGACAGCCGGCCTCCTCACCCTACCCGTAGTAAAAAACCATGGGATTTCGCCATGGTTAGGCATTGCAAAGAACCTGCCTTTAGGTAGAGAACTCAAGAAGAAGAAGAAGAAGAAGAAGAAGAGGCCATGATAATCCCCCATCAGCTGAGACGGACAGACATGCTGTCAGAATAGCCAATACAAGAAAGCCCAAACAGCTGCTCTACCCAGAGCTAGGCCAGGGAGCCTGTTCACAGGGGAGCCAAAGGAATCATTTCAAAGGCAGTTTCAAAGCCTTCATGATGGTTTTCACTCTTAACACCAATACAGGGGAAGCAGATGCCCGATATCAACCCAAATGCTGATCCATCATTGAAAATGGTGCCATTACCTTCCAATCAACAGGAGCTGCCGCTGAGAGAGAGAGATGGAAAAAGAGGGTGGCTGCTCGAGCCAACAGTCCACAACTACCTCGTCCAAAAAACCCATGTCCTCGCTGCGGGAGAGCCTGCAAGGATAAGGTATGGCTCATAAGCCACCTGTGAACCCAAAGTCAACACTAACATCTCACTTCCAACCAGCCATCCACAAAGAAGCATCATCCCCAACATGAGAGATTGATGATGACGATCATAATGATGATTATTTGCATGCCGGCAGAAGATTTTTGGTCACCATTAATGTTAACTGTCATTCTATTCTCATATCAAATTCCCATCAAGCAACTCATTGCCAAATTCAAGAATAAAAATCTATAATGCTTGCTTACTAAACAGATTGCTGTACCATACTAAAACTTGAACTACATATCAAAAGCAGGAATATAGATTGAATTCATTTCACATGCGTTGCTTAAGATCCCTGGAATCCATTGGCAGCGTAGAGTGCCCAACACAGAAGTATTGCAGCTTTGTAATTCATAAAAAAATCAATGTACTGCTCAAGCGACATCATCCATGACGGCTAGGTCAAGTCAATGGGATGGATGATAATCGTCCACCAGAAGATGCACAGTGTGGAGAGATTGATGGTGCCAGTAGACCCGTTGGAGAGCATAAGAAAGAAACCAGTACCCACGCAAATGAGGCACCATTTACTGTCAGGTTGGCTTCAATGACTGAGAACAGTCTGCATGTGAGAAAAGCACTTGGTGCACTAGGGCATGGAAATTTAAATGAACCATGACCTCAGATTACCATGGCAGGAAGAAGCATACGGCAGTAATCCCTGCTTCAGTCAACGGCAGCCTACAATGTCCTCACTGCAACTGAAAATTGATGCCTTACTTGGATTGGACTGTTCCCTAGGGTTGCCAAACCTCCAATATTGGCCTGGAGTCTCCAGGAAATGAAGATCAATCTCCAGGACACTGCTGAGTGCAACCCTGGAGAAAAATCAATGGGACATTTAAAAAGATTGTTTTTCTTTATCATTTTCTTTGAACATTTCTCTTTACCAGATATAAAAGTATTGAAAATGGTGGTGGGGGGGGGGAAAAACTATTTGGCTGACAGTCAAGTGTCATCCAATTGGGTAATGAATTTTTTTGCTTTCTAATAGGAAGGCTCAAGGTTGGATGCACTGGCCGACTAATGGCTAGATCATGGGTGCAAATCATGTGATGAAACCTCCAGGATCACAGTTGGCGACCCTACAGCTGTCCCACTTGAAGACTTACAAGAGAAAAGCAGTAAATGTGAATCAGCAGCAACGATGCAAAGCCAAAAGAGAGAAGATTCTCATATTGTCTCTTTGCCAGTGTTATTTTGCACTTCCCCTTTCAAATTATTGTATTTGGCCTGGTTCTGGCTTAAATAATTGGCCTGGAATGCATCATACACCCTGTTTTTTTTTTGGTTTGTCATATTTTCTGGGCTGAATTTTCAGATTCCCTCTGAAGCTGGAAACAAAGGGAGGCCCAAAGATACCATCACCAGGCGATATATCAAGTTTCAGAATACCGTTCCCAGCAGCAGTAATATTACCCAGGACGGGGAGGAGATGACAGGGCATGGATCCTGCTCTTTTCCTCACTGAGGCCAACTAAGGCGTTTAAAAAGCTCACTAGGAGCTTGTTGGCGGAGGAGGGTGGAATTTTGAAGGGGGTGAAAGGGTTTCAGGAGATGTCTGTTGAAGGGAAGAGGGTACAGAATGGAGAGCCGGCCATAGCTGTTCTGGGGCATTTTTAGTTCCATTTTAGCCTGGCCAGATCCCAGGTCCCTTCTCATCGCATTGAAATTAGCCCTTTTCCAATTTAGCAGTTCTACTTTTAAGTTGTTCCTTGCTCTTCTCGATGACTAATCTAAACTTTACTCATTACGCTTTCAAACTTCCTTTTACCTAAGCAGTGGCGCTTTATTTTTTTCAAGAAACTCTCAAACAATGCAATAAGTCAGCAAAATGTTCTTTCTTCAAAGCATTGTATATTAGTTTAAGGACTTGTCCTTCAGTGCAGAGGGTTTCTTTAATCCAGCATTGTGCTCAATGTCCCCACGTAAAGTAAGCACCTAGCTGTTATCTTTTTCTAATGATCTTTTTCTAAATCTGGGTGTGAAGGAATAAGGAAGAGTGTGGGGGGGTGGGGGTGGAGTGGGTGGAAGACTGAACATGTGACTCTGTAAATATTTGGGGGTCAGACTTAAACAAGCCCTTAACAAAGGAACTGATCCAATACCGAACAGGAGTAGGTGTGAGGAGGCTTTTAAAGACAGAGGAATTTTACTGTTTAAATTCCAAGCAAAACACATATCGGTTGAAAGCTCCCTTGCTGAAAGTCCTGGGTTTCGCCACATGAGCAAATAGTCCATTTTTTTTGAGTAACTCACTCAAGTGATCCTTCTTCATGTGTGAGGGTAGACAACGACCCCAAAATTTTATGGATCTCAGTACCCCAGCAGTTACACTGGGATGGTGCCCAAATTGGCCCTTCAGTTGCTGACTTTGCCAGAGTTTTGGGGGTTTGTGAGAGGGTTGTGAAATATAGTGGCCAGGCAGACAAGCTAACCAAAAAAAGAGAGTAATGGAATGTGAATCTTTATAACTGGAGAGGGGTTGGAATGTGAAAAAGAGAACGTTTCGATACAGCTATACAAAGCCTTGGTTAGACCACATCTGGACAACTGGGTACAGTTTTGGGCTCCGCACCTTAAGAAGTACCTTTTTTGGCCCTGCGAGGGGTGCAGCATAGATTCTGTGCCAAAATTATGTAATTATATTTCCTGGAATTTAGAAGGTTGAGGGCTGATTTGGTTGTGATATTTTAGGATTTTGAAAGGAATTGATAGTGAAGGTAGAGAGAAACATTTCCCAATAGTCGGGGAGTCTAGGAACATATCGTTAAAATTAGAGCCATGCCATTAGGGAGAGAATCTAGGAAAGACTTCTTCACACAAAAGGTTGGGAGAAGTGTGGAACTCTCTCCCACAAATAGCAGTAGATGGTCACTCAGTGAATAATTTTAAACATGAGACCGATAGATTTTTGCTAGGTCAAGGGTAGTAAGAGGATGTGGAGCCAAGACAAGTGGATGGAATTAGGATATATGTCAGTTATGGTCTTATTGAATGGTGGTATAGACTTCAGGGTGAATATCCTACTCTTATTCCGATGTTTCTCATTAGCATGTGGCAAGAGGCACATTTGTGATATCCACTTCTTCTGCTGGCTTATTCCTCAATTGGGTGCTCCCAGTATGTGCCAACTGATTTCACTATGGGATGTGGGTGTGGGAGAGATGGAGAGATCCTTGCAGTGAGAAGTAGGTGAGGCATGAATGGGAAATCAGGTTATACATGTCCACACAATTCAGAAAATAACACACAAACAAAGAGTTTACAAAGCAAAGAGTATGGTATATGATAGTTGTCTCAGTGTCTTGCTGCACACCGGGTCAGATTCCTGGCCCACTCTACTTTGGCTGGATCAGCAGGTGTAACTGCGCAAAATGTGCACAGCACTCTGCCTAGTCCTATGGATAGAGTAGGACCTTGATTTCCCTATTTGAAGGGCTCACCACCTCAGGCTAACATTCAGTAACAGGCCCTGGCCAAGATGCCCTGAGCCACAATTTTGACAGGAATGTGGCGATAAATCATAACTCACCAAGTTTGTGGCACTACCACCCTGTTTCTGCCAGGTTCGAGATCTCCAAATCTCCTCCATAGTTGTCTTTCTAGAAAGATGGGCCTTTTTTTTCTTTATTCTTTCATGAGATGCGAACATCACTGGCAAGGCCAGTATTTGTTGCCCATCCCTAATTGCCCTTGAACTGAGTGGCTTGCTAGGCCAGTTAAGAGGGCAGCTAAGAGTTAACGACATCACTGTGGATCTGGAGCCAGACCAGGTAAGGATGGCAGATTTCCTTCCCCAAAGGACATTAGTGAGTCAGGTGGGTTTTTATGAGAATCAATGATAGTTTCATGGTCACCATTACTGAGACTAGCTTTGAATCCCAGGCTTTATTAATTGAATTTAAATTTCAGTAGCTGCTGTGGTGGAATTTGAACCCATGCCCCCTGAGCATTAGCCTGGGCCTCTGGATTACTAACCCAGTGGCATTACAACTACACCAGTATCTCCCCCAGATAACCACCTCCATTACAGCATTTCGCTTGTGACATGTCGCTTCACCAATCTGCTCTAAACATCCGGGGCAAATCTGCATTCCTCTGCAAAATCGAAAGCTATAATGGATGTTATTCTGAAGTACTGACTGGCTTAGAGAGCACTGAGCCGCGTTTATGAGGTGAAATTTAAGCACATAAATTAATTAGCTGTCCTATTAGACATAGGCAGGAGACAATGGGGTCGTTATTTTAATTACAATCCAATTAAATTCAACTGCATAAATAAAGTGGAGATGCTGCGTTTGGTTAATTACCATTCAAACTTCAGATGTAGCCAGACCTCTCTCCTCCCTGCAGAGATGCTCAGACGCTCCGCATTTAATTTTCATTGTATTGAAATGACCGCTGGAGTAAAGATAGCTATCTATTCGCGGTGAAGAAATAAATTTTGGGATATAATTTCAGAGTCTGTACGTTGGAGGGGTTAGAATAGATAAACCCCACAGAAGATCTAAATCCAAACTTTAGAAAAGAGATTGGAGGGGATGGAAAGGCGAGGTGAATTCCATTAAAATATTCATCTGAAGTTTTTTTTTCAAGACAGTTTGGGTTATTGCTAATATATTAAAGTTGCCTATAATAGGTGAAGAGCTTTACTGATATATAAAAAAAAACTGTAATGGCTCAGGAGGTGTGTACTGAAAAGCTTTGGGGATGAAAGTGGATTTTATTGGGGCCATTCCATGTGCATTAAGTGAGCAAAGTGAAGACCCAGTTCAGTCCAGAGCCCTAAGACGACCAACCGGATAGTGGACGAACGGTTTTTCGGGCATCCCTGCCAGTTGCCTGAAACCAGTGTTAGGCCCCTTACAAATCTAAATACTGCCAGTTTTATGTTTCCTCGCTGATTTTCAATACTGCAGGCCTACTCAAATGGGATTCATAAATGTCACTAGGCACCTGCCACCAAAATACAAGATGCCGTTGCTATGGCTGCAGGAGGAGCAGGAGAGACTCTCAGGCTCCACCCAACCCTTCCCTGTTAGCACTCCATACGCCCTCTCCTAATATTGCTTCTCCTTGTAAGGTAACTTACCCTCAAACCTCTGCAGGCGAGGCCATATTCAGCTTTAGTTGCTTCACCAATGGCCTGCCCTCCATCATAAAGTCAGATGAGGGAATGTTCATAACTCCTCAGATACTAAAGAACACCATGCCCTTATGCCACAAAACTTTGACAGAATTCAGGTTTAGGCTGAATAAGTGATAAGTAAGATTCGCGCGACACATGTGCCAAACAATAACCATCTACAATAAGGGAAATTCTGACTACCTCTCACTGACATTCAATGGCAGTACCATCACTGTATTCCCCAAAATCATCAAGGCTCATCATTGACCGGAAACTTAACCAGACCAGCCATGTACATGTTGTGGCTACAAGAACAAGTTAGAGGTGGGAAATTCGGCGGCAAGTAACTCACTTTCTGTCGCACCCCCCCCAACCCCCCTCCCCCCACCCCCCCCCGCCTTCAAGCCCCCCCCCCCCGCCTTCAAAGCCTGTCCACCATCTACAGCACACAAGTCAGGAGTGGAATGGAATACGCTCCACTCGCCTGGGCGAGTGCAGCTCCAACAATACGACAAGAAGCTTGACCTCATCCAGGGCCAGGCAGCCCACTTGATCAGCACCCATCTACCAACTTAAACATTCACTCCCTCCTCTGCTAATTCAACATGGCTGCAGTGTATAGTGTCTACCAGGTGCACTGAAGCAACTTGTCAAGGCTCCTTTAACAGCAGCTACTACCTAGAACAGACGTTCCTAAACTTTACTTGTTGCAAAACCCCTTCCAACTCTACCAGCTGCATCCACCCACCCCCCCCACCCCCATAGCACTACCAACATACAGGTTTAGTATGTTAACTCCTTTAATGCCCATGCATTGTACAAAATGTACAAATTATAACATGCAGTAAACAGTGAAAATAATGGATGTACAGCTTTACTCACCCTTTATGCAACAGATGAGGTTGTTTGTTCAAGCATCGGGGAATAATGTTTGGATAATAAGTGATGGTTTGAGTCCTAAATTGCTTCCTACGCCAAGGGGCTGAAATTTGATTTCATTCCAGTGTATGAGAAAAATCCACTTTCACACAAGTTGTAGCAAACAGTGTTCAGAATCCAGCCAGCACTGTAACATTTGCCACACAAGTGCCAGACAATAATAATCTCCAACAAGAGAGAGTCCAACCATCTCTCCCTAACATTCAGTGGCATTACCATCGCTGAGTCCCCACTATCAACAACCATTGACCAGGAACCAAACTGGACTAGCCATATAAATACTGTGGCTACAAGAGCAGGTCAGAGGCTGGGAATCTTGCGGAGAGTAACTCACCTCTTGACTCCCCAAAGCCTATCTGCAAGTCAGGAGTGTGATGGAATACTTTTCACTTGCCTGGATAAGTGCAGCTCCAACAACACTCAAGAAGCTCAACACCATCCAGGACAAAGCAGCCCACTTGTTTGGCACGCCAACTACCTTAACAAAGCGAGTTGCACCAAAACGTTTCGTCACGATTAAATACTGCAAGCAAACCCCAAGGACCATTTTAGTTGACTGCCCACAGTGCCAGCTGGAGAATGCTGGTTAGAGAGTCTGTCACTCTTAATTTCAAGCAAATCACATAAAGCAATGGGTGAGAAAGAGTGAATGCAGAGGAGAAGGCGGCGAGAGCATCTGCCATTAGATAATTTTTCCCAGTTACCTTCCCCCCGCAACCCCCCGAGACGTGTCTGAGAGGGTACACATATTCCAGTTTGGGGTAACCTCTGGCCTAGAAGAACAAAGGCAGCAGGCACATACAAACAGCACCAGCTTCAAGTTGCTCTCCAAGTCACACACCATCCTGACTTGGCGTTACATTGCTTTTCCTTCACTGTCGCTGGGTCAAAATCCTGGAACTCCCTCCCTAACAGCACTGTGGGTGTACCCACACCACATGGGCTGCAGCGGTTCTAGAAGGCAGCTCACCACCACCTTCACAAGGGCAATTAGGGATGGGCAATAAATGCTGGCCTAGCTGTGAAAAAATAAAAAAAGATATATGAATGAAGCCAAGACACAATTTAGAGGTGTCCTGGGTCTTATGGTTTGGGCAGGCATTGTCCATTTGATGATTTTGTGTCCAAAACTGAGTGCCAATGAACTTGAGCCCCAAAATTAACTGACCAGGGAGACTGGAATTTCCCTTACGCCTGCCATCAGCCTAAGGGTTAAGAAGCAGAAGAAAAAAAGCAAAGCAAATCGAAAGGCCGTTACAAGGTAAAAGATAAAAAATCAAACATTTCTCATTACGTTTCTCGAAGCGGTGGTTGATTTTGGCCTCCATTGTTCTTAAATGTCTTTCTTTTATTGGGTTAACATTTCTTCAGATGCCAAGCTTGTAGGTTGTCTCGCCAATTATGGAAGCGCGCACACCCACAGAAAGAGATCGGGTCATCTTATCAGTGAGCACTGAAGAGTGGTACCTGGGTTGACATGGAGATCTGCAAAGCATTGTATAATTGAGGGCAGCCAGCACAAAATGATTAAAGGCAATAATTAACAAAGCAAAGCACTGCAGATGCTGGAAATCTGAAATGAAAATAGAAGGTGCTGGAAATGCCTGATCCTTCTGGTCGGCGCGTGGGGGTGGGCCCCGCTCACCAACGCTTATAAATGACGCGCGGTGACGTCAGGCATGCGTCCCGACGTTACCGCGCGTCATTCCGGTCTTCAGTTCGGCGGGCACACGCCGGAGTCGGCTGCGCGCCCGCCGAGCTGTCAAAGGCCTATTAAGGCCTAATTAAGCTGGTTGCCTGGGCTGCCTGTCCAACCGTAAGGCTACATGAGGGGACGGGTCTGAATAATTTTGTTTTTCTTTATTTGAATTCTTCATAAGGCAGCTCCGTGCCTCAGGGAGATTTCTGCGCTCTTTCGCACGCATGCGCGAAAGAGCGCAGGCCCCGACTCTCCCTCCTCCCCCCGCCCACACAAGGGAGCGCTCAGCACTTCCGAGTACACATCACACTGGGCGGGCCAACATGTAAAATGGCGGCGCGCCGTCAATCGCGGGCAGCGGAGCGCCCACTCGCGCCCGTTTCCTCTCAGCCCCCCCCGCCCAATTCTTCCCAAAAGGTCTGGCAGCATCTGTGGAGATGGAAATAGAGCTCTGAAGAAGAGTCATATTTGACTTGAAATGTTAACCCTGTTTCTCTTTCCACAGATACCGCCAGACCTGCTGAGTATTGGCAGCACTTACGATTCAAGGCAAGTTGTGCTCAACAAGTTTCAGATTGTTTTAAGAAATCATGACTTGGACAATAGATGTGGTGGATATGAGTTTTCAGAAGGAAGCTGGGGAAGCTGTCCACAACGTTGTAATGCTCCTGAGTCAACCAATGTTCAGGGTAATAGATAACCCAGCAGGCTGACAGCATGCCACAAATCCCCGAAAGAGGAAAATCCAGGCGGGAAACTGTGTGGGATTTTGTGACAACGAACATTACCGAAAAGAGAGACATGTTGCTGAAAGCTCTTCCTCTTTGATTCATCAGGACAAATGCAGGAATTCCAAATTTCAAACAAGCACAACCATTTATATTATGGGAAAACTATGGTGCTGATTGATTGGCATGTCGACCCTGGTTGCTCGAGGCATTGCCCTGGAGAATGAAATGGTGCATATAGGCTCCCTAAACTCCTGAGTAACTCAAAAAAAGCACAAGACTTGAAGGGAGGGTGTTGCCTTGGGAGCACTCAACACTGACCTCAGACCCCATGGCATCAAGTCAAACATGGGCAAGGAAACCTCCTGCTGATTACTGCATACCACCCTCTTTCAGCTGATGAACCAGTACTCTTCCATGTTAAACAACACGTGGAGGAAGCACTGAGAATGGCAAGAGCGCAGTATGTACTCTGGGCGGAGGACTTCAATATCCATCATCAAGAGTGGCTTGGTAGCACCACTACAAACCCAGCTGGTCATGTTCAAAAAGACATAGCTGCTAGACTGGGTCTGCAGCAGATGGTGAGGGAACCAACAAGAGGGGAAAACGTACTTGACCTCATCCTCACCAACCTGCCTGCCGCAGATGCATCTGTCCATGACAGAGCTGGTAGAAGTGACCACCGCACAGCCCTTGTAGGGATGAAGTCCCATCTTCACGTTAAGGATACCCTCCATCGTGTTGTGTGCCACCGTGATAAATGGGATAGATTTTGAACAGATCTAGCAACTCAAGCCTGGGCAACCATGAGGCGCTGTGGGCCATCAGCGGCAGCAGAATTGTACTCAATCCTTATGGCCCGGCATATCCCTGTTATGACATGACAGATGATGTGTGCCAGGCCGACCAAATCCAAGAGGGAACCCCGGTCGCACTACCACAACGGTTTTGCAATTTGTATTTTTTGTGTGTTTTGTGCACTGAGTTCAGAAGTAATAAATCCACCAAAACCTTTAGAGATTTTAAAAATTAAATTAAAACATTTATAACAAAATACAAAAGATTTCAATCACATACAAAAGATCACAACTACTACTATAATAACTCCTAAAATTCCTAATTAACCTGACTCCCTGTTACACTCCCTTTAAGACAATAGTCTGAAATAGATTTTAGATTTAAAACACACTCAACAAGTTAACACAATAACCAAAATTGCTGGAAAAAACTCGGTAGGCCTGACAGCATCTGTGGAGAGAAAGACAGAATTAATGTTTTGAGTCCAGATGACTTTCCTTCAGAACTAAAGAGAAGTAGAAATGTGGTGAAATATATACTATTTAAGGGGGGTGGGACAGGTAGAGCTGAATAGAAGGCCAGTGATAGGTGGAGGCAAAGGAGAGATTGCAAAAGATGCCATAAACTAAAGGTCGAAGGGGTTTTAATAGTGGTGATACTGGCCAAAGGAGGTGCTAATGGAGACATTAAGAGTAGAAAGCAGGATGAGCAAGTGACAGATGGCCCTAGTGGGGATGAGGTGGGGGGAGGGGATGGTGTGGAAGAAAAGATCGAAATAGGTAAAAAGGTAGGGATAAAGCAATGAATGAAAATAAATTTTTAAAATAATAATAGAAATGGGTGGGAAAAAATTTGTGTATATATAAAAATTTTAAAAATAAATATTGGAAAAGGGGATAAAAAAGGGGGTGGGGATGGAGGAGAGAGTTCATGATCTGAAGTTGTTGAACTCATTGTTAAATCCGGAAGGCTGTAAAGTGCCTAGTCGGAAGATGAGGTGCTGTTCCTCCAGTTTGCGTTGAGCTTCACTGGAACATTGCAGCAGGCCAAGGACAGACATGTGGGCATGAGAGCAGGGTGGTGTGTTGAAATGGCAAGCGACAGGGAGGTCTGGGTAATGCTTGCGGAAAGACCGAAGGTGTTCCGCAAAGCAGTCACCCAGTCTGTGTTTGGTCTCTCCAATGTAGAGGAGACCGCATTGGGAGCAGCGAATGCAGTAGACCAAATTGAGGGAAGTGCAAGTGAAGTGCTGCTTCACTTGAAAGGAGTGTTTGGACCCTTGGACGGTGAGGAGGGATGAAGTAAAGGGGCAGGTGTTGCACCTTCTGCGATTGCGTGGGAAGGTAACGTGGGAGCGGGTTGATGTGTAGGGGGTGATGGAGGAGTGGACCAGGGTGTCCCATAGAGAACGGTCCCTAAAGAATGCCGACTGAGGGGGTGAAGGGAAGGTGTGTTTGGTGGTGGCATCATACTGGAGTTGGCGGAAATGGCGGAGGATGATCCTTTGAATGCGGAGGCTGGTGGGGTGAAAAGTGAGGACAAGGGGGACCCTATCATGTTTCTGGGAGGGAGAGGAAGAGAAGTCAGAGGTGCAGGAAATGGGTCGGACATGGCTGATAGCCCAGTCAACCACCGTGGGTGGGAAACCTTGGTTAAGGAAGAAGGAAGACATGTCAGAAGCACTGTTTTGGAAAGTGGCATCATCGGTACAGATGTGACGGAGGCAAAGGAACTGAGAGAATGGGTTGGAGTCCTTATAGGAAGCGAGGTGTGAGGAGCTGTAGTCGAGGTAGCTGTGGGAGTCGGTAGGCTTGTAATGGATATTGGTGGACAGTCTAGCACCAGAAATTGAGACAGAGAGGTCAAGGAAGGGAAGGGAAGTGTCAGTGATGGACCATGTGAAAGTGATGGAGGGGTGGAAACTGGAAGCAAAATTAATAAATTTTTCAGGTCCAGACGAGAGCATGAAGCAGCACCGAAGCAATCATCAATGTACCGGAGAAAGAGTTGAGGAAGGGAGACTGAGTAGGACTGGAACAAGGAATGTTCCACATATCCCATAAAGAGTCAAGCATAACTGGGGCCCACGCAGGTACCCATAGCCACACCTTTTATTTGGAGGAAGTTTAAGGAGAAATTGTTCAGTGAGAGAACAAGTTCAGCCAGAAGGAGGAGAGCAGTGGTGGATGGGGATAACACAATGCACTGGACAGTGGAATTCCAAATGGCTTTTCTCCAGCTTCAGTTCCGTTAGACAGGAGACTTATGCACAAATGCTAGATGCTTCAGTAAAGCTATTCATCCTCTCCTGTTAGATCTTACATGGCCTTCTCCTGACACATAGCCTTTCATTCTCCTTTATATATGTTTCCCTCTTTTTAACATGTAAATTCTATTGTTCCATACATCTCTGAAACTGTATGTCTCTCATAATGTAAAATCTTCCATAATGTCACTGTATATTGTCAGTAACCTTTGGGAGAAAGAAATACATTCCTTAGCCTTGTTTATCTGGCTAGTTGTAAACAGGATAAAATCCCTTTGGGATCCAAATATCCTTCATTTATCTAAAAATGTGAATTCCCTTCACACCTTACAAGCTAAGCCAGCATCCTTGTTTACTCAGTAGAATGTCAAGCATCTGGCTTCTTTTGATGATTTAAACTTGCAGTTTCCTTGACAACAAATGTAATTAAATCACACACAGATAGACCCGACTATACTTAACCCCTAAACCTACTGCACAGTAAACCAGAAAGATTTTATGAAAATTATTATACTTTCATGGTAATCTCCCACTCTACCATTACCACCAAGCCAGGGGATCAACCCTGGTTCAATGAAGAGTGCAGGAGGGCATGCCAGGAGCAGCACCAGGCATACCTAAAAATGAGGTGTCAACCTGGTGAAGCTACAACACAGGACTACTTGCGTGCCAAACAGTATAAGCAGCAAGTGATAGACAGAGCTAAGCGATTCCACAACCAACAGATCAGACCTAAGCCCTGAAATCCTGCAACATCGTCGTAAATGGCGGTGAACAATTAAACAACTCACTGGAGAAGGAGACTCCACAAATATCCCCATCCTCAATGATGGGGGAGCCCAGCACATCAGTGCAAAATATAAAGCTGAAATATTTGCAACAATCTTCAGCCAGAAGTGTCAAGTGGATGATCCATCTTGGCCTTCTCCAGAGGCTCCCTTCATCACAGATGCCAGTCTTCAGCCAATTCGATTCACTCCACATGATATCAAGAAACAGTTGAAGGCACTGGGTAGTGCAAAGACTATGGGCCTTGACAATATTCTGGCAATAGTACTGAAGACATATTCACCAGAAACAGCTGCACCCCTAGCCAAGCTGTTCCAGTACAGCTATAACACTGGCATCTACCCAGCTATGTGGAAAATTTCCCAAGTATGTCTTGTACACAAAAAGCAAGACACATTAAACCCGACCAATTACTGCCCTGTCAATCTCCTCTCAATCATCAGTAAAATGATGGAAAGGGTCATCAACAGTGTGATCAAACAGCACTTACTCAGCGATAGCCTGCTTACTGTTGCTCAGTTTGGATTCTGCCAGGGTCACTCAGCTCCTGATCTTTAGAGCCTTGGTTCAAACATGGACAAAAGAGGTGAGGTGAAAGTGACTGCCCTTGACAACAAGGTAGCATTTGACCGAGTGTGGCATCAGGGAGGTCAGTCATCTCAGTTCCAGGGCATCACTGCAGGAGTTCCTTAGAGTAATGTCCTCGGCCCAACCATCTTCAGCTGCTTCATCAATGACCTTCCTTCCATCATAAGGTCAGAATTTGGGATGTTCGCTGATGATTGCACAATGTTCAGCACCATTCATGACTCCTCAGATACTGAAGTAGTCCATGTCCAAATTCAGCAAGACCTGGACAATATCCAGGCTTGGGCTGATATGTGGCAAATAACAGTTGTGCCACACAAGTGCCAGGCAAAGACCATCTCCAACAAGAGAGAATCTAACCATCGCCCCTTGGCGTTCAATGGCATTACCATAGCTGAATTGTGCACTAGCAACATCCTGGGAGTTACCATTGACCAGGAACTGAACTGGATTAACCCTATAAATACTGTGGCTACAAGAGCAGGTCAGAGGCTAGGAATCCTGTGACGAGTAACTCACCTCTTGACTGTATCCAAAGCCTGTCCATCATCTACAAGGCACAAGTCAGGAGTGTGATGGAATACTCCCCACTTGCCTGGATGAGTGCAGCTCCCACAACACTCAAGAAGCTTGGCACCATCTAAGACAAAGTAGCCTGCTTGATTGGCATCCCAACCACAAACATTCACACCATCCACCACGAACGCACAATAGCAGCAGTATGTACCATCTACATGGTGCGCTACAAAAACTCACCAAGGCTCCTTAGACAGCACCTTCCAAACCCATGACCACTGCCATTTAGAAGGACAAGGCCAGCAGATAGATGGGAACACCAGCACCTGCAAGTTTCCCTCCAAGCAACTCACCATCCAGACTTGGAAATATATCGCCGTTCCCTCAATGCCGCAGGGTCAAAATCCTGGAACTCCCTTCCTAACCTACACGACATGGGCTGCAGCAGTTCAAGAAGGCAGCTCACCACCACCTTCTCAAAGGCAATTAGGGATAAGCAATAAATACTGGCCCAGCCAGCCATGTCCTAATCCCATGAATAAATTTAAAAAAAACATTCCTTTTGTTTGCAGGAAATGGGTCCCTGCATTTGAAAATATGTTGCTTGTAGCAAGCGTACTTCCCTCTCAGATCTAATTCAACAGCAAAATACTGCAGATGCTAGAAATCTGAAATCAAAACAGAAAATGCTAGAAATATTCAGCAGGTAAGGCAGTATTGTGAAGAGAAAGCAGAATTAATGTTTCCGATCTGTGGCCTTTCGTCACAAGGAGCATTTTATTTTTTTGCCAATACAGCTACCTGTTATTTGCTTCAATCCATGCATTTGACTGGTGTGTTCAGCAAGTGAACATTTCCCTACATCATCCCCAATTACATCTACACTCATGAAAAAAGTGACATAAAATGTTTAGCTAATAAAATGATGAGTAAGGTTTAACTGTGAGAATATTTGTTGGAAAAGCCTCTCATAGGAACATGTGAACAGATGGATGGAGTGAATGTTTGTGGTTGGGATGCCAATCAAGCAGGCTACTTTGTCTTAGATGGTGCCAAGCTTCTTGAGTGTTGTTGGAGCTGCACTCATCCAGGCATGTGGGGAGTATTCCATCGCACTCCTAACTTTTGCCTTGTAGATGATGGGCAGGCTTTGGATACAGTCAAGAGGTGAGTTACTCATCACAGGATTCCTAGCCTCTGACCTGCTCTTGTAGCCGCAGTATTTATAGGGTTAATCCAGTTCAGTTCCTGGTCAATGGTAACTCCCAGGATGTTGCTAGTGCACGATTCACATGTCAACCCTGTTTCCCCATTCAATTAGATCATGACTGGTAATTCCATTCAGCCACCTCAGTTCCATAACCATTCATACCCTTAACAAAAAAAACTATCAATCTCGGTTTTGAAGTTTGCATTTGACACCAAGCCATCACAGCTTTTTGAGAGAGAGAGTTCCATATTTCCACTACCTTTGTGTGAAGAAGTTTTATTAAGGGAGTTAAGGGATATGGAGGATAGTGTGGGAAGGTGGAGTGGAGGTAGAAGATCATGATCTTGTTGAAAGGCGCAGCAGGCATGAAGGACCAAATGGCCTCCTCCAGCTCTTATTTCTAGTGTTCTTATGTTTCCTGAAAGCACCCCTGAAAGTACAAAGTTCAGGCAGCAGTTTCATTCATGATTTCTGCAGTTATACTGTGGCCTTTCTGTTCCTCTTACTGCTTCTGACAGGGCTGTACTGTGCTCACTCTCCCGCAACCTCCACCCTCAGTGAGGGCTTCTCAAAGACTGAGGTGGTATTACCTTTAGACCTTTACCAAAGAGGAGGGCAGTATTGCTGAATGGAGCAAAGGAGGATCAGGCAGCAGTTAAGCAGGATGCGGCCTATCAGCCATTAACTCATCTGGTTAACAGGCAGCACAGGTCGCATGAGGACCTAACTGGGGAGAAGTGTACAAGGAGGATGCAGTTCAGCAAAGAGATGATGGAACACCTCTGTCAGCCACTATAATGTCACTAATACTTCAATTTATATGGCACAGTGCAGACAATCATTGGTGACTTTTACTATCACCCTGGCCACAGAAATGACGTACTTTACAGAAATGTTGGTAAATTCATTACCTTTGCATCACAGCGAGATAAGGCGGAATTGCCCGCTCCCATTTGTGGTGGGCGTCATGGCGAGCAGAGGGGTACAATTTGGTGGGCGGGGGCATAAATCAGTTTCATGCCAGTGTGAAATCCCAACGGGATTTTTTTAAATGCATTCATGAGATGTGGGCACTGCTGGCTAGGCCAGCATTTACGCCCATCCGATAGTGCCCACGATCGCAAAACCTGCTGGAGGCTGACGTAGACCCGATTTGCATTCCGGTAATGGGATGCAAAGGAAGACCCAACCGGAATCACCCCCCCACCCCACCCCATACCCAAATTACTGTTACACCAGCGGGAAAACACGCTGGCCCAGAACATGTCTAGACAAGTGTGAGATGCACAAGTTGGGTCAGCTCACGGACATCCAAGGAGAAGAAGATGCTGGAGGTCTACAGCGACCGGGACGTGGAGGAACTCGTGCATCACATGGTGGGTGAATCCTCATGCACATGGCTTCACCTCGAAGCTGCTCTTGGAAGGTATGAGGGCTCCAAGCAGCAGCTTTGACTGCGTCGAGGTTTTGGGACTTCATGGACTCCGTCATGGGCTTGCAGCATCTTCCATGGACTCTGTTGATGCTTCCGACCTGACTAGGAAATTCATGGACTGATGATCGGCCAAAGTGGACGAGGTGGAGGAGGTGGTGGGGAGAGGAAGTTCTAAGTGTGAGTGTGAGATGAAGGTGTACTGGGGTGGGGGGAAGGTTGGGGAGAGAGACGACGATTTCAGAGGGGTGAGATTGGGAGGTGGGGGGGGCGAAGGTGTCAGGAGGGGTGAGGGTGGGATGAAGTGGCAAAAGTATCAGTGGGGGTTGAGGTCGATGAGAGGGGGGTGAAGGTGTCCAGTCCGGGGGGTAGTGGGGTGAGGTCTGGTGAGGTTGGGTGGGGGAACGAGGGTGTCCGGGGGGAGGGGGGAGTACGGGGCAAGGGGGAAGTACAGAAGAGTGAGGATGGTTCAAGTAGGGAGGTAGGTGTAAGTGGGGGAGGAAGGCGTATGGGGGGGAATTCTGAGGGGGGAAGATGTCTAAGGGGGGAGGGTCTGCGAGGCAGGAGGAAGGTGTAAGTGAGGAGGGAGGAGTAAGGGTGGAGGAAGGTGAAAGTGGGGGGGGCGGAAGGAGTAAGGAGGGAGGAAGGTGAAAGTGGGGAGGAAGGTGAAAGGGGCAGGAAGGGGTAAGGGGAGAGGAAGGTGTAAGGAGGGAGGGTGGAATGTCCAGGTGAACGTGCAAGGGAGGGGTCAATGGCTTACCCCTGGGGAATGAACTCAGAGTGGGCATGGTAGGAGGGAATGGTTAGAGTTAGAGTAACAGGCAGCAGAGGGAGCCGGTAGGGTGGGAGGGTGAGGCTGTGACGGTATCGGTAGAAGGGGGGATGAGTGTGGTTGGTGGGGACACAGAGGTAAATACGGACGTGGGGGATGGGAAGGGGGAGGTTGGGGAGATCAATGTGGGTGGAGGTGGGATTTTCAGGAAAGTGGGGAGGTCGAAGGTTATGCCAGGGGTGTCTCTGGTTGTGGGGGAAAGGACATGGATGGCTAGGGGAGGGGAAATGGCGGGGGAGCTCATGAAGAATTTGACCACTACCATCTTTTGGGAATCAAAGGTGAGCAGAGCCTCATATTGGAGGGGCACAGATGCTGCATGGGAGTGTGACAGTGGGTGGGCGGAGATGCAGGTCAGCTCAGATGGACAACGGAAAGAGAACCCCAACAGGCAGCATTGAAAATGCTCTGGACAGTGAGATGAGTGTAATGGATGAAGGATCCCCATGCGTGAGAGAGTGCTTGCACGAGGCTCTTAAAGGCCCTGCCGCACGCATATACTTCTCCATCCTGGTGGAGGGATGCAGGGGGAGCACCCATGAAACCTGTAAATGAAGCTGAAACACAACATTACACATTATTCAGTGAAAGTGAATATGTTTTCAGATTATAAAGTGACAAAATGTGTTCACCCACTTGTGAATAGAGTTTATTAACCTTTCTAGGCCTACTTCTTCTCCTAGGTGCTGCCCTGACATCCGCAGCAGGGATAGGGACAGCCTGGGCAATGGATGGCCCTGTTACCTCTGATGACTTTGATGTGCGTCTTCTAGAGATCCAAGGCCTTGAGGGCCCAGCTTGCTTTGGCTGTCCTCCTGTGGGTCAGCTGCTCCCTCTGCAGTGGCAGAGGACACATTTGAAGGGGTCACAGGCAATGGGGGTTCAGAGGGAGAGGACAGCCTCTGAGATTCCTGAGTGAATGTCCCAGGAATGTCCAGCTGCCTCTCCTCCTCCATTCAGGTGTCTGAGGGCCAGGCCTGACTCCTTGAGGGGAAGGAGCACCTGGAGGGATGTCGAGGTGTCCAGTTTCCCCCCTCGCGTTGCCACCACAGGAACCCACCCATGGCTACCGTGATGGAGTGGAGGTCCGCATGCACCTCCACTTTCTGTTGGACCAGGGTCTCCATGGTGTCCGCCATCCTCCTATGGTGACCTCCATACGTGCGCATGCGGGCGCCACTTCATTAAAGCATTCCTCTGACTCACGTGTCACTCTGTTGAGGGCTTCCAGCCTCCTGCTGACGCTCCACGATGAGTTGGAAGGCCAAATCTAGAGGCTCGTCATCTGACTTGGGCTGACAGATGCTTTTTCTCCAGCAGTCCTCCGATTGCCGGGAGCTGAGCTGAACCTGCCTCCTCCATGCAGTGAGCATTACATTGTAAACCTGAGCCTGCTCTAGATCTAGGTCCCATCGAGGCATGTGTCTCTGCGCTGGTGTAGGGTGTGGGTAAGCGCTGTGACGGGTCTTCCAGGCTGCTTATTTCCAGGTCTTCAATGGAGGATAGGTCCTCTTGGCTGGAGGTGAGGACCCTGGTGGAGCTGAGGGACTGGCTGGCTGAGGGTGTCGGTCACTTGGCAGAGCTCCCTGTGAGACAAGGTACAGATAATTAGTGCATGACAGCAAAGTCAAAAACAGGAGAGAGAGCACTCACATCAAAAACCCATCACACATCCACAGTGATCTCACACCTCAAGAGACAATGCACTAACTCTCACGCACACCCTCACGTCTCCCTCATATCCTCTGGATCTCGTGTCCTCATCCCGTCCATGGCTCCGCTCACCATGCAAACATTCTCCAAGAAGTGCCATGCATCCTGCTCAAACTCTCTCCATCTGTTTTCATGCAGGAGAAGCTGGCTCACAACAGGAGGAGAGAAAGGCCCACATGCTGCCCCTCACTCACTTTGTGGAGTGAGAGCGTGGACTGTGCCTGCGGCAATGGTGAGGTCAGCGGCAATCAGAGGATCCTGCATCCTGCACCACATCATCCCTCTCTCGAAATAAAATGAGGTGCACAGAACTGGATGCAATACTCTAACTGAGGCCAATTTGTCTGGCACAAGTTCAACATAACCTCCTTGCTCTTGTACTCTATGTCCCTATTAATAAAGCCTAGGATACTGCATTACTGAGAGGTAGGAGAGATATGATGGTGTAAGGAGTTTTTCAAATCTTTTTACCACTGGAATGAACTTCACTGTCCTTTTCTGAGCCTCTATGCTGCTACATTCCTATTGTCCATTGATGTAGAAACCACATCACATATTCCAAATTGTTGATTGCCAATGTGACATTTCCACAGCCTCCCACAGACTCTAGGTACAGCCATAAATGATTACATTAACAAGGACAAAATGTTCAACATACATTATAGATAATAAGAGATAGAAGGGGGCAATTTCTAAACTGCATTCAAATGTCAGGGCTCAAATGGCGTTAAAAATGCAAACTAATTCCCTTCATTTGCACTTCAATATGTCACCAGGGAGCATTAGTATAGAGAGATTGCATGTCACATTCAGCGACTGGCTTAATTTCAGCAACTTTTTTCTTCTCCCTTTCCTCTCCCACTCGGATGGGTATAGTGTGAGGCTATGGTACTGGCGCTACTCCAGCATCACAGTGAGACGACCACTCTTTATCAGTTCATTCAGATGTTGGTGGTCTCGTATGACGATGGAGAAGAACCCTGTTTTGAGCTCGATTCTATCCCTACCCAACATATATTTCCTGCCTGGTATTGTTTTTTCCTGACTCTTGCCTCTTCTTGTCAGGACAAAGGGAACAGGGGGCAATTTAAAACGGATCTCTGCACTCCCTTTGTGTTAATCCAGAGTTCCTGTGGGTTTTGTGCTAAAGTTACCATGGGTGCAAGGTAACTGCTGTGATTCCTTGTAAACGTGGGAGCAGATAGATACAACTAACAAAGTCTATCGATAAAAGGAGTTCACAAGAACACAAGAATTCGGAGCAGGAATAGGCCACTCGGCACCTCGAGGCTGCACTGCCGTTCAATAAGATCGTGGCCTCAACTCCACTTTGCTGTCTGTTCCCCATAACCCTTGACACCCTTGTTGATTGAAAATCTATCTAACTCAGCCTTGAATATATTCACTGACCCAGCCTCCACTGTTCTGTGGTGAAGAGAATTCTGCAGACCAGTGACCCTCTGAGAGAAATATTTCTCCTCATCTCAGTCTTAAAAGGGAAGCCCCTAATTTGTAAACTGTGTCCCCTGATTCTAGATTCCTCCACAAGAGGGAACACCCTCTCAGTATCCTCTCTATCAAGTCCGCTCAGGATCTTAAATGTTTCAATAAGACCACTTCTCGTTCTTCTAAACTCCAATGAGTCTAGGCCAAACCTGCCCAACCTTTCCTCATAAGACAACCCCTTTATTCCAGGAATCAGTTGAGCGCATCTTCTATGAACTGCTTCCAATTAAATTATATCCTTTCTTAGGTAAGCAGATGAAAACTGTACACAGTACTCCAGATGTGGTGTCACTGTGGCTCTGTACAGCTGTAGCAATACTTTTTACTTTTATATCCCATTCCCCTCGCAATAAAAGCCAACAGTCCATTTGCCTTCCTAATCGATTGCTGTACCTCCATACTAGCTTTTTGTGATTCATGTACCAGGACACCCAAGTCCCTCTGTACTACAGAGATCCACATTCTCTTCATTTAAGTAATATACTGCTTTTCTATTTTCCTGCCAAAGTGGATGTGTTCATATTAACAATAGCTTAGGTTAGTCCATAATTAGTGTACTATTGTTACAAATATGAAGTTTATAAGTTTGTTATGTTTTGGGACTCTCTCTCTCTCTCTTCAGATACCAAGCCCTGAAAGGGCATTGGTGGCCATAGGTTTTTGTGATTAGTTCATGATTATGCTTGGCAAGGTACTGCAGTGGTTTGCCATTGCCTTTACCAGATGGCTGACCAGGAAACTCTCCTTCTCTTACTGTCTCCCGTATTGGAAGGATTCACAGATTGATAATCAACCTGTTTGGCCATGCTATGAATGCACCTTCCATGGCCAATAAATCCTGGCAGGAGCTTGAACAAGGAGTTTCTGGCCTAGAGGTAGGGATGCTACCACTACACCACAAGACCTCAGTTTGGGACTGTCTTTTTAATTTAATATAAAATGAAGTAGTGAAGGGGTTCATGAGGTCCACATTGACTTACTAGGAAGAAGGTGCAAGATTTTCACGTCAGTGGACAATGGCAAAGACATCTGGGTAGACTGTTAGTCTCCAAGTCTTACAGGGAGGTGTTAAGAATGTCAGGTATTGTAAACCATTATACTTTATACTGTCTATTTTATTTCAAGGTAGAATGGAGTTGGGGGTCTAAAGGATAGCTAATTAACATTTCTACATGGATACAAGGCCCATGTGATTCATGTTGCTATGGAGGCAGGCTTTGAGAGGGGAAGACTTCATAGCAAGACATTGTAGTATTGGGTTACTGTATTTTTCTTAAAATGTCCTTGAACCACACCGGTCAGTCTGAAGCATGTGAGAAAGAGAGAGCAGAGAGATAGAG
The DNA here is from genome assembly GCF_964194155.1 of Cetorhinus maximus. Taxonomy (NCBI): domain Eukaryota; kingdom Metazoa; phylum Chordata; class Chondrichthyes; order Lamniformes; family Cetorhinidae; genus Cetorhinus; species Cetorhinus maximus. Next base: position 235,201,645 of record NC_135879.1, read on the forward strand.
GCAGCTAGTTTCTATTGTTCACCACACAGAATGTGGGTGAGAGCTTGTGCTCAGATTGAAGAGACCAAATTTATAAACAAGGCTGGAAGATTTGCCTAACTTTGGCTAGTGGGAGGAATATCCAGGGTTTAAAAGATCACTGACCAGAACAAATCACTTTAATGCTGTGATAAGAGGATGGAACTTGCTACTACTCCAGTGAGTCAGCTGAATAGTATAGACACATTTAAGAGGAAGCTGGACAAATACATGAGGGAGAAAGCAATAGCAGGACATGATGATAGATTGGGTTGAAGTGTGGAGCATTAACACCAACATGGACTTGCAGAGACAAACCCTTTCGTGTTCACTGTCTGAAACTCAACAGCTCACAAGCCTGGTGTTTGTTTGATCCTGAGATGAGCTTCCAACCAGTTAACCATCCAACATAAAGATTGCCTATTTGTGTAATATCATCCGTCTCTCCTCCCTCCCTCTCCACCACATTCCTGCTGCACGCCCCCCAACCCCCACCTCGGCTCATCTGTTGCTGGAACTCTTATCCATGCTTTTGTTACCTCCTAGATTTGACTTTTCCAATTCGCTTCTGGCAGGCCTCCGATCTCTACCCTCCCATAAACCTAAACTCATCCAAAAATTTACTGCTCATATCCTAACTGACACCAGGCCCTGATTACCCATCACTCTCCTGCTCACTGCCCTACAGTGGCTCCTGGTAAAGCACCACCTCAGTTTTAAATTTCTCATCCTTGCATTCACATCCCTCCATGGTCTCGCCTCTCTACCAACACTACAACCATTAGACCATAAGACATAGGAGCAGAAATTAGGCCATTCGGCTCATCAAATCTGCTCCGCCATTCAATCATGGCTGATAAGTTTCTCAACCCCATTCTCCCACCTTCTCCCCGTAATCTTTGATCTCCTTACCAATCAAGAACCTATCTATCTCGGTCTTAAGTACACTCAATGACCTGGCCTCCATAGCCTTCTGTGGCAATGAATTCCATAGATTCACCACTCTCTGGCTAAAGAAGTTTCTCCTCTTCTCTGATCTAAAAGGTCTTCCCTTTACTCTGAGGCTGTGCCCTCGGGTCCTAGTCTCTCCTACTAATGGAAACATCTTCCCCACATCCACTCTATCCGGGCCTTTCAGTATCCTGTAAGTTTCAATCAGATCCCCCCTCGTCCTTCTAAACTCCATCGAGTATAGACCCAGAGTCCTCAAACATTCCTCATATGTTAAGCCTTTCATTCCTGGGATCATTCTCGTGAACCTCCTCTGGACCCTCTCCAGGGCCAGCACATCCTTCCTGAGATACGGAGCCCAAAATTGCTCACAATATTCTAAATATTCAACCCTCCATGATCTCTTCGTTCTTCCAAATTCTGGCAACTCATCCATTCCCCAATTGTAAACGGTTCTCTATTGGCGGATATGCCTTTGGCTGCCTGAGCCCAAGGCACTGTGGTGCAGTGGTTGCATCCTTATCTCTAGGCCAGAAGCTCCGAGTTCAAGTTCCTGCCAGGGTTTTCACCCTTAAGGTGCTCCTTAAAACCTACCTCTGTCACCAACTCTAAAATCTATTTATGTGGCTCTGTGTCAAATATTGTGTGAAACGTCTTGAGATGTTTCGCTACTTTTAAAGGCACAATATAAATCCAAGTTACTGTTGCTTCTGTGCTGTAAAGCTCTATATATGTCTGTGTAACGCTATCTGTTCAACTAGCTGCGCGTCACTTCGCTGTGAGTTTGAAAAACAAATAAAAAACTTTGTTAGACAGCTTTGCACAAATGTAGCATTTTTAAAAATTATAGTTTTATTATTCATTTTGACATGTGTGATTCTTCATGTTTAGCAATTGGACAATGGTACAGGCCACTGAAGCATTTATGCTATTCAGTTGTCTCTCATGCATAATTGATGTTACTTTGGTGACCTGGACTAATTTTCCCCTCTGCCCCGTCGTCATGGCTACCTGAATCAACACTCCAGACTTTTAATAATTTTGCACGAGGTTAATCTGCCATCTGCCTCTGTCTCAGTAACATTCCAATGAAAATGTTTTTCTCCCTTGACCTGCTGGTGAGTCTGGGGAAATATAAGACTTCTCAGGCTGACCTGAAGAACACACAGAATCAAAGAAATTTACAGCATGGAAGGAGACCATTTGCTCCAGGGGTGTCCGTTCCAGCCAACAAGTAGCCATCCAGCTTAATCCCACTCTCCAACACTTGGTCCATGACTTTGGAAGTTATGCAGTTCCAATGTATATCCAAGTACTTTTGAAATCTTATGAGGGTTTCTGCCTGTACAATGCTTTCAGGCAGTGAGTTCCAGACCTCCACTCTGAGTGGAAAAAATTCCCCTCGAATCCCTCTATACCTCCTTTTGTCCTAAACCTATGTCCCCTGGTTATGAACCCTTAAACCATAGGCAGTAGGGTCTTTGTATCCATTCTATCTGGACCCTTCATAATTTTACACAGTTCAATTGAGTCTCCTCTTAGCCTCCTCTATTCCAATGAAAATAGCTGTAACCTATCTAATCTTTCCTCATAATTAAATTCTCTAGGCCTGGCGACATCTTTGTAAATCTCTCCTGTATTCTTTGTAGCACAGTCCCTTCCTTCTTACAATGCAGTGACCAGAGCCACACACGATACTTCAGGTGTGACCTAATTAGTATTTTATACAGTTCCAGCATAACCTCACAGCTCTTATATATTTTATACCTCGGCTAATAAAGGCAAGCATCCCCTCTGCCTCCTTAACCACATTATCTGTCTGCCCAGTCAACTTCAGGGATCTATGGAGTTGCACGTCAATGTTCCCCTGTTTCCCTAGACTTCTCAGTATCCTTGTGTATCCCTTGGCCTTGTTAGCCTTCCACCATGCACCATTCTCCGGAATGCACTCCATTTGCCACTTTTCTGCTCACCTGGCTAGTCCACTGATATTTTCCTGCAGTCCACAACTTTCTTCTTCATTACCAACCACGCGGCCAATTTTCAAATCATTTGCAAACTTCTTAATCATGCCCACTACATTCAAATTCAAATCACTGATATATACCACAAAAAGCAAGGGACCTACTACTGAGCTCTCCCAAACCCCACTGGAAATAGCCTTAAAAATACCCATCGAACATATGGCTATAAATTGAGAGAGGGGAAAGTGCAACGAGACCTGGGTGTCCTTGTACACCAGTCGCTGAAGGTAAGCATGCAGGTGCAGCAGGCGGTAAAGAAGGCAAATGGTATGTTGGCCTTCATAGCAAGAGGATTCGAGTACAGGAACAGGGATGTCTTGCTGCAATTGTACAGGGCCTTGGTGGCCCACACCTGGAATATTGTGTGCAGTTTTGGTCTCCTTATCTGAGGAAGGATGTACTTGCTATAGAGGGAGTGCAGTGAAGGTTTATCAGACTGATTCCTGGGATGGCGGGACTGACATATGAGGAGAGATTGAGTTGGTTAGGATTATATTCGCTGGAGTTCAGAAGAATGAGGGGGGATCTTATAGAAACCTATAAAATTCTAACAGGACTAGACGGGGTAGATGCAGGAAGGATGTTCCCAATGGTGGGGGAGTCCAGAACCAGGGGTCACAGTCTGAGGATATAGGGTAGACCATTTAGGACTGAGATGAGGAGAAATTTCTTCACCCAGAGAGTGGTGAGCCTATGGAATTCGCTACCACAGAAAGTAGTTGAGGCTAAAACAGTGTATGTTTTCAAGAAGGAGTTAGATATAGCTCTTGGGGAGAAAGGGATCAAAGGATATGGCGAGAAAGCTAGAGCATGCTATTGAGTTGGGTGATCAGCCATGATCATAATGAATGGCGGAGCAAGCTCGAAGGGCTGAATGGCCTTCTCCTTCTCCTATTTTCTATGTTTCTATGTATCTATTAGCCTTTGCTTCCTGCCTCTGATCCAAATTTTGGATCCTGTGGGCTTTTACTTTTGTAACCAATATGCCATGTGGGACATAATCAACAACTTTGCTAAAATCAAGTGCGCAACCCTCCTTGTTACCTCCTGAAATAAATTCAACCGTGTTAGTCAGACAAGGTCTTCCCTTAATAAATCATTGCTGACTGTCTTTGATTAAACAATAAATAAAGGTTTATCCTGTTTTCATGGCTTTCCCTTTTTGCATTTCTCAGAGATTTGTCTACTTACTTGCTCTCCTCTCTCTCTCTGACTCTTTGGGGTCTATGTAACACTTCCAGTAGTGTGATTGCCCCTGTTCTGTTTCTCAGTTCAAACCTTATGGCCTCATTTTATGATCCTTCTACCATATCATCTCTCCTCACATCAATAACTTTTTCCCAATAATTTTCCCACCAAGGTTAGGCTGGTTGTAATTACGTGGTCTATCCCTCTATTCTCTTTTAAACAACGGTACAGCATTAATGGTCCTCCACATCTGCAGCCAGAGATGATTGGAAAATGATGGTCAGAGCTCCTGATATTTATTTTCTTGCTGCCCTTAACAACCTAGGATGTATTTTCACCCAGGCCTGGGGATTTATCCTCTTTTAAAGATGTTAAACCCCTTAATTGTTCCTTTATCACTGTGCTAATTTTATCTAATAGATCACATTCCTCTGCCCTGATTGCAATGTCTGTATCACATCTCTTGTGAAAATGGACACAAAGTTTTCATTAAAAACCATATCCCTGACCTCCGCCTCCACACACAGTTACCCTTATGTTCTCTAATAGGCTCCATGGGTTCTTATGTTATCTTCTCACTCTTTATGTGTTTATAAAAAATCTTTGGGTTTTACTTGCCAATATTTTTTCATGCCCTCCCTCTGCTTTCTAAATTTCCTTTTAACTTCACCCATAAACTTTCTGGTTTTCTGCATTATTTAGCCCTTGATATCTGCCTAAACCTTCCTTTTGTTTTTTATCCTCTCCTTTAAGTCCCAGGAGGCTCTGGATTTGTTTATCCCGCCTTTTTTTCATTAAGGTGTCAGAATTTGGTTTCTTTTCACTGCCCGTGATCAGTATGTTTATATGTGAGGGTGTGTGTTCTTACCTTTAGAGTGAGTGTCCCAATTCAATAATTCCAGCAGCAAGCTGTTTTTGTCAGTTTAAAAATAAAGAAGGTTATTTATTATCAAACACTTAGCCTGAATTTGACACAACAATTCACTCACTCGTCTCACACACAAAGATTAGATACAGTTGAAGGTAATGTACTGTTACAGCTTATAATTATCTCAGTCTCTTTCATGGGCAGACCTGTGATTTCTCGGATGAAGTTTATGCTTTAAAGTTGAAATGAAGGTCTGGTAAAGTGAAGGATTATTAGCAGCCTGCGTGGCTTCTTGTAGTTGAATTTCTAGGTGGTTGGTTCTTGGGTGAACTTTAACCAGAACAGGTTGTGAGCCCTTCTCTCTGTTAGGATCTCCCAATTTTAAGGTATTGCTGTTTATTACCTTGGCTGCTCGGATGACTTGCAGCTAGTTTAATGGCTTTCAGTGGAACTTTGCAAACAGCTTCGGCTGATTTTAAAAGCAGACAGCAAACATGGTTGTTTCATCATGTAGCCTTTTACAAGTTCAAAGCCCTTTTCCAAATAAAGTGGGTGCTTACGTTGATTATGTTATCCTGTGTTGTGGGTTTAAAATGTTGAGAGTTTCAGACAACCAGTTCTTTGTGTTTGAGTGACCCATTCAATTTGACAATACCCTTTTGGATTAGTTTCAGGAAAGGGCATTGATTCAACATCAGTCTGGAATGTTCCTTTTATTCCCTCTTGAGACAGGGGAGTGGTTTCAATCCACAAAAGAGGTCAGGTGACCATCTTTTGCAGTCTTTTGTGTTCAGTTTTTAAAATGTAATGGCTGGAAGTCCATAATATATACTGGGACATGACAAAGGGAACATACTTGTTCTGAACCCTTACTATCTCTCCTTTGAATGCCCCCCTGATCTGACACTGATTTACCTTCAAGCAGCTGTTTCCAGCCCATCTTTTTTTTTTATTCATTGGATATGGGCACCACTGGCTAGGCCAGCATTTATTACTCATCCCTAAATGCCCTTATTCAGAGGGCATTTCAGAGTCAACCACACATTGCTGTGGAAATGGAGTCCAGACCAGGTAAGGACAGCAGATTTCCTTCCCTAAAGGACATTAGTGAACCAGATGAGTTTCTATAACAATGGTTTTGTGGTCATCATCAGACTTTTAACTCCAGATTTTTATTGAATTCAAGTTTCACCATCTACCACAGTGGGATTTGAATCCAGGTCCCCAGAACATTACTCTGGGTCTCCAGACAACAAGTCTCATGACAATACCACTACACCACCACCTCCCCAGCATTGTGGGGTGTATCTGCACCACATGGACTGCAGCGGTTCAAGAAGGCAACTCACCACCACCTTCTCAAGGGCAACTAAGGATGGGCAATAAATGCTGGCCCAGCCAACGAAGCTCACATCCCGTAAAGAATAAAAAAAAAACACATAGATGTACCGGGGATGAGGTTTCTGGAGCAATATAGCTGCATTCTCCCCAACTTGATAAGATTGAAAAGAGTTTGTTTAGTGATGTTCAGAATGATAAAAGGAATAAGTTAAGATTAATGATGCCCATTGATAGTTATATCAAGAGCATGGCTGTGGTCTCAAGATAAGCACTAAAGATACAAAGGGACTATTAGAAGAAGCCTTTTCATACAGAGAGATGCCAGAATACAAAAATGGACACTGGTACCAAATTATTTTTTAAATTTCATTCTGGGGATATGGGTCTGATTAGCAAAACATACATTGCCCATCCCTAATTGCCCTTGAGAAGTGGTGAACGGCTGCAGTCCATGTGGTGCAGTTATATCCACAGTGCTATTGGGAAGGGAATTCCAGGATTTTGACCCAGCGACAGTGAAGGAGCGGTGATGTGGTTCCAAGTCAGGATGGTGTGTGGCTGGGAGGGGGGAATTTGGTGTTCCCATGTGTCTGCTGCCCTTGTCCTTCTATGATGGACGAGCCCGGAAATAGGAAGTCCCGCCCCTGAACAAGGCACCTACCATTTTCGCGGGGGCGGGAATGGGGGTGGGTCACATTTCGTACGTGCGCATTCCACGGGGTCAGCTGCCATGATCTTATTGAATTGGCGGAGCAGGCTCGAGGGGCTGAGTGGTCTGCTCCTAATCCGTGTGTTCAATTGCCCAGTTAAATCAGCAGCTGCCCATGTGATTTTGGTGAAAGAGGAGTGGGAAACACAGTGTGCGCAGGTTAGACCTGATAAGAGCAGGACTGAAATTTGCAGGTTTGTTTTGGATGGCCTTTTGGAGAGGTGAAGGGACCCCCTTTGGAATTTGCTTTGAAGTTGTATTTACTGCTCCTGAAGTGGCAAAAAAACTCAATTCCAACTGTCTGGCTTAAACCTAAAGGGATAGGAGGATGGAGCTACTGGACTTTGAAGGATAACATTATTTGCCCCGACTGACTTGCACACCCAGATGCCAGGACAAACTTTATGCTTCAGAGGGGCCCATTGAGCTTTGTGCGAAGGAAGATACAAGATGCAAAGTACGACATCGTCACACAGACGGCATAGAAACCATCAACGTGAGCAGCCAGACGCTAGAAACAAGGCACGAGATCAGGAGGCAGAGGCAGCGTCATGCACACAAGGAAGGGGCAGGAGGAGAGGGAAGACAACCAGGTTCTGCCCTGTGGGAAGGGTGTACCAACCCTGGATGTCATACCTCAATATGACGGAGAGCCAGTCCCGAAAGCGACTGAGGTTAAGGTGTGAAGTGGTTACATACATATGCCGCACATCCACCAACAACTCACACCACACTCTACCAACCCCCAGCCAGTAGCTGGGAAGGTAACTGTCACTCTCAATTTTTATGCCTCAGGCTCTTTCCAGGGCTCAACAGGAGAACTATCTGGTACATCCCAGTCAGCAGCACACAAGCTGCATTAAGGTTATAACCAATGCCCTGTTTGCTCGTGTAGGGGCTCACTTTAATTTCCCAGTTGACTTGGCATCTCAGATACAAATAACCATGGTTTTTGCCCAACTAGCAGGTGCAGGGTGTTATTAATTGCGCCCATGTTGACAAAAAGGCTCCAACTCAACATATGGACACCTTCATCAACTGAAATTTCTTCCACTCATTCAACATCCAAGTAGTTTGTGACTGCAGCAAGGTTTCCCTTCAAGTGTGAGCAAGGTTCCCTGGTAGCTTCCAAGACTCCTCTGCACTGAGGAGTTCCTAACTCGCTCAGCTATTCTAGCCAGCTTCGCAGATCCATGGCTGGCTCCTAGCGAACAAGGGCTACCTCTTAAGAACCTGGCTAACAACCTCTTTTAGGACCCCTCGAGGCAGAACACAACCACAACAGCAGCCATGTCCTCACCAGGAGTACAACTGAGCAGGCCATTGGCATTCTAAAAATGCGATTTAGGTGCCGCAATCGCATGGGTGGAGCTCTGCAAACGCTGCAGCAAGGGTGTCAAATATAGTAGTGACATGATGCATGCTGCATAACATCGCACAGTGGAAGGGCTTCCAACTCAAAGACAAGGATGCCATGGGCAGAGCTCCCACCTCGGAGGAGGAGTATGATGAGGAAGATATGGAAGAGGAGGAGGAAGCCCCTGTCCATTCTGATGATTGTGAAACAGAGGACAATGAGGAAGCCACCAATGGCAGAGCCGCTGGAAGGCACGGCCATGTAGTCAGGGCTGACTCTGCGCAGGAGGGGCTCATCACCAGACATGTCCCTACGCAGAATAGATTCACATAAGGTCCACCGATCTCACACTTGCCATCAGCCAGTCCCTGGTGAGCACCTTCCAACAAAGAAACCTTTCACACTGACACCACAATTACTCAGCGGAACGCCCATCCCCGATGAGGGAGAGAAACAACATCAAATAAGTTTGACTCACAAAATAAAATGGCTGCAGATCTCGCCATCATAACGGACCTCAGCATACTGTAAACACACATGGAAAAGGTACTTCGTAACCTGGCCCCCTTGAGTAAAGGTGAGTGCCTGTAAATGAGGCGGGAAAGCTGCCACCCTGTACAAAATCAAACCATGCCCACAATGCTGAAAATACCATTATGACTTAAGGCTTCACACCGAATGCATGCTGATGTGATTGTACTCAACCACAATCTGTAACCTCATGGCCCGGCATATCCCCCACTCTACCAATGCCGCCAAGTCAGGGGATCAACCCTGGTTCAATGAAGAGTCCAGGGGGCCATGCCAGGAGCAGCACCAGGCATACTTACAAATGAGGTGTCAACCTGGTGAAACTACTACACTTGAGTGCCAAACAGCGTAGGCAATTCCACAGCCAATGGATCAGATCTAAGCTCTGCAGCCCTGACAGATCCAGTCATTAATGGCGGTAGACAATTAAACAGCTCACTGGAGGAGGAGGGTCCACAAATATCCCCATCCTCAATGATGGAAGAACCCAGCACATTGGTGCAAAAGATAAGGCTGCAGCATTAGCAACAATCTTCAGCCGGAAGTGACAAGTGTATGATCCATCTCGGACTCCTCCAGAGGTCCCCAGCATCACAGATGCCAGTCTTCAGCCAATTCAATTCACTTCATGTGATATCAAGAAATGGATGAAGGCACTGGATACTGCAAAGGCAATGGGCCCTGACAATATTGTGGCAATAGTACTGAAGACTTGTGTTCCAGAGCTTGCTGAGCCCTTAGCCAAACTGTTCCAGTTCCAGTACAGCTACTACATCTATCCGGCAATGTGGAAAATTTCCCAGGTATATCCTGTACACAAAAAGCTAGACAAATCCGGCTTGGCCAATTATCGCCCTATCAATCTACTCTTGATCATCAACAGTGCTACCAAGCGGCACTTGCTTAGTAATAACTTGCTCACTGATGCCCAGTTTGGGTTCCACCAGGGCCACTCAGCACCTGACCTCATTACAGCCTTGGTTCGAACATTAACCGAAGAGCTGAACTCCAGAGGTGAGGTGAGAGTGACTGCCCTTGACATCAAGGCAGCATTTGAGTGAGTGTGGCATCGAGGAGCCCTAGCAAAACCGGAGTCAATGGGAATCGGGGAAAACTCTCCACTGGTTGGAGTCATACCTCGCACAAAGGAAGATGGTTGTGGTTGTTGGAGGTCAATCACCTCAGTTTTAGGACATCACTGCAGGAGTTCCTCAGGGCAGTGTCCTAGGCCCAACCATCTTCAGCTGCTTCACCAATGACCTTCCTTCCTTCATAAGGTCAGAAGTGGGCATGTTCACTGATGATTGCACAATGTTCAGCACCATTCGTAACTCCTCAAATGCTGAAGCAGTCCATGTCCAAATGCAGCAAGACCTGGACAATATCCAGGCTTGGGCTGACAAGTGGCAAGTAACTTTCACGTTACACAAATGCCAGGCAATGACCATCTCCAACGAAAGAGAATCTAACCATCGCCCAATTCTCCACTATCAACATCCCAGGGTGGGGGCAGAATTGACCAGAAACTGAACTGGATTAGCATCTAAATACTGTGGCTATAAGAGCAGGTCAGAGGCTAGGAACCCTGCAATGAGTAACCCACCTCCTGACTCTCCAAAGCCTGTCCACCATCAACAAGGCACAAGTAAGGATTGTGATGGAATAATTTCCATTTGCCTGGATGAGTGCAGCTCCCACAATGTTCAAGAAGCTTGACACCATCCAGGACAAAGCAGCCCACTTGGTGGTGATGATTGATTATGATTGGCACCGCACCCACAAATATTCATTCCCTCCACCAGCAACACACAGTAGCAGCAGTGTGTACTATCTACAAGATGCACTGCAGAAACTCACCAAGGCTCCTTCAACAGCATCTTCCAAACCCACAACGACTACCATCTAGGAGGACAAGGGCAGCAAATACATAGGAAACTGTAAATTCCCCTCAAGGCACACATCATCCTTGGAAATATATATTTTTATATTCATTGATGGGATGTATTGACCATCCCTAATTGCCCTTGTTTAAGAGTCAACCACATTGCTGTGGGTCTGGAATCATATGTGGGCCAGACCAGGTAAGGACAGCAGATTTCCTTCCTAAAGGGCATTAGTGAACCAGATGGGTTTTTACAACAATCGGCAATGGTTTCATGGTCGTCATCAGACTTTTAATTCCAGATTTTTTATTGAATTCAAATTTCACCACCTGCCATGGGTGGGGGTGGGGGGGTGGGGGGGCGGGGTGATTCAAACCCTGGTCCCCAGAACATCACCCTGGATCTCTGGAATGCTAGTCAGTGAAAATACCACTATGCCACCACCTCCGCCCATATACGCCAATATATCACTGTTGCTGGGTCAAAATCCTGGAACTCCCTCCCCAACAGTACTGTGTGTGTACCGACACCACATGGACTGCAGCAGTTCAAGAAGGCAGCTCACCAGCACCTTCTCAAGGGCAACTAGGGATGGGAAATAAATGCTGGCCCAGCCAGTGACGCCCACATTCTAAGAATGAATTTAAAAACTTACATGCAGATAAGGCTTATAGCTCAGGATGTGCCTGGAACTGTGCAACAAAATCTCTCTGAATAAACCTTTGCACCATCCACTGCAGCCAATGGTCTAGTCTTTGCCGTGGGCGGCTTATGCAACATTCCTGCTTCCATTATCCTTGGTTCTTTCACAAAGCACATCCTCTGCCAACTTCAATGCAAATGCTGCCAAAGTAATGGGGACAGCAGACGAGCGATTTTCCCTGGAGCGAATATGGCATCTCAGCCAGCAATGCTTAGACATGGGCCAATCTGTAACACTGCCATGCGGATGGATGCCTTGTACCCAGCACACATGCTTGAGATGCAACTGCTGATCTGCATCTGTCCTTGGACTCTTCTCATTGAGCCTCCCTTAAAGTTAAGCACGGGTGGGCAATGAAAGATACAAGGGGCATCCCAGTGCTTGAGCCTTTGAACGCTGTATTATTATGTGATACAGCAGGAAAGACGAAGCCCTCTAATGCTTGCTCCTAATGACTTGAATGTGAGATGGACCTCAGCATGACCACCTTCATTATCACTGGTAAGAGTGTCCATCATAATGTTACCATTCTGTTTGAGTTTTGTCATGTATTAAAGCATGCCAAGTCATCTACAAGTGTATGCACATATATTGAAAAAGTGCTCAAATGTGATATTTACAGTGTGAAACATGTAACCATGGTGAACCCATTCTTGCTCTAGATGAGACTGCATCCTGCCCTCATGCACACTCCTATGAATTTTCTCCTGTGTTGCCTCGGACAAGGTAGGGACAGGCTGCTCACCTCTCGGTCTATACAGCATCTCATGCAGATGCCCATTGAGCAGCCCCTTCAGACTGCGACCTCTGCATGGGCAGCCATGGTCACTCGCACCCTTTGAGGCAGACGAGGGGCTCTGATGGAGGGGCTGGAGAGGTGGAAGAAGTTGAGGATGCTGAGGGGCTCTTGGTACCTTCACCTTCCTCAGTAACCTGCACAGCCCTGCTCTGGCATTCAGTTAGGTTTGATGGGGCTGGCTGCTGGTGCGCAGCAGTCGTCCACTCCAGCAATCGCTGTGCCAACAATGCAACCGTCCTGTTCAGGGTACTCAGCTCCTCATATATTCTATGGATGTCAGTGCTCATATTCTGAGTGGACTGATCCAGGCTACCAAGGGAGGCTTGTACCCTTCCCTGGCTGAGATGCTGCTCTTGCATCCACTCCAAGTGTTGCTGCATGTGTCTCTCCATGAGATTGGCCAATCTATCATATTCGGGGCTCATGCGGCTGAGACCCCAGGACAATGTGGAGCTCATGAGACCGATGGACTCCTCCATTTGCATTCCAAGAGTTCCAACTGCCTCAGGGAACTCCACCAGATGAACACACATCTGCTGCTGATTATCTAAATATTGTGCACCAGAAAGTGACTCCTGAGTCCACTGGGCATCATCATGACTTTTCTCCCTCCTCTGAGGGGGCTGTGCACAGATATCTCTGACTCTGACACACTCCGGGACTCTGACTTTGTGCCCTTCACCCGGTGTCACTGACTCTAGATGCATGCTACATCCCTCTGATGTGCTGGTGTCTGAGTTGTTGGATTGTGGGATCGTTTGATGTGATGCTTCCTCCTCAGAATCTCTTCCTCCTTCTGATGACCTGGCCTGTGGGGGAAGGGAGCAGAGCTGGGACCTGTTTGAGACTGAAAAGGAGTTATTTAGGTATAGTCCTTCCCATTGTGAAAGCACACTCTGCTGCACGCTATTGCCTTAACCATGCTCACATTGCTTGTATGTTGCAACCCTCTCTTGCACTCCCTCTTAAACCAACGTCTCCTTGTGCTCAGTGAACTGACAGCATAACCTCTACCATTACCACCATAGGCCAAGGTGATTTTAACAACGCCTTTCACAATCACCAACAGTTCTGGCACACTGGCTATTACCATGGCTACCTGCTCCACCAGTCTAATCAGTCACTGCCAGGCTGACCCACCCTAAGTCTGGGCCAACCTCTTGGCGTTCTTCACCCTCTTTGACTGCAACGACGACATGATTTCATGTTAGCCTGATATTTAGTGCATGCAGAGATACCCCTCTTCACTGTGTCTGTGCATCACGGTGCTCATTCACAGCCCTGAGAGACACCTAAATGAGCAACTTACTGTTATGGCACAACCGATGGTAAATGCTGAGCTGCTCAAATCCCACAGGGAAACTTGAAACAACTGCCACAACCTGTTTTGAAATTTGCATATATTTCAAAACATGTGCCTTGAATTCAGTGGTAATATGGCCACCGAATCTGATAGGTTTCTTACAAAACTAAATTAAACCTTTATTAATAGAAATGATTTTAAGTACATACATAGATCTACAAATTGCTGCTATGAGAACTTCCAAATCCCCTCATTAATCTAAACACCCAGTTATACTTTCGAGAAGGCAACAGTAAGACCCAGATAAAGAAACACGATACCCTGAACAATCCAGTTCAAAGTGAGTTTTCTTAACTTCTATTCTTTGTGGACAGCAGCTTGAAACGTAGGTGCTGGGGGTTTTTTCACACGTGTTAGATCTCAGAATGCCTTTCCTTTCACACAGCCTTCTTTCCTTTAACCATATTTTCCCCTTTAAATGTAAATTCCCATTGTTCCACTATGTCCTTGGACCCCACCCTTCCAATAATACAAATCTCTCATCGTACCAACTTCACCAGCAAGCTTTGGGAAAAACAAACACACCATTTCTTAACCTCCCCTGGCTATGTGCAGCATTTCACTCCCTCTTTCAAATTCAATCTAGTCTGGTCCATCCAAAAATGCAAATGTTCCCTTTATACCTATGTTTACCTACTTAACATTTCAAACCCAGCTTATCTTCTGTTACAACAAAGCCTTCAGACCAGCTGCCCTTAATCCAATCAAGTCACACACACAGACACACACACACACACACAAACACACAGACATACAGGCCCCACTATTACTCTACTTTCCAATAAATTCCAACAACACCATGAAAATCATTATATCTTCCTGACACTTACACATACAAGCCCCAAAGCTGAAGCAGAGATATGTGCCTGGCCTCACACCTTAACTGCAGCATGCAGATGTGACCCTTCCCTTGGAGCTCTGTGTCAAGCTACTCACCTTGCCAGAATGCAACAGGTCATTAAGCCTTTTCCTGCACTGAATCCGTGACTGCTGATGGTCTCCTGCTGAGCTTACCGCCGCCACAATTTGAATCCAGGCCTCCTTTGTGGTGGATTGTACATTACGCCAGCCAGCAGGGTACTCTCCTCCTCTGGACCCCTTCAACTAAAGTATGATCAGAGAAGCATGGGCCGGCTGGACTCATCCCTTCTCCTGGGTGACATTCTGACAATATGAATGTAAGGTGAAAAGGACCATGAGCCATTCAGATTACATTGCTCTCATTCACTTTTGTGTGCTTATATGCACTAGCCACTTTCAACATCTCATCACTGAGTGCTGTTAAAGTATGGTGGAGAAAATAGCTCTGCATAAATGCATGGCATCATGGATGTAGCAGCTGTCACTCCAAGGTAACATGTTGTGCTCCATGACCACTGACAGCCCTTCAGGTTTACTTCCTCTGAGTCACACTGTTATGCCATGACAGTGTTTAGGTGTGAGGGACCTGGTCAAGGCTCAATTGTGTGGATGCCCCTGAGAGATGGGTGGCAAGAGGGCAAGTGGATGGGATAATGAGCATGGCACTGTTCATCATCCATCCACCCACTAAGTCTTGGCAGTTAATCACATGACTGCAGGATGTCTGTACTAGGTAGTGGTAGCAAAACGATGCCATCCACAAGTCTTGTGAATCCACTCCATGTTTTCAGTGTTTCAGTATAGTCCACTGTAAATCGGCAGCAACAATGACAATTGTTTCCTAGGGTATGCCCTGATGGGCCATCTGTTTCAGAGACAGCTAACAGTTGGACAACATTTACAGAGTTCCCACTCACATGACAAGCCAATAACATCTCCCCTGGGGAACAGGGACTTTTCCATCACCTTCTAGCCTCTCAAATGGGCCCTCCTGATGGCCTGCTTTTCAACTGCACCCAAGTCACCCAACATGTGCTGAGCCCACCTCTGACCCCTCACTACTTCCACGGAGTCCAGACAATGGATACACATCCTTTGTTAAAGATGGTGGAGAGGTGGGAGCCATCTGCCATGAGCCTCTGGGTTGTGGAACAAGTAATATTACCCTGCTGAACTGAAAATTTCAGTCTGCTGTTTAACATCAGACTAGCAGGCTACATCAAAGGAGCTATGGCCCAGGTTGGACACCTGGCCCCATCTATCCTACTTCTCCTGGAAGTTCAGTACCATTGTCTACAAGACTGATATATTTCTGCATCTCATCATATGAAGTCAACACCACTGGAAAAGTGAATTATACAGCATTGGTTTTCAACCCACTGACCTCTGTGGAGGAATATCTCATTGGACTTGATTCTGAACTCTGGAACTCACATGAAACAATATTTATTTTCTCTGTGGTCTCTGTACTGTAAATCTTTCTTTTCTCTATCCCTCTCTTTACTATCTGAATGTCAGGGGGTTGCTGTGAACGCTGTTTGATTGTGTTTTGAGTGTGTGCAAATTAACTAACCCTTTGAGTTCATTCTATCTTGAGTTTGCTGTGGGGGTTATTAATAGAAAATGGGATCGCACCAATTTGGATCGTTTATAAAGAGGCAAACAGATCAAAGCAACTTTGTTTATGAATGGGTGGTAAGAGGAGAAATTAATGCTGTTTAAATCAATCTCCAACCTGTCTGTAACAAATGTCACTGCCATTTCCTCATTCCCCTCATAATTTCTCCTGATTCTGATTCTAACAGACTAATGATAACTTTAGCTACTCTCCTTTTCATACACTTATGAATGCTCTTAAAATCTAGTTGTATACTACTGAACCACTCTCATTCTATCTTTTTCCTTTTTATCAATTTTTTGATTGCCTTTTGCTGGCTTCTAAAACCCTCCTAATCCTCAGACTTGCTACTGTTCTTTGTAACAATGTAAGCTTCTTCTTTTAATCTAATGCTATACTTAACTTCCTGGGTGAGCCACATAGTATACAACTCTGCAAAGATCAGTGGCGGGACAGATGATTGGACAGAATATAAAGAACGGCAGAGAAAAACTAAAAGGTTAATCAGGAGAAAGAAATTTGAGTATGAGAGGAAGCTAGCTAGAAATGTAAAAACAGATAGCAAGAGCTTCAACAGCTAGTTAAAAAGGAAAAGAGTTAGTAAAGTGAGTGTAGTCCTCTAGGGAGTGACAGTGGGGAGTTAATAGTAGATAAGAACGAAATGACGAAAGAAATGAACAAATGTTTTGCTTCTGTGTCCACAATAGAGGATACAAAAAACATTTCTAGTAATTTCTGCAAATCAGGAGGTGAACGGGAGAAAGGAACTTGGTGAATTTACTAGGGAAACTGAGCAAATTGATGGAGCTGCAGACTGGTAAGTCTCCAGGTCCCAATGGACTACATCCTAGGGTCTTTAAAGAGGTGGCTGATGAGGTAGTCAATGCGCTGGTGTTAATTTTCCAAAATTCACTAAATTCTGGAAGGGTTTCATCAGATTGGAAAGTAGCAAATAAAACCCCACTATTCAAGAAGGGAGGGAGGCAGAAAACACTAATAGCTCTTAAAATCTGTTTTTATATTACTGATTTATTCTCATTCTATTTTTTTCCGATAGTGTTAACCATAGGCCAGTTAGCTTGACGTCTGTCATGGGGAAGTTATTAGAATTGATCATTAAGGAGGTTATAGCTGGGCACTTGGAAGAGCTCAAAGCAATAAGGAATAGTCAGCATGGTTTTGTGAAAGGAAAACCATTTGTAACCAATTTATTGGAGTTCTTTTGAAGGTGTAACATGCGCTGTGGATAAAGGGGAGCCTGTAGACGTACTGTACTTGGATTTCCAGAAGGCATTTGATAAGGTGTCACATCAAAGATTATTATGGAAAATAAAAGCTCATGGTATAGGGGGTAACATATTAGCATGGATAGAAGATTGGCTGGCTGGCAGAAAGCTGAGAGTATGCATAAATGGGTCTTTTTTCTGATTGGCAGGATGTGACGAGTGGAATCCCACAGGGTCTGTACTGGGGCCCCAACCTTTTATGATTTACATCAATGACTTAGATGAGTGGAGTGAAGAGATGGTAACTAAATTTGCAGGTGACACAAAGATAGGTTGGAAAGTATGTTGTGAAGAGGACATGAGGTGGTTGCAGATTGGTTTTAGATATAGATAGGTTGAGTGAGTGGGCAAAGATCTGGAAAATGGAGTTTAAAGTGGGAAAATGTGAAGTTGTTCACTCTGGCAGGAAGAACAAAAAAGCGGAGTATTACTTAAATGGAGAACAGCTGCATAATTCTGAGGTGCAGAGGGATCTAGGTGTTCTAGTACAGGAGTCACAAAAAGTTAGTATGCAGGTACAGCAAGTGATTAAGAAGGCAAATGGAATGCCATCCTTTATTACAAGAGGGATTGAACATAAAAGTGAGAATAAAAGCAAAATACTGCGGATGCTGGAAATCTGAAACAAAAACAAAAATAGCTGGAAAAACTCAGCAGGTTTGACAGCATCTGCGGAGAGGAACACAATTAACATTTCGAGTCCGTATAACTCTTCATCAGAACTAAAGAAATATAGAAATGTGGTGAAATATAAGCTGGTAGAGGGGGGTGGGACAGGTAGAACTGAATAGATAGGTGGAGGCAAAGAAGAGATTGCCAAAGATGTCGTAGACAAAAGGACAAAGGGGTGTTGACGGTGGTGATATTAGCTATGGAATGTGCTAATGGTGACAATAAGGGTAGAAAGCAGGACAAACAAGTGGCAGATGGCCCTAGTTGGGGTGGGGGAAAGGGATCAAAATGGGTTAAAAGGTGGAGATATAACGATAGATTTTAAAATAGGTGGGAAAAGAAAAATATATTTTAAAAATATAAATTATTGGAAAAAGGGGGATCGGAAAGGGAGTGGGGATGGAGGAGAGAGTTCATGATCTGAAGTTGTTGAACTCAATGTTAAGTCCGGAAGTCTGTAGAGTGCCTGGTCGGAAGATGAGGGGCTGTTCCTCCAGCTTGCGTTGAGCTTCACTGGAACATTGCAGCAGGCCAAGGACAGACAGGTGGGCATGAGAGCAGGGTGGAGTGTTAAAATGGCAAGCGACAGGGAGGTCTGGATCATGCTTGTGGACAGACCGAAGGTGTTCTGCAAAGCGGTCACTCAGCCTGCGTTTGGTCTCTCCAATGTAGAGGAAACCGCATTGGGAGCAGTGGATGCAGTAGACGTAAGTAAAAGTAAGGACGTTATGCTTCGGTTATACAGGGCATTGGTGAGACTGCACCTTGAATACTCTGTGCAGTTTTGCTCCCCTTATTTAAGGAAGAATGTAAATGCATTGGGGGCGGTTCAAAGGAGATTTGAATAGATTGATACCTGGAATGAGTAGGTTGTCTTATGAGGAAAGGTTGGACAGGCTGGGCTTGTTTCCACTGGAATTTAGAAAAGTGAAGGGTGATTTGATTGAACTATACAAGATCCTGAATGGCCTTGACAAGGTGGATGTCGAAAGGATGTTTTCTCTTGTGGGAGAGTCCAGAACTAGGGGCACTGTTTTAAAATTAGGGGACGCCCTTTTTGGACAGAGATGAGGAGAATTTTTTTCTCTCAGAGGGTTGTGTGACTTTGGAATTCTCTAACTCAAGGTGGTGGAGGCGGGGTCATTGAATATTTTTAAGGCAGAGGTAGGTAGACTCTTGTTAGGCAAGGGAATCAAACGTTATCGGGGTTAGGTGGGAATGTGGAAATAGAAACACTAGAAGATCAACCATGATCTTACTGAATGGCAGAGCAGGCTTGAGGGACCCAATGGTCTACTGCTGTTCCTATTTCTTATGTTCTTATATTCTTTCTTGCTGAGATTTTTGTTTTTCCATGGAATGTATTTTTGTTGCACATTTTGAATTATTTCTTTAAATGTTTCCTGCTGTTCATTTACAGCCATACCTTTTAGACTGTTTACCAATTTACCCAATTAATCTTATCCAGTTCTCCCCTCATACTTATGTAATTGGTTTTATTTTAGTTTAAGATTCTTCTTTGTGATTGGAGTATGTCACTTTCAAATTTAACCTGGAATTCAATGGTATTATGATCACTATTTCCCAGTGGATCTTTCATATGACATTACTAATTAACCCTGATTCATTACATAAAACTAAATTTGGGACAGCTTTATCCCTTGTTGGTTCCAAAATATGTTGGTCCAAGAAACTGTCACAAAAGCATTCCACAAACTCATCTCCTAGACTACTCCTGCCAATTTGATTGTCCCAGTCTAGATGAAGATTTAAGTCTTATTATTGCATTGCCTTTGTTACAAGCTCCAATAATTTCTGGGGGAGGTGCTGGTGTAGTGATATTGTCACTAAACTGGTATTCCAGAGACCCAGGATAATTCTCTGGGGTACTGGGGTGTGAATCCCCGGCAGATGGTGAAATTTGAATTCATTCTTTTAAAAATCTGGAATTGAAAGTCTAATGATGACCATGAAGCCATTGCTGATTGCTGTAAGAAACCATCTGGTTCACCAATGCCCTTTAAGGGAGGAAATCTGCTGTCCTTACCTGGTCTGGCCTACATGTGACTCCAGACCCAAAGCAATGTGGTTGACTCTTAAAAAAAAAAGCTCTCTGAGAAAGGGCAATTAGAGATAGGCAATAGATGGTGGTCTAGTCAGCAATGCTCACATCCCATGAATGAATAAAAAAATAATAATTTCTGCTTCATGATCTTCTGAGGCCAGATCGCTTCTTGCCAAGCCCTTATGTCATCTTTTACTGTCTAAGGCTACCCCTCCTCCTTTTCCGTTTCCTTCTGAAATATTGTGTACCCTGGAATATTTATTTCCCAACCTTGAACACCTAGTAACTGTATCTCTGTAATGGCAATTAGATCTAAATCATTTACCTCGATTTGTGCCACTGGTTCATCTATCCTATTGCAGATGCTTCGTGCATTCAGATAAAGAACTTTTAATTTCATTTTTTTACTTCTATTCCCTGCAATGACCTTATTTGCCTTTGTACAATTTTTGTTAAACTCTCTGTTCCTTTCTGTCCTACTCTGCTTGTCTTTCCCCACATTGCTACACTGTTCTGATGCCTCAACCTTTCTCTTTGGTTTTCTAAACCTCCCTCCACCTGTTAGGTTAAAGCCCTGTCCACAACCCTAGTCATACGATTGGCCAGGACACTGGTCCTAGCCCAGTTCAAGTGGAGCCCATCCCAACGGAATAGCTCACTTTTCCCTGAGTAATGATGCCAGCGTCCCATGAATCAAAACTGCTCCTTCTCACACCACACTTTGAGCCACATACTTATTTCCTTAATCTTCTTTTCCCTAAACCATTTGGCGTGTGGCTCAGGTAACAATCCAGAGATGATTAATTTTGATGTTCTGCATTTTAATTTGGATCCTAACTCCTCAAGTTCTCTTAGCAGAACATCATTCATTGTTCTACCTAGGTCATTGACTCCCATGTGCACAATGACAAGTGGCTTACCCCCCCTCCCACTCCAAGTTCCTCTCCAGCCATGAGGAGATGACCTTAACCCTGGCACTGGGCAGGTACCACAATCTTTGGAGCTCCTGATAGTGGCTGCAGAGAACAGTATTGACCCCCCCTAACTATACTGCCTCTTATCACTACCACATTCCTCTTTGCTGTCCCCACTTGAATGGCAACCTTCGCCATTGTGCCATGGCCAGTCTGCTCATCCATCTTGCAGTCCTTCTCTTGATCCACACAGGTAGCAAGCACCTCGTACCTGTTGGACAAAGTCAGGAACTGAAGCTCCTCCATCACTACCTGATGGATCCCCTTACCTGCCTGACTTGCTATCACACTCTCCTGGTGCCTGATCAGTGGCCAGATCAGAAGACCCTATCCTAAGTGGTGTGACCGCCTCCTGGTACAAAGTGTCCAGGTAACATTCCCTCTCCCTAATACATTGCAGTGTCTGCAGTTCAGCCTCCAGCTCAATCAACTCTGAGTCAAAGCTCCTCAAGCCACAGGCACTTACTACAGATGTGTTTGCCCTGGATCACACTGGCGGCTGGGAAAACCCACATTCCACAGTCACAACACATCACTTTCCCTGCCATCTTTATTATGTGTTAATTAATGTATTACTTTTCTAATTAATAAACCCTAATACTCCCAATAAGTTTTACAGCTGCTACTACAAAACCTTACTGCTAATAAAACCTTACAGTTAACAATAATCTGTACCAGATCTTATAAGGTAAATGAACGAAACAAGCAAAATACTCACCAACAAATCACTTACCTGGTTCCCTATGACATCACACATGATTTTCTCCAAAGGTGGACAGATATGCTGGCCATAATGGGTATATAAGCCTACTGTTTTGCACCTGCAAAAATAGTCATGGCACAAATGAATTTCTAGGTCCATTTCTGCTTTAGCTACACATATAGCAGCCAAGACAATTATTCACCACTCACTATTCATCAAAAGGACTGTGAGACACCAGAAAATAAACTACATTGTCATCTAGCAGCTTAGAATGGATCTTTTGTCCTTCCAGATGTCACGCATAAGTCTCAGACTGAATCCAGTCATTTAACATCTAGCCAGGTTTCCTTCAACAGATTAGATTATTGTTATAAAAACATGAAACAAATAATGCTCAGCTATTTTTTCTTGTGAAATAGTGAAAAGAGATAAATCCTTAAGGGTTTGAACTATCTTTGTCTATTCTCCTTTCAGAAGTCCTTTGAGACAGACGTTAGGTTGCAAAGACCAACATCTTGAGTGACAGGTCAGCAAAGTGCTACAGAACTCAAGATGGGACTTGTCGCATTAACTCAGACCCAGGGAGCCAGATGGTTGGAGCCTCTGCTCCTATGTTGAAACTTAAAAGCATTTGAGGAGGTGACCTGTCATTTATAATCATGTCAAAATGGAGGGTTCCCATGTTTACCTCTTAGAAACTGCTGAAAAATGGAATGGGGCACGTTGTGTTCATCCAAATCTCAGAAAACAAGATTCAGGGCTCTGGTCTTGCTATCCTATCCTCCACATTTCATTTGATGAACAGAAGGTGGAGGTAAAAATCAACCACAGGCGATCACAAATCCACCATCCCTAATAGCCACCCTTCCACCAACCTTCCTCTATGTTGTTTTTAATGGACAAGGCAATCATGTAGGAGGTATAATGAGTGACTGATTTGCAACAGTTTGTTTTGCACTCTTGCTGAAGTTGAATTTCACTGTGAATATTGGGTGAGCAGGCAGTTCTCCTGGAGCCCCTTCGACAGCACCTTCCAAACCCAAGACCTCTACCACCTAGAAGGACAAGGGCAACGGGCACATGGGAACACCACTGGCTGCAGGTTCCCCTGAAAGTCACACACCATCTCAACTTGAGCACGTACCATTGTTCCTTCATCATCGCTGGGCCAAAATCCTGGAACTCCCATCCTGACAGCACTGTGGGAGCACTGGCCCCACACAGACCGAAGTGGTTCAAGAAGGTGGCTCACCACAACTTCCAGAAGGAAAACACAGTTCGGATCAGTACTCTTATTTCCCCGTTTTACTGGTGTTCCATGTTAAGGTATACGAGAGCAGTTTGGACCAGTATTCTTATTTCCCAGTTTTTACTGTTTTTTTCCTTCTGGGCATTTACAAGGACAATGGATGGGCAATAAGTGCTGGCCTTGCCAGGAACGCTGACATCCCATGAACGAATAAATTAAAAAAATAGTCCTGGCTAACATTTCTCCCTTGACCCACGCTATAAAGGCAGATTAACTATTCATTCCTCTCACACTAAGGCCTCGCTGAGCAAATGGTGACTTCTGCCTGTCAAAGAACACTCAACTGTACTTTATGAAATAATTTATTGTGTATGAAAATTTTGAGATATTTCTGAGCAATGCAAGATGTTTCTATCTAAACACCAGATACACATGTAGGAAATTCCTTTGGGTTACGGATCTACATTCAATAGGGTTGAAGCTGCCCAAACTCTTTTCACAGGAGATTCATAGAGCTGATTTCCATCATGTTCATCTGAACTCAGGGCCGAGGGAGAAAGGTTAATACTAGAACCAAAATACGTTACAAGGTCCCTCAGACAACATTGATCTTTTATCAATGCATAACATTTCCAGATACTGTGTTTATAGGATCACATACCAGTTCATAGAGAACGTGTATTTGTGTTTGATTGTGAGCATTTACATATGAATGAGCAACCATCCAAAATATGATAATGCCCCCATTAACAATCTCACATCTTCCAGGGGGGATGATGTGCAAAATGGAAGTGTTTCAGTGATGCAATGCTCTTCACTGACACTGAACGACGCAGAGCTGAGGGAATGCTGCATTGTCACAGCCCCCTTCTGATGAGATGTTAAGTCAAGAGTTGGTCTGTTGTTCAGGTAGATGCTAAATATCCTATAGGGCTATTCAAAAAAAAAAGCCTGGCGAATAGCTTCTTTCTGTGTTCCAAACACGCAACCTTGTCAGCCATGGATCAGTTGGTTGCACTCTAGCCACTGAATCAGGAGGTTAAGTTCAAGTTCCACTCTAGAACACAAATGCAAAACTCAAGGCTGATACTCCGGTGCAATACTGAGGAAGTGTGGCACTGTAGTAGTTGCTGTCTTTCAGCTGAGATGTTGAACTGTGGCCCTATATGCTTTCTTGGGTGGATTTCAAAGAAATACAGGCAAATATTTATCCCTCAATCAACATTACAAAAACAGATTATCTGGGGAAGAATTTTCCCCCCATCCGGGGGGAAGTGCAGGAGCGGGCGCATGCAGGTGCGCCTCTGATCAGTGCCCCCAGTGCAGGCGGTGGGGGGGGGTTCCCTAAGCCAGGAGTGCGCTCTTTCGTGCATGCACGTGAAAGAGCGCACTCACCGCCCTGAGGCTAAGTGCTGCCTCTGGGAGATCGGCGCCAAATTCAAAAATGGGCAATGCACAAACATAAAATTTCCCTGACTTGTCCCCTCATGTGACACTATTGGAACATGTCCATCCCTTTTATTCAAACTTTTATTAAACTTTTTAAAACCTTCATGAAACCTCATCCTGCCGGTGGATGAGGTTTCATGCTGTTTCCGAGGCCCGCCAGGGCTCCCGGCCTGCCCGCCAACCTTAAGGTTGGACGGGCAGGTCCATTAACGAGCTCAATTACTTTTTAAATGGCCTCAATTGGCTGTTGACAGGTCGGCGGGCGCACAGCTGATTTGGCTGCCCTCCCGCCGACCTGAAAATGGAAATGACGCGGGATGACGTCGGGAGTTCCGCCCGACATCAGCCCGCGTCAGCAAGCGGGCCCCTACCCCCGCTCGCCGACCTCAATAACCTGGCCCTGGTTATTATTACATTGCAATTTGTGCTTGGCTGTTAGATTTCTTATTTTACAACAGTGACTACATTTCAAATGTGCATTTTTGGCTTTAAAGAGAAGATGATGGTCTAGTGGTCAAGTCACTGGGCTAGTAATCCAGAGGCCCAGGCTAATGTTCTGGGGGCAATTGGGAAGGGCAAAAATGCAGGCCTTGCCAGCAACGTTGACATCCCATGAAAGAATAGATTTTCAAAAAGTGCTTTGGGATGTCCTGTGGCTGTGAAAGATGCCGTACTAAGGAAAATCTTTCTTTTTAAGCGAACAGGATTGTTTTAGGGTTGTCCTAGCAAAGAGCCAGTGCAGGCTTAAGGAGCCGAATAGTTCCTTTCTGGACTCCATTCTGCAGCTGATAGTATATTGACCAACATTACATCCTCAAACAGCTGCAGCTCAAACAAATTAACCAGCCATTCAACTCACTGCTGTTTGCAGAACCTTGCTGTTTTGGTAAACGACTATGTTAACTGAAGTGCAAAGCAGTTAGATGGTGCAGAAGGAGCCTTAATCCTGCCACCTCAGGGAAGTATCAGCATGCACTGTTAAGTGCATGACGCCACATGAAAGCTTCCTTGTGGACATACTATTCTGACATTAAACGAGAAGTTCAGTGAGAGAGTGTTGGACAAATGTTAATGAGATGTCGTGTGGATTCATTGACTGTAACTGAGATAATGAGGCTCCTCTATCATTCATGAATGTTAAGAATCAAGGTTTTATTAGACGAGCATAATCCAGAGATCCCAGGTAAAATTCTAATATTTCATTGCTTTGCCATGTATGATATTGTTCTAGTAGTTCCCTTGGAAATAAACATACATGAAGGCCTATAGTACAAAGCCTAATCAGGCTCAGGAGGGTAGTGTTTGTTGACAGCAAGCTTGTACCTTAAGGGGATATAAGAAAATTGAATGTCTTATTAAATTTGATGGTTGCCTCATTTTATAGAGTTCGATTGAGGTTCTGCTCATAGCATGGCTCTTGGCGTAAGGTGTGTCATGGGTGTTATGGGGCCTTAAAGCAAGAAGGTAAATTTGATTTTTTTCCTTCTGTTTTGTCCGCCATGGGTCAGCTGGTAGCATTCTAACTTTGAACTCAGAAGGTTCTAAGTTTGAGGCCCATTCCAGGACTTGAGCGCAATAATCTGAAGGATGAGAGGGTAAACTGAGACCCTGTCGGCCTGTTTGGGTGGATGTAAAGGTCCCATGGTACTGTTATGATGGTTTCCTGGTCAATATCTATCACTAAACCAACGTCAAAAAAACAGATTATCTGCTCATTACCACTTATGTTATGCCATGTTATCTACACTCTAATAATGCAGTGCTGCATTGTTGCTCCATGTGTTAGTTTATGTAGGCTAGTGCTCCATTTTTACATTGTGGTTTCCTTCATTATTCCTTTGGTGTTGACTTGACACCTTGTAAACTCTCTAAACCTCTCTGCCTCCCTCTCCTCCTTTAAACCTCTCCCTAGAACCTACCTCTCTGACCAAATTTTTTGTCCTCTATCCTAATATCTCCTCATGTGATTCAGGTCAAATTTTCTTGATAACACTCATAGGAACAGGAGAAGGCCTTTCAGCCCGTCAAGCCTGCTCCCCCATTCAATACGATCATGGCTGATCGAACACTTCAATGCCTTTTAGAGTCATAGAGGGCTACGGCACAGAAAAAGGCCCTTTGGCCCATCGAGTCTGCGCCAGTCAAACAAGTACCTAACTATTCTAATCCCATTTTCCAGCACTAGGCCTATAGCCTTGTATGCCATGGCATCGCAAGTGCACATCCAAATACTTCTTAAATGTTATGAGGGTGTCTGTCTCTACCACCCTTTCAGGCAGTGAGTTCCAGATTCCCACCACCCTCCGGGTGAAAAAATTATTCCTCACATCCCCTTTAAACCTCCTGCCCCTTACCTTAAATCTATGCCCCCTGGCTATTGATCCCACCACCAAGGGGAAAAGTTCCTTCCTGTCTATGCCCCACATAATTTTATACACCTCAATCATGTCCCCTCTCAATCTCCTCTGCACCAGGGAAAATAACCCTAGTCTATCCAATCTCTCCTCATAACTAAAACTCTCCAGCCCGGGCAACATCATGGCAATACTCCTCTGCACTCTCCCTAGTACAATCACACCCTTCCTACAATGCAGATTCCAGAACTGAACGCAATACTCTAGCTGTGGCCTAACCAGCATTTTATACAGTTCCAGCATAACCTCCCTGCTCTTATATTCCATGCCTCGGCTAATAAAGGCAAGTATCCCATATGCCTTCTTAATCACCTTATTTACCTGTCCCGCTACCTTAAGGGACTGGTGGACATGTACACCAGGGTCCCTCTGATCCTCGGTACTCCTCAGGGTCCGACCATTCATCGTGTATTCCCGTGCCTTGTTTCTCCTGCCCCAGTGCATCAGCTCACGCTTATCTGGGTTAAAATCCATTTGCCACTGATCAGCCTATCTGACTAGCCCATCTGTATTCTCCAGTAATCTAAGGCTATCCTCCTCATTATTTACCATCACACCAATTATTGTGTCATCCGCGACCTCACTGATCATTCAAGTCTAAATCGTATATATATACCACAAACAGCAAGGGACCAAACACCAATCGCTGTGGAACTCCACTGGTCACAGGCATCCAGTCACAAAAACACCCCTTGACCATCACCCTCTGCTTCCTGCCCCTCAGCCAATTCCAGATCCAATTTGCCAAATTGTCTTGGATCCCATGGGCTCTTACCTTCATTATCAGTCTCCCATACGTGACCTTATCAAAAGCCTTGCTGAAGTCCAAGTAGACTACGTCAAATGCATTGCCCTCATCTACACACCTCTTCAAAAAATCCAATCAACTTGGTCAGACATGACCTCCCTTTAATAAAACCATGCTGACTGCCCTTGATTAATCCCTGCCTCTCCAAGTGTAGATTAATTCTGTCCCTCAGAATTTCTTCCAATAGTTTCCCCACCACTGAGGTTAGACTGACTGGCCTGTAGTTCCCTGGTTTATCCCTTCCTCCCTTCTTGAATAACAGTACCACATTGGCTGTCCTCCAGTCCTCTGGCACTTCTCCTGTGGCCAGAGAGGTATTGAAAATTATTGCCAGTGCCCCTGCTACCTCCTCCCTTACCTCACTCAACAGCTTGGGATACATTTCATCCGGGCCTGGAGATTTATCTACTTTTAAGCCTGCCCGACGACTTAGAACTTCCTCCCTTTCTATGCTAATTTCTTGAATTATATCACAGTCCTACTGCCTGATTTCCATACCCACATCGTCCCTCTCGCTTGTGAACACCGACACAAAGTATTCATTTAGAACTCTATCTACATCTTCTGGTTCCACACACAAATTACCACTATGGTCCTCAATGGGCCCTACTCTTTCCCTAATTATCCTTACTCTTAATGTACTTGTAAAATAACTTTGGATTTTCCTTTATTTTACCTACCAATGTTTTTTCACGCCCCCTTTTTGCTCTGCTAATTTCCTTTTTAAGTTCCCCCCTACATATTCCATACTCCTCTAGGGTTTCCGTTGTTTTGAGCCCTCGGTATCTGCCATAAGCCTCCCTTTTTCTCTTTATTCAATCCTGTATATCCCTCGACACCCAGAGTTCCCTGGATTTGTTGGTCCCACCCTTTATCTTTACTGGAATATGTTGGCCCTGTACTCTCCCTATTTCCTTCTTGAATGAGTCCCACTGCTCTGACGCAGATTTACCTAAAAATAGCTGCTCCCAGTCCACTCTGGCCAAATCATATCTGATCTTATTAAAATCGGCCTTCCCCCAATTTAGAACTCTGATTTCTGGCCCATCCTTGTCCTTTTCCATAACAACCTTGAATCTAACGAAGTTATGATCACTATCTACCAAATGCTCCCCCAGAGATACCTCTACCACTTGCCCGGCTTCATTCCCTCAAATTAAGTCCAGGACTGCCCCCTCCCTTGTAGGACCTTCTACGTACTGGCTTAAAAAGCTCTCCTGGATGCATTTTAAGAACTCTGTTCCCTCTAAACCTATCTCACTATGCCTAACCCAGGTAATGTTGGGGAAGTTGAAATCCCCCACTATAACTACCCTATTATTTTTACACTTCTCTGAAATTTGCCTACATACCTGCTCCTCTATTTCTCCCAGACTAGTTGGGGGCCTTTAGTACACTCCCAGCAATGTGATTGCTCCTTTTTTGTTTTTAAGTTCTACCCATATGGCTTCATTTGAGGAGCCTTCTAAGATGTCATCCCTCCTTACCGCTGTAATTGATTCCTTGATCAATATTGTGAAAAGAATCCCCCCCCCCCCCCCACTCCCCCCCCCACCTCTTTTACCTCCTTCCCTGTCTCACCTGAAGACGTTATATCCTGGAACATTGAGCTGCCAATCCTGCCCCTCTCTCAACTATGTCTCTGTGACAGCGATGACATCATATGTCCATGTTTTAATCTGCCTTATTTGTTAGACTCCTTGTATTAAAATAAATACCATCCAGCCTTGCCAAACTCCCTTGTGCCTTAACTGGCCTATAATTTCTATGCCTTCCAGAATTACTTGCCCTCTCTTCTAATTTTGGCTGTGCACCTCTCCCTGCTGAACCTCCTCTCAGGATCCCATCCCCCTGCCAAGTTAGTTTAAACCCTCCCCAAAAGCACTAGCAAACCTCCCTGTAAGGATGTTGTTCCCATTCCGGTTCAGGTGCAACCTGTCTGCCATGTACAGGTCCCACCACCCCCAAAAATGGTCCCAATGTGCCAGAAATCTAAAGCCCTCCTTCCTGCACAATCACTCCAGCCATGCATTCATCTGGACTAACCTCCTATTTCTATACTCACTAACATGTGGCACCGGAAGTAATCCAGAGAATACTACCTTTGAGGTCCTGTTTTTTAATCTTCTTCCTAGCTCCCTAAATGCTACTTGCAGGGCCTCATCCCTCTTTCTACCTATGTAGTTGGTACCAATATGTACCACGATCTCTGTCTGTTTTCCCACCCCCTTTAGAATGCCCTGCAGCCGCTCAGTAACATCTTTGACCCTGGCACCAGGGAGGCAACAAACCATCCTGGAGTCATGTCTACAGCCGCAGAAATGCCTGTCTGTTCCCCTTACCATCAAGTCTCCTACCACTATTGCTCTTCCCCTCTTTTTCCTCCCCCGCTGTGCAGCTGAGCCACTCACAGTGCCATGAGCGTGGCTGCACTCCCCAAAGGGACCGCCACTCTCACTGTTTTCCAACACAGAAAAACAGTTCTTGAGCGAGATACACCCTGGGGATTTCCTGACTACCTGCCTGACACTTTTCTTCTGACTAATGCTCACCCATTCCCTCTCTGTCTGCACTTCCGTATGCTGTGGGGTGACCGCATCTAAAAACATGCTATCCACGAAACTCTCAGCCTCGCGGATGCACCTCAGTGCCTCCAGCTGCTGCTCAAGCTCCGAAACGTGGAGCTCAAATAGCTGCAGCTGGTGGCACTTCCTGCACACGTGGCCAGTCAGAGCGCAAGGAGTTTCAAGGACTTCCCACATGTTGCAGGCGGTACATGACATGGGACTGAGCTGCTCTGCCATGCCTCTAGTTGAAAAGAATCCTTACTTTAAGTTAAATACAGTAAAAAAATGTTAAATTATTTATGTACTTTAAATAAAAACTAGATCTATTACCTTTCCTTAGCTTAATCTATTTTAAACTGGAGAAAAACTGGAAAAAAACACTTACCCACTACTCACCAATCAGCTCTCACCTTTGTGCTGACGTCACTTTTTGAAGCTTCCCCGCACTCGCGCTGGTTCTGATCTCTCCACCGCTCTCTCGCGCTGTCTTGTGATGTCACTGTTGTTCTTTTCAACAAGAACTAACTGCAGGGCCCCCTTCCCAGACTGCTTCACCATGATGCTGACTGCAGGACACTCTTCCCAGACTGCTTTACCACAATGCTGACTACAGGACACTCTTCCCAGACTGCTTCACCGCAATGCTGACTGCAGGATACTCTTCCCAGACTGCTTCACCGCGATGCTGACTGCAGGACGCTCTTCCCAGACTGCTTCACCGCGATGCTGACTGCAGGATACTCTTCCCAGACTGCTTCACCACGATGCTGACTGCAGGACACTCTTCCCAGACTGCTTCACCGTGATGCTGACTGCAGGACGTTCTTCCCAGACTGCTTCACCACGATGCGGACTGCAGGACACTCTTCCCAGACCCTATGCATTATTGTTAATCAGAAATCTAACCATGTCTATTTTAAACGTACTCAATGACTGAGCTTCCATAGACCCTCTTGGGTGGAGAATTCCAAAGATTCACAACCCTCTGAGTAAAGAAATTTCTTGTCATCTCAGTCGTAAGTGGCTTTCCCCTTATTTGGAAATTGTGTCCACTGGTCCTAGACTCCCCAACCAGAGGAAACATCTTACATGCATCTACCCTGTCTATTCCTTTAAGTATTTTGTAGGTTTTGATGAGATCACTTTTCATTCTTTGAAACTTTAGAGAATACAAGCCCAATTTGCCCAATCTCCCTTCATAAGGCAGTCCCGCCAACCCGGAAACAAGTCTGGTGAACCTTCTATGGCAATAATCCTTTCTGAGATAAGGGGACCAAGACTGCACTCGTGAAGTATCTTGGGAGATTTTCCTGTGTTAAGGGTTCTATATAAATATTAGTTATCGTTGCTGTTGTACAATGGCTGTTCCCATGGGGATTGCACACACACTGCATAATTGATAAGAGAAAGTGTTCATGATGGACCAAGAAATGCAGGCACAATAACCCATGAGGGAATTTGGCCAAACAGTCACTGTTCCAGAACCTGTAGCTGCACAGCCACATCAGCTTCACAAAACAAGTTACCACAGAGCTGTCCCAACTGTGGCACAATAACCTGTGCACAACATCTGGAACAGGGATGGCCCATCTCAATGCAAGTGAAGCTCCCAAGCTGCTGCATCCTTCCAAGCCACCCCAGGACACACGTATCAGAAAAGGAACAAGGGGCAACTCAGTCCCTACTTTCCCTATGGAAAGGGGAAATCAGCTGGGCAGGGTGTACATCTTTCACCTGGCATCAAAGTGCCCTTGAATGCAAAGAGTGACATGGAGGGGGGGTGGGGAGATGGTGGCATAGTGGTAACATTACTAGACTAGCAACCCAGAGGCCAGGCTAATGCTCTGGAGACATTGGTCCAAATCCCACCATTGCATGGAATTTAAATTCAATTAATAAAAAAATCTGGAAATGAAAGCTCATCTCAGTAATGGCAACCATAACAAGTATCATCAATTGTCATGAAGACCTGTCTGGTTCACTAACATGCTTTAGGGGAGGAAACCTGCCATCCTTACCCAGTCTGGCAGACATGTGACTCCAGGCCCTCAATGGTGTTGACTCTTAACTGCCCTCTGAAATGGCATAGCAGTCCATTTAGTTCAAGGGCAATTAGGAATGGGCAACAAATGCTGGTCTTGCCAGCGATGCTCACATCCCATCAAAGAATAAAGGTCATTTCACTGAAGCAGTCCATGTCCAAATGCAGCAAGACCTGGACAATACCCAGGCTTGGGCTGATAAGTGGCAAGTAACGTTTATGCCACACAAGTGTCAGGCAATGACCATTTCCAACAAGAGAGAATCCAACCCCTTGATGTTCAATGGTATTACCATCACTGAATCCCCTACTATCAACATCCTAGGGGTTACCATTGACTAGAAACTGAACTGGGTCAGCCACATAAATACTGTGGCTATAAGAGCAGGTCAGAGACTAGGAATCCTGCAGAGAGTAACTCACCTCCTGGCTCCCCAAAGCCTGTCCACAATCTACAAGGCACAAGCCAGCATTGTGATGGAATACTCTCCACTTGCCTGGATGAGCGCAGCTCCCATAACACTCAAGAAGCTTAACACCGTCCAGGATAAAGTAGACCACTTAATTGGTACCACGTTCACAAACATCCACTTCCTCCAACACCGACGCACAGTAGCAGCAGTGTGTACCATCTACAAGATGCACTGCAGGAATTCACTAAGGTCCTTCAACAGCAACTTCCAAACCCACGGCCACTAGCATCTGGAAGGACAAATGCAGCAGATAGATGGGAACACCACCACCTGGAAGTTCCCCTCCAAGTCACTCACCATCCTGACTTGGAAATATATCACCGTCCCTTCACTGTCGCTGGGTCAAAATCCTGGAACTCCCTCCCTAACAGCACTGTGGGTGTACCTACACTACATGGACTGCAGCGGTTCAAGAAGGCAGCTCACCACCACCTTCTCAAGGGCAATTAGGGATGGGCAATAAATGCTGGCCCAGCCAGTGAAGCCCACATCCCATGAATGAATTTAAAAAAAGAATCTTTGAGGAGGGTTAAATTGCTTTAAACTCATATTTTCTTGCTTTAAATGAATGAATTTTGGACCATGTGTGTTACTCAAGGAGTCCAAAGGTAAGTGGGGGGCACATGAGGGAGGGTTGATGTGGGGGTGCTGGATTGTCACCGAGGAATCCTCAGCTGATTTCAGATCAAGATTTCAGATCAAGGTGGGGAACACATGAAATTTCTGTACCCAACTCATATGAATGAGTGTGGTACTAGCACTGATCTGTGTTCCTGAACACTGCTGGCGGGTTCTCACCAATCACGTTGTACAAGCAGCCTGCTCTCCTTAAAGGCAGGCTGCCTCTTAGGAAGAAGCTGCAAAGAATGTTGCAATGGAAATTCTTGGAAAGTGAACAACAGGGCAACATATAGGTTCAATACGGCACTGGAGGTATTTGTACTGCAGGTGGGAATTAGGAGAGATACCATGGTCCGGTAGAGGGCCAGGTAGCAATAAACTATCTTCAGATGTGAGCGGGCACAGGAAGGTCAACTCCCAGAGTGTGGACCAGAGGACCAAGCAGCAATGCCACAAGAGGCCGCATGATCTCATGTGGTTGGTCAACTCCCTTGCACTGCTCCACCAACCTTTCATGTTGATCAATGCAACATACCCCCATCCCTCAACCAGCGCCACTCACTGGTATTCAGGACTGTAAGACTCTTGAACTGCCCCATAATTTTCAGAACCCACACTCTGGGTATCCATGACACGAAACTAATCTGTTGTTAGAAGAATCTTGTTGGGTTCTTCCAATGTTAAACAGAAACCCAAATCCTGTACATATTTAATAACATTATCCTTATTACTATTTCTTATTTTTAAACTGGGCTTCCTGCTGAGTTGGGAAACTAAGCCACCGCTTATTAAAAAAAACTAATTCAAAACACCTGTTTACAAACTAAGAGGCTAAGAGGAAAGCAGTGCTGTTCGGACTGACCACCTCCAATCCGTAACCACCTCAAGGTATTTTAGCTCTCTAAAGTGAGCCAGTAACAGGCTGGTCACCCATACATCCCGTTCAACTTCCTTTTCCATTTACCTCAGGGGCAGAAAGTTTTGCTCGGTGGGTGGGCACGTGCCCAACCCACTCAAGCGTGAAATGACGCACCTTGACATCAGCCAAGCGTGACGAAGTCAACGCACAGACGCGCGATAGTTCAGCCGTCAGTCACGAACTAGATACTGATATGTATACATACATATATATATGTATATGTACATATATGTCGGCATGCACGCCGACAATTAAAAGGCCTGTTAAGGCCATTAAGTTATCAATTAACGAAAAGTTTTCACTGCCCATCCAACCTAAGAGTTGGCAAAAAGGTCTTTGCATTTTTTTTGGAAACCTCATCCAAAGGCGGGATGAGGTTTCCAAAAGCAATTAAAAATAAAATAAAAACTTTAATTTTTCATTAATAACATGTCCCTGCTCATGTGACAGAGTTCCATGAGGGGACATGTTTTATTACATATTTTTTAAATGTTTTTTTTAAATCTCTTCATCTCCCTGAGGCAGCTCCGTGCCTCAGGGAGATTATGCTGCGCTCACTCTCCCTACCCCACCCACCCATAGCACAGGCAGAGCTGAGCGCTCCCACTCACACTTCATGCTGGGCCGGCCTTAATTGGCACGCCCAGCGTGAAATCACGAAGCAGTGCCAACCGTAGACAGTGGTCAGCTTCCCAACGACCCCCAACAAGCCTGGACGCCAAGGGAAAAAAGTGGGGGAGGACTTTTCAAATTTAATTGAGAAACCTTCACACTGTACCCCTCAATCCCTTCTCCAACTGCATGATGGGTACAGTTATTTAAAGTAACGAATCAACAACCCAAATGGTTAATTTTAATGGGTTGGAATTAGCGTGGTCTGAGGTCTGGGGTGCGTGGAGGGTGTTTGAGGTCTGGGGCATGGTGGGGGGGTGTTGGAGATCGGGGGGATTTGGATGAGGAGTCGGGGTCCGAGGGGGATCCGAGTTCCGTGGGTGGGGTCCGGGGTCCGAGGTCAGGGGGGTTTCAGGGTCCAGGTCCGAGATCAAGGAGGGTCCAACGGCCAGGCGGGGAGGGGCATCGAGATCAGGGTGTCTGAGCTCGGTGGGGGGCGTTTGGAGTCGGGGGATCCGGAGTTTGGAGTGTCCAAGATCAGGGCGGCAGGGTGGGGTGGTGTGGCTGTCCAGAGTTTGGGTTGGGGGTGTGTCGGAGGTTGAGGTGGTCCTGAGATGAGGGGGTGGGGCCCGGAGTTTGATGGGGAGGATGAATCCGATGTTGGGGGAGGCAGCTGAGGTAGGTGGGGTTGTTGGGGGTCATAGGGGGGAATGGGGTGAGTCCTGTGGGTCGTTTTGGGTCTTTACAATAGTTACCCAGAAGTTAGAAGAGGTTTTAACTCTTCTAACTTTTTCTAGATAACTATTGGTATAACCCCAGCGGAACCATCGATGTTTGCGATTTAAATCGCGTTTTCAGATGGTTCCCAGCGCAGCGCAATTGTCTGGAGGAAGTTAGCACTTTTGGGCAATTGCCCTGCAAACTCTTGCCTGGGAACTTGCCAGCGGGATTCCCCAGCGCATTTTTGGGGTCCCCCCCAAATTGATGCTGGGTAGGGCGGAGGCTACGAGCCATTATTTTAAAATTTTGGTATTCTGTAAAGAAGGCTGTGTGTGTGTGTGTGTGTCCATGGTTAATTAAACTACGGTAAGGTTGGAAAAGACAGCTTGTCTGTGGGAACTGAGAGATGAAAGGTAAAGTTGCTAGATGCAGGCATTTGTAATGAGAGGCTATGGTGAAGTTAAATATATGAGTAAATAGGCTGGGCTTTACAATTTGAATTAGGTGAGAGGTAGGGACTTGAATTTTCAGCTGTGTAATTTCAAAGGGAAGTTTAGAAGTGACAAAGGGCTTTTAAAACTTACAAAGGTTTTATAAGTAATCAAGGGAAGGTGAGTAAAGTTTATTGGACCCGAAAGTGGAGGCAATAGGAAGACATAAAGATATTTAAACTTTAAGAAAGTTGAGTTCAAAGAGGTACTTAGCACAATGGAATCTAAGGTGAAAAGGGAAAAGGATATTTAAGATAAGATGTTTAGGTGAGTTGTGGTGGCTGTGAGGGGAGGGGGTATCCTGAGACCAGATCTGTGCTGGGAGAAGGTGTGAAAGTTGTGAATTTAAAGCAGCCATCAAGTTTTCAAGCCAGAAAACTCTTCTTCTCAGAAAGCTGTTTGTTTTCTGAATTTTCTTGGAATTCCACAGCAGAGTGGAAGAGACTGAGAAAGTCGGGTCTTTTGCCTTTGCTAAAGTGACAGCAGTTTTTCCTTGGGTAATATTACTGGATTTTTATGGTTAAACATCTTTAAGGGAGCTTTTGCCAAGGAGTTTACTTCTGTGGGTTTTTTTTGGGGGATGTTTTGTAAAACTGTTTTAACTGTGTAACTTTAATCTTGTGTGCTTAAGTTTTTTTTTTCCTTCTTGCTAATAAATCCTTTAATTTTAAAATCGTAGAAGTGTTACTGGGATTCGATGCTTCTGGGATCAGTAGTTTTTAGCCTCATTTTCAAAATATTGAAAAAAAGGTTATGATCAGTAAGACAAGTTTCCCTCTGGCATTTGGCTTGCTCAGCAAATAACATCGGCTGTGATCGTAACACAGGGAAGGACATATTCCTAGTTGTTTTTAAGGGCACTAAGAGTCAGCCACCACATACCCAGGAATATTGTTGTTCCTCCTGATCCACTAAGGAACCCCCCCCAGTGCAGCAATATAGGTAACTTGGCATGCCCTTTACTGGCTGCTTATTGCCTCCTGCCTGGCCCCTCTCGAGTACGATTAGCTTTGTGACACCGAAGAGATCATTGAGCCATGATCTTTACATTTCAATTAGTCCCCCCACCTGCCTGTCATGGGACCCTCAGCTGACCCGCCCCATGCACCATGGTGGTCTTGGTAGAGATTTAAAATTGCATTCCGCGCCATACCCCTCCTCAAACCGCCATATTTAAATCCCACCATGAATATGGTCATTTGCAGGTCGACCCAGTAGAAAAATAATCATGAAAGTGTCTGAACTATTGAACAGTTCAAATTAATTCACTACTATCCTTCAGGCGTAGGAAGTTGCCATTCCTATAGTTTAGGCTCACATGTAACCAGTCCTGGGCCAGGTGACTGACTCGTATTGCCTTCTGATATATTAGGAATAGCCAATAAATGCCTTGCCAACACTGTCCACATCCCAAGAGCAAACAAATAAAAAAACACTTCATGCAACAAAAGCTAAAGTTCATTGACACCACTGACTTGCCTAATGACTGTTTCACAAGCCTTTATTGCACAATGAAGCTCCACTTTGCTCTATATTCCTAACTTTCCCATTCTATTCTGTCGTCCACTACTTAAACATTCCACTACAGTGCCTGCATTTTGCTGGCTCAGTTCTCTCAACTCCCTGGCTAATCTGGAAATCGAGGGCTCAGCATATTTCTGCCCGTGTCCTGTCGAGGAAATTAAGCCCACACACCAGGGTCTCCGCCGTTTCTCAAGGAAGACAACTCTCCTATTGTTTTGGCCTTGGGCAGAATCGATTGGCCAAGAGAAGCGAGGTAGAAAACAAAGTTTCACGTTGAAATGTCATCAATCACAAGGCTGAGAGGTCGATCAGCACAATTTCTGTTTAGAAACACTGGAAAAAGTATAACCTATTTAGTCCAATCTCGTCCAATTGCTGCTTGGTCTCTCCATCATGTTGCTGCATTGTTACTTTTTGCCTCAGATTTCAAACAAAATGACACATATGGTTAACACTCCAGTCCAGTGCTGCACTCCTGGAGCTGCTGCTTTTTGCCTGCCCCCTTCTGATGGATGTAAAAGATCCCAAGTTATTATTCTGAAGAAGATTTAAGGTAATTGGCTAAAGAGCCAATGGCGACGTGAGGAGAATCCTTTTTACGCAGCGACCGGTTGGGATCAGGAATGCACTGCCTGAGAGTGCGGCGAAGGCTGATTCAGTAGTGGATTTCAAAAGGGAATTGGATAATTATCTGAAGAGCAGAAATTGTAGGCGATGACAGCGGTGATCAGTGCCAGTGCTGCACAGAAGAGGTTGGCCATCCAGTGCAGAAAGAGGGCTATGGGGAAAGGGAGGAGGAATGAGATTAGCCACGTTGCTCTTGCATATACCTGGCACTGACAGGACAAGCCAAAGACCCATTTCTGCACTGTAAACATTTTCTGATTCTATAAGCAGGGTGTTCTTCCCAGTGTTTTGGCCAATATTTACCCCTCAACCAACATCTCTAAAATGTAGATTGTTTCACCGTGTTTTTGGGAGCTTGCTGCGTGCAAATTGAGTGCTGTGTTTCATACATTACAACAATGACTGCATTCAAAAGTGCTGCATGGGCTGCAAAGTCCTCCAGAATTTTTGTTTCATTCTCTCGTGGGATGTGGGTGCTGCTGGGAAAGGCAGAATTTGCAGTTAAAGGTCAACCATATAGCTGTGCAGGTCAGGACAGAAGATTTCCAAGGGCATTATTGAACCAGATGGATTTTTACAACAATCAAAATTGTCGTTGGCTTCCAATTCCAAATTTATTAATTCAATTTGTGTCCCAAGAGCATTAGCCTGGGCCTCTGGGTTATAATCCAACGACATTACTACTATATCATGTTAATCAATGCAAATATTTCTTTCTTTCTATCTGTGTGATTGTCTGTTATTATTTCTGGAGAAAATAACTATAACATCCTTGTTAAAATACCAGCCATATGCCCCCAAAGGTACCTCATCCCTTTAATTTCATTCAAAGGCATTTGACTGAAGCAAGGTGACTCACATTGAAAGCTTCAATTTTACCATTGCTTTCTCATTTTAAATGTTATTTTCTCTTCTTAGCTTGAAAAGGTCAGAGGTATTCAGACGCTTGAGTGAGTTCAAATTTAGAAAAGCACTAACTTCACTTATATAATCATTTTTTTTTAGTTGCCCTGATCAAGTCCATTGGATATTTCAGCAATGAGAACATTACACACCTTGCTGACTGATAGCGTGTAATGGATTAGCTTTGATTGCATGGAATATTCTGCGCCCTTGGCACACACATCAGAGATTCAACTGTGCTGTGTTCATGATTTAAAGAACGGAATCATCCCAGGCTTTTTTCTAAGTGCAGAAGTGCAGGTGGGAAGATGAACATTTTACCCGCTGGCCACAATGGAGGCTTTTCACGCCATATTGTCCCAATCCCGCCTAAATTAATCACGCATTCCCGGGGAAACACGCCATTTTGATGACGGGCAGGCTCGCATTTGCCCGCCACATCGTCACCTCGCCACTCCCTCACGCTGAGTGCCAGATTTACAGTATAGCCACACACACACCTCTCAGTGCTTCCAGCCCAGGACAGCTGCTCAGAAAACATGGCCCTGAAAGGCAAGGAGACTGCAGCTCCACGATTCAGCGACGCGTCCCTGGAACACCTTTTGGATGCTGTGGAGGCCCAGCATGATGTCCTCTACCCCCACTCTGGCCGCAGGAGGCCCAGCAATCTCACCACTCCAGCTTTGTAGGCGATGGCAGCGGTGATCAGTGCCAGTGCTGCACAGAAGAGGTTGGCCATCCAGTGCAGAAAGAGGATGAATGGTCTCACCCATGCCACCAGGGTAAGGCAACCATTTTATCACGCACTCAAGCCCATCATACGTTCACTGGCATCTCACTCACTGCCAGCTCAAGGGATATCACCACTCAATCTCTCACACACACCCTCACATCTCCATCTGGCCTCATCTCCTCTGGAGGCTGCCTCCTCAGCCCTCACCATCTTCAGACCGCTTGCGTAGATCAGCATGTGCCCCCACACACACCCTGGGACACCCTCCTTCCCCAGTACAGCCCTCACCCTGCAGCCTCTTCCTTGTCTGAAGCCACTCCTCCCCCTTCCCCAAGCAAGACCTTACTATGCAGCCGTTGAAAAGCCACCCCCGCCTCACAGCTGGTCTGGTAGGTAGAGACCTGCCCGTGAGTCCCGCTAAAAGTGACGTGGTGCTGCCTGTGAAGCCTGGCGCTGATGACCATGAGTGCTGCCCGAAACAAGGTAGGCAAGTTAACATCAAAGTCCCGAGCAAAGTGCAGCTTACCCATCATAAAACTGATTTTTGGCCTTCTCACCATTTTGTCTTCTCATACCACCAAAACTTCCTTGCTTTTGTATTCGATTAACAGCCTTATCAACTTGTCCTGCCACCTTCCAAGATTTGTATTTGTGAACTCCTAGGTCTCTCTGTTCTTACCACATCATTTATCTGGTCTTTCCTCATGTTGCCTTCCACACTTCTCCACAGTAAATTTTACCTGCCATGTTATCTGTCCATTTCACCAGTCTGTTTATGTTGTCCTGAAGTCTATTTCTGTCCTCTCCATTGTTTACTACATTTCCAAAT
Organism: Cetorhinus maximus; assembly: GCF_964194155.1. Classification (NCBI taxonomy): domain Eukaryota; kingdom Metazoa; phylum Chordata; class Chondrichthyes; order Lamniformes; family Cetorhinidae; genus Cetorhinus; species Cetorhinus maximus. The sequence continues at coordinate 235,242,539 of NC_135879.1, forward strand.
TTTGTGCCACCTGAGGCTGTGAGGTTTGTTGAAATATGGGTCCTTTGGATGTCTCAATGATGAGATCTTGAGACTTGTATACTTAAACATGAACCCTTTAATGTTCATCTTTAACTATTTAAGATCCCAGGTTACTGTCATGCATGGCGCTGTTACCTCCAGGCAGGCTGGTTCCAAAATGTTCTCGCGAGACTGTTCTCTCTTTCTATTACCATGTGACTCTACACATCATACAGTGGACGGTGCTTTTCTCCATTCCCATATTAATCCTTGCTCTGCCAAGCCCCTATACATTACAGTGACATGAAGGCACATCATAAAACAAGGTTATTCCCTTTATTCCCAAAGTACAGGTCAGTAAAATATATCATGAAGAGCAGTGGCCCAACGATGACCCTTGGGCAGCTCACTTTATATTCCCCTCTTGTCTGAAAATCAACAGTTCACCACAATACTCTTGCTTTCTCTTCCTTCATTATTTTTAAATTCATTGAATGTGGGTGTCACCAGCAGGGCCAGCATCTGTTGCTCATCCCTAATTGCCCTTGACTGAGCTAGGCCTTTATCGAGGGCAGTTAAGGGCCTTGAGCCACATAGAGGCCAGAAGGATGGCAAATAAAGGGCATCAGTGAACCAGATGGTGTTTTACAACAATAAGTAGTAGTTTCATGGTCAGCATTACTGAGAATAGCTTCCAATTCCAGATTTTTATTAATCGAATTTAAATTCCATACGCTGTCATGGTGGGATTTGGACCCATGCTCCCAGCACATTAGCCTGGGCCCCTGGATTGCTAGTCCAGTAACATTACCGGGATGCCACCATCTCCTCAAGGTACGCCTATCTATCCAACGCTGCCAGCCGCCCATTTAATCTCATGGATTTCAACCTTTCTAAGAATTTTACAGCCTCGGGCCTATAGATCAATGATAGGGAAGTGGACTGTTCTAGCCACAGAGCTTTTCTCGAGAGTATCACGGTGTCTTGACAGGCACCACTGTTTTGAGCAAGCTTGACATCTCTGTAAGTAAAGAACTGGCTCTGCAATGAGGAGACGCTAATCTATAATTTAAATATGCACAGTTACATTGACAGCAGGCTTTGAAATTTAATGCTGCCTAATGCAGGGTTTCTGTTATGTGTTTTGAATGCAGAAAAATCTAGCGTGCAAATTACATTAAGTTTTTTTTTCCCCAGGAGAATGAAGGTTAGTCTTGACAGTTACCGATCGACAAGCTACTGTAGACAAGGAGGTAAGTTTCTCCTGGAAGAGAGAGCCAGTAAACCTTGGGAAATGAATGGTACTGGTCTGAACTGGAGTTCCATGTTAAGGTATACAGGACCAGTTTGGACCAGTACCAGTCACTTGCCAAGTTTTACTGTTTTTTTCATACAAGCCCAGGGTGGAAGCTCATGTTGGAAATTCCGACAATGATGGATTGTGCAAACCTGGATGCTCCCAGTAAGGCTGCATTGGAGAATTGCCCCTAGATTGAAATGTTACAGATAGTGGGTAAATTTTATGCAGTGCCGGAGCCTACAGAGCCTCCTGCGCAGTAAGTGGCTAAATGGGAAATGGCTGGCCAGGATAGGGTCTGTCCAGCTGGGTACAAAATCATGAAGAGTGACCACTTAGAACCGTGGAGCGCCTAACTTTCCCAAAAGCCGCTTGGCCTGTGTTGTGCATTGGGTGGTTCCATATACATAGGGCTGAACTTTGAGGCTGTCGGGCGGGCAGGGCGGGTGGGCGGGGCCTGTGAGCATCTGGGAAGCAGCCTTCCGCCCGCAATCAGGCCCCGTCCCGCGATTTCATGCTGGCGGGCCAATCAACAGCCAGCCAGCGTGAAATACGCGCTGAAATGCACAGCGCTGCTGGAGGTGGGGTGGGGGGGTGGGGGGGTGGTGGAGGAGGGCCAAGCGCTGAAGTCAGTGCGGGCGTGACAGAGTGTGCAATGAAAGCTCCCTGAAGGCAGAGAGCTCCCTCAGGGAGCAGAAGAATTTGGAACCATGAAATAGAGATTTTAAATTATGCAAAAAAACGTCTACACGTAGGACTCACTCACCTAAACATATAGATTATAAAAATTGTGCCCAAGCGTTTTATTTTCTTTTTAAATCAATATCAGAAGGCTCGTCCCACCCTAGGATGAGGTTTCCTCAAAAACCCAAAGGCCGCCTGGCTGATTCGCCCACCTGCCAACCATAACGTTGGACGGACAGCGAAAAATCCACGTGAATTCATACACTAGTGGCCTTAATGGCCTCTTCATTGTCGGCAGGTGCACTGCCGACTCTCACGCGCGCCCGCCGACCAAAATATCGCACGAGTGCGCGATGACGTCGGGTGCGCTATTTTACACTCGGACGTGTCGGGTGCGCATCCGTATACCAAGCAAAACATCTTGCCCATAGAATTGCACAGAACTTACAGCACAGGAACAGGCCATTCAGCCCAGCTGGTTTGTGCTCATGTTCATGCTGCACACAAGCCCCTTCCGACCCTCTTCATCTTACTCTAACAACATGTGCTTTCGGTCCTTTCTCCCTCATATGTTTATCTAGCTTCCCCTTAAAATCATCTATGCCGTTCACCTCAACTATGGTAGCAAGCACCATATTCTAATCACTCACTGGGTATAGCAGATTCTCTATTGAATTTATTAGCTACTGTCTTATATTTATGACCCCCATTACAATTGTGTAACACGGTGTTTAGGTGATGTGCCTGCTATAGCTGAATACCTGAAGGTATGTGAAGGCAGCGAGAGGTGAGTGCTAGGCTGCCACTGGCTTTGGTGGGTGTGTAAGGGTGAGGCAGAGTCCCTGAATGTGAGGCGTGATTCTTGGGTGCCAGAGGGTGGTGAGTGATGGGGGTGTGGTTCATTGAGCAATGTGAGAGGCTGGTGTTGCCATGGGTAGGAGATGTCATGTGAAGATGCATTCACTGACCTTGACCAAGGTCATTAAATTTTTTGTGGCACTTCTGTCCAGTCATCAGGTCCAGACTTCAGGAGTTGACCTCGCTGGTCACCTGCTCCCAGTTCCTTCTGAGAGAGGTCCTTGAGGGTCTCCTGCTCCCCCATGGGATCCGGGCACCTCACCTCATGCCCACCTGCAATACCAATGCCTCCAATGCTTCATCTGTCACAATGGATCACTCTGTCTGCTTTGGTGTTCACTTTTCAAGAACTTAGGTTGCAGCAATCTTGTTCTGCAGTTTCCTTTAGAAGATAACCTGCAACTGAAAAGAGCAGGCTAGATGTACCACATGATCTGCAAACAACACAGTCAGGGCCTCCTGCTGTGCACAGAGCTCAATGCAGCAACCTGAGGCAGACAGAACGCTGGAAGTGCACTGACTAGCACGACAGCTATTCAGATGAGGTGGACGCATATCGATCTGAATTGGGGCAGGTGCATCGTGAATCATATGCCCAATTCCCAGGAAGTGGGACAAACAGGTTTCCAGTCCTCAACATCTACACCCACAACTGAGGAATGGCTACTTGGGCAAGGTACCAGAGGGCTGGAGAGATAAGTGATATATAATTTACATTAAAACTGCTGGTGGAAACAGAGAGAAAGGAACCCCTGAAAGGAAACACATGTCTGTAATAGTAAGAAAGTCTTTCCCTCAATTCCATTCTCATCTTGTGTGTAAAGAAACCTATATTCATCCATAGGCTGTGTGCTAATTTACTAATGCAGATATTGGTTAATTATGACTTATACCCTAAGTCAGCTCTCACTACTAGAATTTTCTATGGGTTAACTCCTAAAATGGATGGTACTCAAAGTTGTCTACATGGAGGACACCCGAAGAGAAACGTAAGTGTGGAATATTAAGAGATGATCAAATTGAGGTGCTAAGATGATTAAGGGATTTGATAGGGTCGATATTTTCTTGATGGAGGAGTCCAGAAAAAACCTTAAATTTAGAGCAAGGTCATTTCGGAGGGGGCTACAGAGAAACCTCTTCATACAAAGAGTACTGGAACTCTCTCCCCCTGTGGAAAAGCTTTTGAGGTTGGGGGTCATTTCAAAATTTCAAAACTGATATTGATAGATTTTTTTTTTGGCCAGGCAAGGGAATTAAGAGTTTCAGAACAAAAATGGGTGGACAGGCAAAGATACAGATCAGCCATGATCTAAAGGAACAGAACAGGCTGGAGGGTCTATTCCCTTTCCTATATTCCTATATACCTATGACTAATGCAAGGTCACTAGTTTATCGCTCCAAGATGTACACAAGGGAGAGGACAAGAAAGATCTTCCAATGGGGGTTACAGGACTCCCAAGAATATACCACGGCTCTGAACCCAGGCAGCTTAGATGTTGCACAGGGGACACCTTCTCTGACAGGTGGAGCTGCCAGTCCTTTAGACTGCTGCAAAATACATTCAGCGTTCAAAACATCTGGTTAGACTGGAGTTGACTGCCACTGATTTTAAATGTTCCTGCCAAACATAAAACGTGTCCTAGAAATGAATGGGGTCAGTCTCCAGGGTGTTTTTTTTTTTGGAAAAATGCTTTTAGAAAAGGTTTTGAAGGCACATTTATCATTCCCTCACCAACAAAAATAAATCAAATACCTTTTGTCACCATTAGTCATCTGAAATGGTCAAGGGTAGTAATTGCACTACCATTTCAAGATTAGACAAGATGCCTCATGCCCAGATACTCAGCCACTTATCTTTTTATTGATGATCAGCAGAGATTTAATTCCCCAACAATCTGGCCATTTTGGGACTCAGGTCAATCACTTCATCTCTGAGCTTTGTGCCATGAGCTCATTTTAGGATGGAGGAATTACTAATAATGAGAATAATAAGATAACAATAATCATAAGAGCATAACAAATCAGAGCAGAAGTAGGCCATTTGGCCCTTTGAGCCTGCTCCATCATTCAATAAAATCATGGCTGATTTCCACCTCAACTTTACCTTCCTGCACTTCCCCATACTCTTTGATTCCTTCAGTGCCCAAAACTCTATCCATCTTTAACCTGAACATACTCAACAACTGAGAATCCACAGCATTTGTATGCTACATCACTCAAGTAGTTATGGATTACTGCTGATAGCTAGTTCAATGCAGGAGCCATTTGCAACAGTAAAATTCTACAAAGTACAAATGAGATATCAGTCGGAGGTGATGCTGGATCCACCCCCGCTACCCCTCCCCACCCATTAATGTGCTGGGGAGCTAACAATTGACCAGAAACTTAACTGGACTGGCTACATAAATACCGTGGGTAGAAGAGCAGATCAGAGGCTGGCAACTCGCTGACAAGCAACTCACATCCTGATTCCCCAAAGCCTATCCACCATCTACAAAGCACAAGTCAGGAGTGTGATGGAGAACATTCCACTTGCCTGGATGAGTGCAGCTCCAACAATATTCAAGAAGCTCAACACCAACACCAAGACAAAGCAGCCCACTTTATCAACGCCTAATCCATCACCTTGAACATTCATTCCCTCCGCCTCCGGCACACAGTGGCAGCAGTGCGTACCACTTACAAGATGCACAGCAGCAACTCACCAAGGCCCCTTCGACAGCACCTTCCAAGCCTGTGACCCCTACCACCTAGAAGGACAAGTGAAGCAAACAGATGGGAGCACCACCATTTGCAAGTTCTAAGTCACTCCAAGACGTGTGACTTGGAGGGGAGCTATTACAGTGTCTGGTCTATATTTGACTCCAGCCCCACAACTGCAAGGAAATGGGTCGCTCTTAACTTTCAGCTTTTGCTTGTTAAGCAGGTTTTTGCTGGAAGGACAGTTTAAATTACTAGGATATCCAGTCAGAGACATTTAGCTGATAAGTTACTGCAGACATCGAACAAACTAAGATAGTCTTTGCTGATAAGTGATTCAGCTTGGCAAGAAACTTTAAAAAGGCACTTGCCAATGACCTGGAAAATTTAAGGAACGGGTCAAGAAATGGGGGATTATTTTTGTTAAAACTGAAGTCCAGCTAATTGAATGAAGTGCAGAGGGATCTAGGTGTTAGAGTGCATGAGTCACAAAATGTTAGTATGCAGGCACAGCAAATAATGAAGAAGGCTAATGGAATGCTATCCTTTATTAGGAGAGGGTTTGAACATAAAAACCCTCTTTAGCTATACAGCTTCAGCTAAGATTTTAAAATCTGCAGAATCTCACGTAGCCAGAGTGAAAGAAAATTAAAGGTTGGTGGGGTGGTGTTAGAATAAATAATTAAGACTTTGACAAGGCTTGTCCAACCATTCCTCTTGTTTCCAAACCTGTGATGCATTAACTTCTCCTGCCCTGTTCCATAAGTATGACCCTGAGTATATGTGTAATTGCTAATACAAGGTATTATTATGACGCATGATTGGTATTCATAATAATATGCTTAATTCCTATAAAAGCTAATAAATGCCTTTGAGTGCTATCATTTTGTGAAATAATGAATAAAATCATTGACTCATAGATGGCTGCAGCACAGAAGGAGGCCATTCAGCCCATCGTGTCCGTGCCGGTCAGCAAAGATCTGACTACATTAATCCCATTTTCCAGCGCTTGGCCCATAGTCCTGGAGGCTATGGCAATACAAGTGAATATCAAAATAGTTCTTAAATGTTACGAGAGTTTCTGACTCAACCACCCTTTCAGGTAGTGAGTCCCAGACTCCCACCATTCCCTGGGTGAAAAAATTTCTCCGCAACTCCCCTCTTAGCCTTCTACCTCTTACCTTAAATCTATGCCCCCTGGTTATTGACCCCTCTACTAATGGAAAAAGTGCCTTCCTATCCATTCAATCTATGCCCCTCATAATCTTACACACCTCTATCAGATTCCCTCTCAACCTTTGATGTTCCAAGGAAAACAACGCCAGCCTATCCAATCTTTCCTCATAGTTTAGACCCTCCAGCCCAGGCAGCATCCTGGTAAATCTCCTCATTTGAAACTGAGAAGATGGAACATGTGGATAAACCTAATGAATGGGTAAAAATCTGGCAGATGGAATATAATGTGGGAAAATGTGAAGTGTTCACTTTGGCAGGAAGAATAAAAAAGCAGAATATTACTCAAATGGAGAATGACTGCAGAATTCCGAGGTGCAGAGAGATCTAAGTGTTGTCATGCATGAGACACAATAAGTTAGTATGCAGGTACGGCAAATAATTAAGAAGGCTAATGGAAATGAAGATAAAAGTAAGGATGTTTTGCTTCAGTTATACGCCAGGGGGGAGCATTGGTGAGACCACATCTCAAATGCAGTGTGCAAGTTTGGGTTCCTTATTTAAGGAAGGATATAAATACGTTGGAGGCGGTTCAGAGGAGGTTTACTAAGATTGAAACTGGAATGAGCGGGTTGTCTTATGAGGAAACGTTAGGCAGACTGGGCTTGTTTCCACTGGAGTTTAGAAGAGTGAGGGGTGACTTGATTGAAGTATACAAGATCCTGTACGGCCTTGACAAGGTGGATGTGGAAAGGCTGTTTCCTCTTGTGAGTGAGTCCAGAACAAGGGGACACTGTCTTAAAATTAGGGGTCACCCTTTAAGGACAGGGATGAGGAGAAATTTGTTCTCTCAAAGGGTTGTGCGGCTTTGGAACTCCCTCGGCACATTCGTCCCAGATTTGCACTAAGTGCGGTAGCGGGCAGGGAAAACAACGTTTTATCTGCTGGCCACAATGGCGGCTTTTCACGACGTATCACCCCAAACCTGCCGCATTAATTATGCATTCCCGGGAAACCCATTGTTTCCATGGTGGGCGGGCTCTCACTCGCCCGTCACGCCATCACCTCGCCACTTCATCACGCTGGGCACCATATTTAAAGTCCAGCCGCGTGCACACCTCTCCGTGCTTCCAGCCCAGGACTGCTGCAAAGAAGGCGTGGCCCTGAAAGGCAAAAAGACTGCAACCCCCAGGTTCAACGACGCATCCCTCGAGCACCTTTTCAACGCAGTGGAGTCTCGCCGTGATGTCCTCTACCCCCACCATGGCTGCAGGAGGGACAGCAACCATTACCAATCCGACTTGGGAGGCGGTAGCAGCAGTGGTCAGCGCCAATGCTCTGCAAAAGAGGACAGCCACCCAGTGCTGGAAGAGGATGAATGATCTTCCCCATTCTGCCAGGGTAAGTCACTCTTCTCAAGACTCTCAGCTCACACACTCACAAACTGATCACAGATTCACAGGGCCTTCATCGCTGCCAGTTCAAGGGACATCACCATTCGCTGTCTCATACTCACCGTCATTGTCCTCATCCCTTCCATGGGACCACTCACCACCAACACATGCCAGGCATACTTATCATTTGGACTGGCAGGCATCCTGAAACTCAATCCATCTCTATTCATGGAGGACAAGCTGGCACACAACAAGAGGGAGAGGGAGACTGGTGGAGAAATGCCTGAAATCAAGATCCTCATGGACTTTGAATACAGAGCCATCCAGCTGGGGCTAGCAAGGATCTGGGCTGTTCCTGTACTGATGGTGAGGCCATATTGTCTGCTCACGCCACTGAACTCGCCCAATGCCAGTGAGCACAGACGATTCTGCCCCCTGCCCCAGGAGGCGATGGAGGCGGGGTCATTCATTATTTTTAAGATGGAGGTAGATAGGTTCTTGTTAGGCAAGGGAACCAAAGGCGGTAGATGGGAATGTGGAAATCGAAACATAAACAGAGCAGCCACGATCGTATTGAATGGCAGAGCACGCTCGAATGGCCGAATGGCCTACTTCTGCTCCTATTTCGTATGTTCGTATCCAGTCTCTAACACAATAATGTGATTGACATTAAATCAGCCTCTGAAATTGTCTAGATCCACTCAGTGGGGATCAAAACGGCACCAGCGTTTAGGATCCACGGTCATTTTCTCAGGACAACTAGGAATGGGCGTTAAATGCCAGTGACACCAATAGCATGAAACTAACTTAATTGTTACAGGGATAATTTTCCGAGTATTCACCAGAATCTGCCCATCATCAGCGGCTATTAGAATATCTGACATACGCTGCCCACGATTTTCTGACAGGCTGGGCAGTGGGCTGGGTGCTCCGGCACTGGCACAGGCCAATGGAAAGGTCCTCTGAGGTCTATGCACAGTGAGTGACCCCAGAGTCTTTCAAATGGCACAGGCAACAAATCTCCCAGAAACAACATGGTCCTGGTATCACCACAAAGAGCTTCAGTTAAGTAGATGCAAAATGCACCAGTTTGTGCTGAATCTGCGCTTTGATACTGATGTTCAATTCCAATTTGCTTATTCTGCACCATCAACTGATGAAATTTGGCACTTATTACCCAGATCAGCTTCAGGCTCTGATCTTAATCGGATCTAAATCCGGTCATTTGGATGGAACCACATCACTCCAATGAGCCAGTGCAAAGGAAAAGTGGAAAATTATACCCACAGGAACACCAACAGAGCTCTTAGCTCAGACTTCCATGTTTAAACCAAGCGTTGTTGCAGCTGTAGCTTATCACTCTCTGACAGACTCTGTCGAGGATGTCATTTGATGATGGCTTGTGGTGTTAATGGGAGTCTGGCAGCATGGGTTGGAAGTAGGCTAAGTATATATATATATGTATATATATCAGATGAGACTTAATGTGAAGAAGTGTGAAGTGGTACACTTGGGGAGGATAAAAGGATGATATATACAGAAGAATCATAGAATGGTTACAGCACAGGGGGAGACCGTTCAGCCTGTTGAATCTAAGCCTGCTCTCTGCGGGAGTGACTCAGCTCATCGCACTCCCCTCCACTTTCCCCTGGGTGGTATAACTTTACAAAGGCGAGAAGAAACAGAGAGATTCAGTTGGTTCCGATTAAAAACCTGAAGATAAGGATGTAAGTATGTAGGGTCCATTGTTTTAGGAAGAAAGAAGTATAGGAAGAGAGAAAGGGAAGAGCAAACGAAAGACAGAAAGAAAGAGAGACAGAAATATAGGGCAGGATTCTCCGCTCGGCAGGCGGGCGTGCACTCGGCCCACTCGAGCATGAGAAAGCACGTCATGATGGCGCTAAAGCAGCCCAATGTCATCGCGCAGTCACGCGATATTTCAGTCAGTGGGTGCGTGCCAGAGTCGGAAGCATGCCCACCAATAATTAAAAGGCCTATAAAGGTGATTAACGTGGTAATTAACCGAGATAATTTGTGCCCGTCCAACATTACGGTTGGTGGGTGGGCAAATCGGCCAGGCGGCCTTTGCATTTTTCAGGAAACCTCATGCATGGACGGGATGAGGTTTCCGATATTAATTTTTTTAAAAATGTAAAATGTTTGGACAGAATTTTCATCATCCATGTGTCCCGGTGACTGATTCTGATGCGTGGGCATTTTTTTTTTCCCGGTTTTTAAAATCTTTATTTTCTGCATTTAAATTTTAATTTAAATTCTTCAGCTCCCTGAGGCAACTCTCCGCCTTCAGGGAGCTTTCATTCCGCGCTGACTTCAGCGCTCCCCCTCCTCCCGCACCCACCCTGGGCAGTGCTGAGCCTTTCAGTGCATCTTTCACGCTCGCTGGCCGCCTATTGGCCGGCAAGTGTGAAATCGCGGTCAGAGAGGGAGAGAAAGGGAAGGGAAGGGAAGGGAAGAAGGAAGGGAAAATTGATGTCCGTTGATTGATGGTTTGGTGGCCCGAGATCAGAACCAGATTTCGGTTGGAGCCTGATTTAAATATAACCAGTGAGCTGCAAATTCTTATGTCCACATTTATGATGGAAACTGCCTTTTGTAAACTTGTCAGGCAGTAATGTGTGTCAGCCATGAACTCAGTAGCAGCAGTTCACCTCTGAAGGTCCTGGGTCCATTCTCCATTCCAGATACATATGCACATAATGTAAGCTGGTGTATTGGGTGAGACTTTAAAACGAATTGTACTTTTGAGTAGGGGGCATAAATCCATAGGATTGTTGAAAGGAGTCACTAGGGTCATGTGAGTTATATCGGCCCAACTGGTTATGCCCCAGTTATACCTCTATCTTTATAAGATATGTAGAACATTCTTTGGTCCAGTCCTACGCCAGAACCCTCCCACAACTCTTTCTTTCAGTACATCAATGACTGTTTCGGTGCCACTTCACGCTCTCGTCTGGACCTGGAAAATTTACCAATTTTGCTTCCAATTTCCACCCCTCTTTCACCTTCACATGGTCCATCTCTGACATTTCCCTTCCCTTCCTTGGCCTCTCTGCCTCCAATTCTGGTAATATACTGTCCACCAACATTCATGAGTTAGGTTTTTAACAAAAATCCAGTCGCTCTTCATGCTCATTTTCTAACGCTTTCATAAATCCAATCAGAAACTCAGGAGAAACCTCTTAACCAGAGAGTGATAAGATGATGAAACTCGCTACCACAAAGATCAGACAAACAGCAGAGATGCATTTAAAGGGATTCTAGATAAACAGACCAGGGAGAAAGAAAAGGAAGGTTATGCTGCATGAGTTAGATAAAGAGATGTGGGATGGCTTGAGATGTGGGAGAACACCTTCGGTCTGTCCGCAAGCATGACCCAGACCTCCCTGTCACTTTCCATTTTAACACTCCACCCTGCTTTCATGCCCACATGTCTGTCCTTGGCCTGCTGCAATGCTCCAGTGAAGCTCAATGCAAACTGGAGGAACAGCATCTCATCTTCCGGCTAGGCACTTTACAGCCTTCCGGACTGAATATTGAGTTCAACAATTTTAGATCATGAACTCTCTCCTCCATCCCCACCCCCTTTCCAATCCCCCCCACCTTATTTTTCCAATAATTTATATAGATTTTTCTTTTCCCACCTATTTCCATTATTTTTAAATGTATTTCCATCCATTGTTTTATCTCTACCTTTTAGCCTATTTTGATTCCTTCACCACACCCCACCCCCACTAGGGCTATCTGTATCTTGCTTGTCCTGCTTTCTACCCTTAATTAGCACATTCCTTAGATAATATCACCACCTTCAACACCTCTTTGTCCTTTTGTCTGTGACATCTTTTGGCAATCTCCACCTATCACTGGCCCTCTAACCAGCTCAACCTGTCCCACCCTCCCCTTAAACCAGCTTATATTTCACCTCTCTTCTATTTTTACTTAGTTCTGTTGAAGAGTCATACGGACTCGAAACGTTAACTGTGCTCCTCTCCGCAGATGCTGTCAGACCTGCTGAGTTTTTCCAGGTATTTTTATTTTTATTTTTGTGTGGGATGGTTTTGTTGCTTTGGAGCACAAATACCATCTTGGTCATTCTCTGTGCTGCATGTTCTAGGTAATCCCATGTAAGTGTTTTTTTTTAATTATTTATTTATGGGATGTGGGCATCGCAGGCTAGGCCAGCATTTATTGCTCATCCCTAATTGCCCTTGTTCAGAGGGCATTTAAGAGTCAACCACATTGCTGTGGGTCTGCAGACCAGATTTCCTTCCTTAAAGGGCATTAGTGAACCAGATGGGTTTTTACAACAATTGGCAATGGTTTCATGGTCATCATCAGACTTTTAATTCCCAACTTTCTCACGTGTTGGTGCTGTTTTGTTTCTGGCTGAGAGTATTATGTAGTGATTTATCACATCCACAGGGTGTCTGGGTGCACTCACAGCCAATTAATTACTTTTGAAATGCAGTCACTGTTATTGGGAAGGCAAAGAAAGCAGGCAGTATGGTCCCACAAACAGCAAAGGCAAGCGTTGATTAAATTTCCTGCATATTAGATTTGGTGAAGGCTGGCATGTTGAACAAAAGACACCAGCAGCGCTCCCTGCTCTTCAGGAAGTGCCATGGGGTCTTTTACACCCATCTAAATAGGCAGCCAGAACATTGGTTTCATGCCTCAAGGAACAGCCAACAAAGCAGCACTCTCTGAGTACTGGAGTAGAATTTAAAAAGATAGAGAGACTTATAATTCTTTACTACCTTTCAGAACTTCCCAACATCCTGAAGAACCTTCTAGCCAATGAAGTACTTTTAGGCTGTAATGTAAGAAATGTGGCATCCAATTGATGCACATCTAGCTCTGGCCAACAACAATGTGACAACATGTTCTAGTGATGCAAGTTGAGGGATAAATATTGGCCAGGAAAGCAGGAAGAACTCCTGTGCTCTTCTTTGAAATGATGCCATAGAATTTTTTAGCTTCCACCTGTAAGGGCAGATGGGACCTCAGTTTAACGTTTCATCTGAAAAGGGCCACTTCAGACCTGCACTTAGAAAACACTATGTTCTGAAGGAACATGCTGCTAATATAGCTAAGTTGAGTATATTTTCCTGACAATTGCAGTTGTCAGCAATGTGCCATGCTGACCTAACAACACTGCAAAAACACTAAGGCCACAAGGACTGAAGCAGTTCAAGGAGAAGGCCCACCAGCACCATTCTCTGGTCAACCACCTACACTTGAATACATGAGGAATTTTTTAGCTTTACTCTCCCCTCAGAGATTCAAGGGGCATGGGAAGCAGGCGGGAGTTGAAACTCAAGATCAGCCATGAGCATATTAAATGGTGGAGAAGTTTTCAAGTGCAGTAGAGTCTAGTCCTGCTCCTGTTTCTTATGTTCTTATTCCTCTTCTTCTCCCAAAGCCTAGGCTCTCCATTGGAAGTTCCCAAGGGAATTCTTAGCCTGGAAATATTCTCCAGTTTGTACAGTTCTGAGACAATCCACAGCTGTGTGTAGGACCTCTGTCAAGATGGTGTACTGAAGTTGGAGGTGGCACACAGTCATCAGAACAAGTATAGGCCACTCAGCCCCTCGAACTTATACCGCCATTCAATGAAATCACGATTGGTCTGTATCCTAACTATCCTCACATCTTGACTGTAAAACCTTGGCTAGAAAAAATCTCTCAGTCTCAGGTTTAAAATTATTAATTGAGCTAGCATCAACTGCTTTTTGTAGGAGAGAGGTCCACGCTTTACAAACTTTGTGTGAAGAATTGTTTCCCAACTTCTCTCCTGAACGGGCAGCTCTGACTTTAGGTTATCCTAGGCTCCTCCACCAATGGAGATAGTTTCTCTCCATCTACCCTATCAATTCCTTTCAAAATTCTAAGAACCTCAGTCAAAGCGTGTAACTTTACATATTCTTGGCAATACGCTCCTTCCAGGACCGATATCTCTCTTCTAAGCTGCCCTGAATGACAATAGTTCTTTGAAGTTGCCAAACACCCAAATATAAATACAGCTAGTAGATTCCCCCATGTGGAAAGTGGGAAGTCCACTCGCAAATTCCCAGTATCTGACCCCAATGTGCAAAACTCTAAACCGAGAATGAGGAAAGACAAAAATTTACTCACAAAAGGTCCTTATCGGGGTAATAAAGTACTAAAGAGTTCAGAGAAGGTCGACCTTCAAAACTTACTTTAAAATAAGGTGGAAAGTAGGAATGGAGGACATCCAGTTAAATCGGTGAAACAGGAATTGAAAACCAAGACCTGAAAAAGAGCTAAACACAAGTAACCACAGAGGAAATGCTGGAAACATTGAGTAGGTCTCTCAGCTTATGTAAGGAGAGCAGAATGGTTAATGTTTTAAACAGTGTCAGTTTGCACAAACGAAGGGTGAAAGATGAACAAGCATTTTAATGGAGTTGGGAGGGAGGGAAGGAGAGAAAAAATTGGCTCTGAAGTCATGGGGGATGATATTGGCCTCGTTCATAGATTTTTGCTTTTTATTCTTTTCTCATTTCTTGTCTCTAGAGATGAAAGCAAAAGCAGCTTGCTGATTGAATTTGAAATGCATTTGGATTCATTAATGGGAGGGGGAGAAAGAAGGAAAGACTTGCATTTATATAGTGCATACTTCATGACCTTAGGAACTCACAAAGTGCTTTACAGTAAATTAAGAACATTCAAAGAGAAGTTACTGGCTGTAAAGTAGGAAGCATGGTAGCGAATTTGCACACAGCAAGCTCCCACAACCGGTGATGTCACAATGACCAGATAATAGGTGAAGGGGGTTGTCGGGGGAGGGGGGGGGTTTAAATTGTTGTTGGTTGAGTTCTGTCTTGTTCCGGTCTGGAAGCTGTCCCTTTAATTTAGCCGCGGTACCTAAGCTTTTAAAAAGACACCTGCACGTTGTTAGATATGCTGTGAAGCGTTTCTTTTGTTATATCTCCCGGGCAACAGCCTTGAGAGTCAGCACAACACATCATTTGCATGATTAACTAGGCTGATTTAGTGAATGGTTCAGATTGTGCATGACTGACAGTTGCTTTTTTAAAGTTTGGTTGGTTGATTGGCAAGACATCCAAAGGCATAGTACGTTTCTTTTCTCTCTGGGTTGCAGATGACTTTTCTGTTATAATCAAAAGGCAGTTAACATATTCCATGAGATGCAGTGGTTAAGATCTCACATGAACAATCAATCAGTACCCAGTCAGTTAACAGTCCACAAGGAGAAAGGAACTCAGTGTTTAAAAGGATTGGAGTAGATATACCTATGTTCACCATGCCATCTGCCCTTGGATGGCATGGTTCTGCCTGGCATACGAACATACAAACAAGTTGCAGGGAGTAGGCCATTCAGCCCCTCGTGCCTGCTCCACCATTCAATAAGATCATGGCTGATCTGATAGTAACCTGAAATCGGCACCCCACCTAACCCCCCGATAACCTATCACCCCCATACTCACCCAGAGAGTTTCTGCTTTGGGTAAAATTGGAAATACTGGCAATGAAAATTAGACACTTTTTGAGAAATGAGCTTACTTTCTCTAATTTCCATTTAACTAGCATATCCTTCTCTGATTGCAACTTATTGCATATCACCAAACGCAAAATCTGCTATGAACCAATGTAATCAGGCAGCATTTTAAAGCATTATTTTTTTTTTATATCTGCTTTAAAATATATTCTTTGATAAATGTGGTAATTTAGTGCAGTTTGATCAGCGAAAAATGGGTTTATCACAATAAAAGAAATGTGCTTTTTTTTATTCATTCACAGGATGTGGGCTTCATTGGCTAGGCTAGCATTTATTGCCCATCCCTAGTTGCCCTTGAGAAGGTGGTGGTGAGCTGCCTTCTTGAACCGCAGCAGTCCATGTGGTGTAGGTACACCCACAGTGCTGCTAGAAAGAGAGTTTCAGGATTTTGACCCACCGACAGTGAAGGAACAGCGATGCATTTTCAAGTCAGGATGGTGAGTGACTTGGAGGGGAAATTCCAGGTGGTGGTGTTCCTATCTGTCTGCTGCCCTTATCCTCCTAGACGGTAGTGGCTGTGGGTTTGGAAGGTGCTGTCTAAGGGACTTTGGTGAATTCCTGCAGTGCATCTTGTAGATGGTACACACTGCTGCTACTGTGCATCGGTGGTGGAGGGAGTGAATGTTTGTGGATGTGGTGCCAATCAAGCGGGCTGCTTTGTCCTGAATGGGGTCAAGCTTCTTGAGTGTTGTGGGAGCTGCACTCATCCAGGCAAGTGGAGAGTATTCCATCACACTCCTGACTTGTGCCTTGTAGATGGTGGACAGGCTTTGGGGAGTCAGGAGGTGAGTTACTTATCGCAGGATTCCTAGCCTCTGACCTGCTCTTGTAGCCACAGTATTTATATGGCTAGTCCAGTTCAGTTGTTGTGACAACATCGCCCTTTACCAAAAAAGTTAGATTATCTTTAACAACAAAAACAACTTGAATTTATATGGTATCTTTACTGTAGCAAATCATCACAAATGGAGCCCATGAGCATTATCAAACAAACTTTGACTCTGAGCCACACAAGGTGATATTAGGTGATATGACCAAAAGCTTGACCAAAAAAGCATGAGAGAGAGGTAGATGGGTAGAGAGGTTTAGGGAGGGAATTCCAGAGCTTACCACCTGGGCAACTAAAGGCATGATCGCCAATGTTGGAATGATGGAAAACGTGGGTATGCCCAATTGACCGGTATTAGAGAAGCCAAAATAAGGACATTTGCCGAAGCTCACCAACACATTCTCAGGGGCAATTAGGGATGGGCAATAAATGCTGGCCTAGCCAGTGATGCCCACGTCCCATAAATGAATAAATTTTTTAAAAACTGTGCTCACGGGATTGAGTTTCTGCTGGGTTGTGCTGGTTTTTTGGCTATTCATCTGAAATTGGCATAAGTCACGCGAAAGATTAAGCATGAATTACGTTCAGAATAATTTGAGTTTCTGTGATCTTTTGCTCTAGTTTAAAAGAAATTGCAATGATTTAAGTATTGCTGAGAAAAGAGACGTGTCTAAGCATTTCGTCTTGCACTCATCAGGACACTTCACAAGAATACCAAGGTAAGGGGAAAGCAACAATTTATATCGTATGTGAATAGAGTGCTGATTGGTTGGCAAGTGGCATTGCCATGGAGAATGCACCACTGATGGTGATTGACAGTTAACTGCCAAGCATTGTTCGCAATTTAAACCAGGCAGCTTGACCCTGATTGATCAAGACATTTCCCTAAGTAATGGGTCAGCGAATGGCTGCCACTTATTTTGTTTAGCTGAAGCATGTACAATGTATGTACATGTTCTTTGCGTCTGAAAAGAATAGGGTCCTGTGTATTAACATATGATTAGTAATGATGACTTAATTGCCATGGTAATACTGCTAATTGCACTCATTTTTGGGCCTTCAAAGAGGCTCTAAAAATTAAGCCTGTTCTTTTGGGTGCAAGGATACTGATAGACATGAGTCCAATATAACTAACAAATGGGTCTGTGTTTTTTTTAAATGTCATTTTCAGTAATTTAAAATCGGGTGACTCATAGGTGTCGGATTGAACCCGTGATTAAAAGTACCTCATGTCCTTTAGGGGAGAAAATCTGTTGTCTTTACCTGGTCTGGTCTACATGTGACTCCAGACCCACAGCAATGTGGTTGACTCTTAGATGCCCTCTGAAATGGCCTAGCGAGCCACTCAGTTGTATTAAACTGCTTGCAGAGTCACAAAAAAGAAATGAAACCGGACGGACCACCTGGCATCGGCCTAGGCACCGGAAACGACACTGGCAATCTCAGCCCTGTCGACCCTGCAAAGTCCTCCTTTCTAGGGGCTTGTGCTAAAATTGGGAGAGCTGTCTCACAGACTAGTCGAGGAACAGCCTGACACAGTCATCCTCACGGAATCACCATCATCACCATCCCTGGGTATGTCCTGTCCCACTGGCAGGACAGACCCAGCAGAGGTGGCAGTACAGTGGTATACAGTCGTGAGAGAGTTGCCCTGGGAGTCCTCATCATCGACTCCAGACCCCATGAAGTCTCATGACATCAGGTCAAACATGGCAAGGAAATCTGCTGATTACCACGCACCGCCCTCCCTCAGCTGATGAATCAATGTTCCTCCAGGTTGAACATCACTTGGAGGAAGCACTGAGGGTGGCAAGGGCGCAGAATGTACTCTGGGTGAGGGACTCCAATGTCCACCACCA
The DNA here is from genome assembly GCF_964194155.1 of Cetorhinus maximus. Lineage (NCBI taxonomy): Eukaryota > Metazoa > Chordata > Chondrichthyes > Lamniformes > Cetorhinidae > Cetorhinus > Cetorhinus maximus. Next base: position 235,260,894 of record NC_135879.1, read on the forward strand.
AAAATGGCTCGGTAGCACCACTACCAAACGAGCTGGCTGAGTCCTAAAAGACATAGCTGCTGGCCTGGGTCTGCGGTAGGTGGTGAGGGAACCAACAAGAGGGAAAAACATACTTGGCCTCATCCTCACCAACCTGCCTGCTGCAGATACATCTATTCATGACAATATCGGTAGGAGTGACCACCACACAGTCGTTGTGGAGACGAAGTCCCGCCTTCACATTGAGGATACCCTCCATCGTGTTGCGTGGCACTACCACCGTGCAAAATGGGATAGATTTCGAACAGATCGAGCAACTAAAGACTGGGCAGCCATGAGATGCTGTGGGCCATCAGCAACAGCAGAATTGTACTCGAACACAATCTGTAACCTCATGGCCCGGCATATCCCCCACGCTACCATTACCATCAAGCCAGGGGATCAACCCTGATTCAATGACGAGTGCAGGAGGGCATACTAGGAGCAGCATCAGGCATACCTAAAAATGAGGTGTCATCCTGGTGAAGCTATAACAGAGGACTACTTGCGTGCCAAACAGTATAGGCAGCAAGTGATAGACAGAGCTAAGGAATCCTACAACCAACAGATCAGATCTAAGCTCCGCAGTCCTACCACATCCAGTCTTGAATGGTGGTGGACAAATAAACAACTCACTGGAAGAGGAGGCCCCACGAATATCCCCATTGTCAACGATGGAGGAGTCCAGTACATCAGTACGATTGATAAGGCTGAAGCATTTGCAACAGCCCCAAGCATCACATATGCCAGTCTTCAGCCAATTCAAATCACTCCACGTGATACCAAGAAATGGCTGAAGGCGCTGGATACTACAAAGGCTATGGGACCTGACAATATTCCGGCAATAGTACTGAAGACTTGTGCTCCAGAACGTGCTGTGCCTCTAGCCAAGCTGTTCCAGTACAGCTACAACACTGGCATCTACCCGGCTATGTGGAAAATTGCCCAGGTATGTCCTGTACACAAAAAGCTGGACAAATCCAATCGGACAATTAGCACCCCATCAGTCTACTCTCAAAGGACAAGGGCTGCAGATAGATGGGAACACCACCACTTGGAAGTGCCCCTCCAAATCTGTCACCATCCTTATTTGGAACCTATCACTGTTCCTTCACTGTCACTGGGTCAAAGTCCTGGAACTCTCTTCCGAACAGCACTATGGATGTACTCACACCACATGGACTGCAGCGGTTCAAGAAGGCAGCTCACCACCATCTTCTCAAGGGCAACTAGGGATGGGAGATAAATGCTGGTCCAGCCAGCAAAGCCCACATTCTGTGAGTGAATAAAAAAAAAACAGCAACTGAATTTACCTGGGTACAATTAATCCCAACTCATGCCTCTAAATTCTAAATTGGCACCCAACATGGATCTCTAGGACAGGGAGCTCTTGGAACACTAAGATAAAAGCAAAATATTGCAGATGCTGGAAATCTGAAATGGCTCTTGGAACATACTGGTCAGAAATTGTTATAGTATCTGAATAAGTCTGTATTATTGGGAGCTTAATGTGCCTTCTATAAAATAGACTGATGAAACGATCAAATGAAGTGTATTGGATAAATTAGCTGAAACATTTGTAGATGCAATTAATTACATTTTTAACTCCGGTTTGTGGTGTGACTTAAAGCTGTCAAATTTCTGACTTGGTTTTTAATGTGTCTCTAATCATGTCCTGAATGAACAAAACTACCTTGAATATCAAGTGCAAAATTTCAGGGCTTTAGGCTCATGCTGTGTTATTTTGCTTCAGCATAATTAACTTACTTACAAATAATTCTGTCCATTAACTTAGCCTGAACATCATGTCCTGTGTGATGTTGGCCATCTTTTTTTGGAGTGGACCGGAGAGTGCGGTCAGCAGTGTCTGGTCACGAGGGTGTGATGCTCTGTTAAGTGTGTCACTGCAGCAGAGCCCTGCACATTTGCAGGCTTCAGTTCCTAATGGGCGTGATTGATTCTTGAAAACTTTCCTTTCTTGTTGTGGGTGCAAATTAAAAATGCGGAGAGCCGTACTTTCAAAATTCATAACTGTTGTTCACAGCTAAGATGATATAAATGCCGCTCCGAGGCTAAACAGGCACTCTAAAGGTTAAATTTGAATAGATCGCAGAAACAAACAGCAAAGGTGTTGAGGATCAGAGCTCAGAATAAGTAGATATTTAAACTGGCAATCTGGCAGCAATCGAAAGGGACAAGGATCATGTTCATATGAAACAAAGGCATATTATACCCATCGTATTCACCTGGTACACCCACTGTCCTCACCTGGTACACCCACTGTCCTCACCTGGTACACACACTATATTCACCTGTTACACTGACCATCCTCACCTGGTACGCACACTATATTCACCTGTTACACCAACTATCCCCACCTGGTACACACACCATATTCACCTGTTACACCGACCATCCCCACCTGGTACACACACCATATTCACCTGTTACACCAACTATCCCCACCTGGTATGCACACCATATTCACTTGTTACACCAACCATCCCCACCTGGTACACACACCATATTCATTTGTTACACCAACCATCCCCACCTGGTACGCACACCATATTCACCTGTTACACCGACCATCCCCACCTGGTACGCACACCATATTCACCTGTTACACCAACCATCCCCACCTGGTACACACACCATATTCACCTGTTACACCAACCATCCCCACCTGGTACGCACACCATATTCACCTGTTACACTAACCATCCTCACCTGGTACACACACCATATTCACCTGTTATACCAACCATCTCCACCTGGTATGCACACCATATTCACCTGTTACACCGACCATCCCCACCTGGTACACACATCATATTCACCTGTTACACCGACCATCCCCACCTGGTACACACACCATATTCACCTGTTACACCAGCCATCCCCACCTGGTACACACACCATATTCACCTGTTACACCAGCCATCCCCACCTGGTACACACACCATATTCACCTGTTACACCAGCCATCCCCACCTGGTACACACACCATATTCACCTGTTACACCAGCCATCCCCACCTGGTACACACACCATATTCACCTGTTATACCAACCACCCTCACCTGGCGCACATGCCATCCTCATCCGTTATACCCACCATCCTCACCTGTTACGCGCACCATGCCTGTTTCTATCTCAGGCATGGCTTTGCATTCTGTCAAGATGAATGGGAATGAATGCCTTTCTCTCTCCCTGAAGCAGAAATGCTTTTAAGTAAAATTAATTTGTATTGGCCCCAAGTCCTGTGGGCAGGTTGCTTAGCAAATTGCTTGTAATATCATACAAATTAAATTGGGGCATCCTGATAAAAGACTACTTCGTAAATCAGTGATGCTTAAACTTTATTGGTTGAAGGATTTCTTTTCGAACCAATCAGTAAACACAGCCAACCCATCTAAATTATAATATATAATACACATCGGCCTTTTACTTCCGTAGAGTGGTAAAACAGAGTCGGATTGCCGCACTGCTCCTCCTTACTTAACTGGAAATGAAGCCATTCATTTCTCGCCCGACCTTCTGCCTCAGGCCAAGTGAGAACAGTGCAGTGCAGTGGGTTCCTGAGGACTTGTGTCGAGGGCAGTTTAAAGGTCCTGCTGCTTTGAGAAGCCAGGGAGAAGGTAAGTGTATAAGCTGACTGGGTAGGATTGGGGGGGGTGAGAGGGGGTAGGATGGTAGGGGGCTCAGTTGGTGGGGTGGGAGGGTCAAGTGATCAGTACGGGGGTGGGTGCCTGGTGTTCATGGGGAATGTCAGGTAGCCAGGGGGTTGGAGGTCGGGTCGTCAGTGGGCAGGTCAGATGGTCCGGGAGGGGTGGTCAGTGGGGAGGGGTGGCGAGGGTAGTTGGGGGAGGGGAGGGGAGGGTAGCCAGGGGGTGTCCTGTAGGGGGCCAGCGGAGTAGGGGGAATTCCATGGCAGGTCAGGATAGTAATCAGGGGGAGATGGGAGTTAGTGGGGGTGGGGTAAGTATTGTCGGGAGGATTCTATGGAGGGGTTGGGGGTGTAATTGGGGAGACCTGTAGGAGGTCAATGGGGGTGCAGTGCTACAGTTACTCAGGAGTTAGAAGTGATTTTAATTCTTCTAACCTTTTCTAGGTTACGATTACTGCAAGACAGTCGGAACCATCCAAACTTTGTGATTTATATTGTACTTCCGGATGGTTCCCATTGCAGGGCAATTGCCCAGCAGAATTTTGAACACCCCAGGCAATTGCCATGCAATCCCAGATGACACAAAATTTGGAAGCATCGTGAACTGTGATGTGGTCCTGCCTGTTGTCAGACCTGCCCCCACCACGTGATCCGACGGGAAACCTGTACTATTTAAACTCAAAGAAATAGCACCAAAATATAAGGTTGCCCAGTTACATTGGCCCGTAACTTCCGAGCTCCGGGGTTTCATTAATGGGGGTATTCCAAAATTGTGCCCTGTACACCAAAGTCCAGCCCCTTTAATTCATATATACCAGAAAGAACAGGGGTCCTAACACTGACCCCTGGGGAAACTCACGATAACCTCCTTCTAGTCCGTAACAACCAGTCGATCAGCACCACTCTGTGGATGGAATTTAATATTGACAATGGACACGGTCTCTTCCACCCGCAGGAAAACTGGTGGGAACTCCGCGTTACTTTACTTTGGGAAACACAGTGCTGTTGCAAAGCAATCAGGCACCTAACTGGGCAGCTTCGAGCCTCCCATCAAATTAACCTTTAGCAGGGCAGAAATCCTGCCCCCCAAGAGATGCTGGCCAATCACAGCACAGTACCGGGCAGCTGACTTTTCTATTTTTCCTTAGTTCTGTTGAAGAGTCATACGGACTCGAAACGTTAACTGTGTTCCTCTCCGCAGCTGCTGTCAGACCTGCTGAGATTTCCCAGGTATTTTTATTTTTGTTTTTGTTTTGGATTTCCAGCATCCGCAGTTTTTTTTGCTATGAGCTGACTTTGTGCGTTTTTTAAATTTGGAATGTTAAACATGGACGCTTAGGGACAGGTCACTGGCAAGCTAATACACTACTACACAGACGGAGGAGAATGAACAATAGAAAGCCTTTTCAGTTGCTATATTATCTTTATGATGCTAAGTGCCCGAATGTGCTTCAGTAGGTAGATTGGACACCAAACAGCAGTTGGGAAAGGAGTTGGGGAAGTAAAGGCATAGCCAATTAAGTTTAATGGAGAATTCACAAGTGTATCTAGCAACACAGAAGGGTTTAAGGAGAGAAATAAACATCTTACAAAGCACCACACTGGCATTTAGAGTTGCATTTTTAATGTAATACAGTATCCCAAGTCTTTACAGAGGACAGAAACAGATTAAGGGGTAGATAAGGGATTTATAAAGCTTACAGCACAGAATCAGGCCACCTGGCCTAACTGGTCTATCTGGTGTTTATGCACCACAAAGGCCCTCTCCTGCTCTACATAATCCAGCCCTATCAGCACAACCCCTAATTCATCTCTCACTCATGTGTTTACCTCGCTTCCCTTTAATTGCATCATAGGGTAGGAGGGAAATTCAGAGAATCATGAAATATATGGGTGATAATTTGGGGAGACTTTTAAATGAAGGGAGGGAAGTAGCACTGGGGATTTGTTCAGAGAAGGACCTTGACCACTATGGGACTGACTGAATCATTTAAACTCGGCTGTTTTTGTTAAATTGAAGAATGGATGGAGTAGTGGTATCAGGCGAGTGGAATTTAGGGTAAAAGCCACATCTATCAGCTCTTCCCTATCTACACTAAGAATAAAGTTATGATCTATTTGAATTTTCTGCCCCTTGTCGTGTCCTAGTAACAGTTTGGAGGTGTCTTGACATATTACTGGGTTAACCTCATGTGTTCTGCTCACTTTTTCCTGATGAGCCCATTAGACTTTATGCCTGAAACTTTACCTCCCAGAAGGCTCTGGGATGCTAAAGAGGCAATGGATCCCAGAAAAATCCATTTGCTTCTTGTAGCGTTCAATTATTGTGTTTGAGTATGTGAGTCGGTTCTCGATTAGTTAATTCTGAGTGTGGACTCAGGGAAAAGAAAACAAAGCTGTCGAGAGAGCTGGAATCCAGAACTGAAGCATGGAATAGACATTATTTCTGTACTTAGAAAAAACTGAACTCTAAGAAATGACTCAATTTACGTGTTTGTTGGCTAGGATGGATTAAGTTAAAATAAAGTCTTTAGTTTTACATGGGGAAAAAGATTTAGTGTTCAATTATTCTGTGTTTGATTATAAGTCTTTTTCTAGCTTTCATAAGTGGATTGGACAATTTCTTGAAGGAAGGCGGTGGTGGGGGTGGAATTAGCAGATATATGGAAATAGAGGAGGAGCATAACATTCCCTGGAATGCTACAGTGGGGCTAAATGGCCTTCATTTGTGCTGTTAGATTCGATGATTTTATTTCAAATCTCTATATTAATGCAAGTTGTCATTTGAGATCTTTCAGGGTAACTTAACTAGTTTTATTTCAAAATCTCCCAATCGCTTAGGCGGGACTTAGATTCAAGTTAAGTGGCAGAAGGTGTAGGGGGGACATGAGGAAGAACTTTTTTACGCAGAGGGTGGTGGGTGTCTGGAATTCGCTGCCCAAGTTGGTGGTAGAGGCAGAAACTTTAAACTCTTTTAAAAAGTACCAGGATCTGCACCTAAAGTGCTGTAAGCTGCAGGGCTATGGGTTGGGTGCAGGAAGGTGGGATTAGAAAGGGCACCTGGGTGTCCTCGGGCTGGCATGGACAAGATGGGCCGAATGGCCTCCTTCTGTGCTGTAACTTTTCTATGGTTTCTATGGTTCTAGGGTTTACGCTGGTGAAGCCTGTGCATCAGATATTCCAGTAACTTTATTTTCTGAACACCTTTCTATCTTTTTAGCTGCTGTGATGTCATACCTGATAGCTTTGTTCATTGAAGGAATTAACGACGAGTGTTCTTGCCGAATTACATTCGTCTTGCTGCATGGAAATGTCACAAGAGATGATAAACAATGCCAGCAGGCTGAAAGCAAGGACAGGTGGCTGCTCAATGTGACGTGCAGTCTGAATAACCCAACTACGCTCCTCAAAACAACCGAGTGCGTCACAAAAGCAGGTTAAATTCTACAGCATCTGGTTATCCAGGAATGGGTGAAATAGGCATCCGTGTGTGACCCACATTTGATCACAGTATCTTATCAACAGCGAATAGGCGATACTTGGTATACTGAATACAGATGCACAAATCATTGAAAGCAGCAGCACAGGTTAATACGGCCATTAAAATAACATGCACTGGGGTTCATTCCTCAGGGGATAAAGTTGAAAAGCAGGGAAGTTGTTGTACGGAACTTCAGTGAGATCACACTTCCAGCACTGTGAATAGTTCTGGTCTCCATATTATAAAAAGGATATAGAGGCACTGGAGAAAGTGCAAAAAATTATTAACGAGGGTGATAATAGAACTGAAAGGTTATACCTATTAGGAAAGACTGAACAAGCTGTGCTCTCTTAGCTAGAAAAGAGAATACCTGAGAAAATTCTTTCACATCATCCTTTGTAAGGTCGAAGTAGAGAGGATTATTTCCATTACAGAGGGACCAAATTCAGGAGCCATAAATATAAGATAGTAATAAATCCAATAAGGAATTCAGGATGTGGAAATTGCAACCACAAGCAATAGTTGAGGTGAGTAGCATAGACACATTTAAGATGAAGGGAGACAATCATAGAAGCTTCAGCTGACAGGGTCGGATGAAGAGGGGTGGAAGGAGGCTCATATAGAACATAAGCACCTCCATGGACAGTTTCTGCGTTGCACATTCTATGTAAGCTTTGCAAATTTTGAGTGCCCCGTTATGGAAAAGGTATTGACATCATAGAGAACCCTTGATGTTACTGAACTTGTCACCCAGAGAATCACAAAATCACAGAGTTGTTACAGTGTAGAAGGAGGCATTCGGCCCATCATGTCTGCACCAGGTCTCTGAGCATTTTAACTTAGTGCCAAACTCCTGTCTTTTCCCTGTAACCCTGCATATTGTTGTTTCTATTTAAATAATCATCCAATGTCCTCTTGAATGCCTCAGTTGAACCTGCCTCCACCACACTTCCAGGCAGTGCATTCCAAACCCTAACTACTCGCTGTGTGAAAAAGATTTTCCTCACCTCACATTTGCTTCTTTTGCAAAACACTTTAAAACTGTGCCCTCTGGTTCTCGATCTGTTTATGAGCGGGAACAGTTTCTCCCTATCTACTCTGTCCAGACCCCACATGATTTTGAAAGCTTCTATCAAGTATCCTCTACAAGGAAAACAGTCCCAACTTCTCCAATCTTTCCTCATAACTAAAGTGTCTCATCCCTGGTATTATTCTCATAAACCTCATCTGCGCTCTCTCCAATGCGTTTACATTCTTTCTATAGTGTGGTGCCCAGAATTGTACACAATACTCCATCTGAGGTCTAACCAGTGCCTTATATAAGTTCATCATTACCTCCCTGCTCTTGTACTCTATGCAACTATTAATGAAGCCTAGAATATGTTTTAGAAACAGTTCTCTTTACCTGTCCTACCACCTTTAAAGACTTATGTACATATACACCCAGGTCTCTCTGCTCCTGCACACCCTTTAGAATAGTATCCTTTATTTTATACTGTCTCTCCACATTCTTTGTGCCAAAGTGTATCACCTCATACTTCTCTGCATTTAACTTCACCTGCCACCTATCTGCCCACTCTACCAATCTGTCAATGGCCTTGTGAAGTTCTACACTGTCCTCCTCACAGTTCACAATTCTCCCAAGTTTTGTGTGATCCGCAAACTTTGAATTTGTCCCCTGCACACCAAGATCTAGATCATTTATATATATCAGGAACAGCAAAGGTCCCAATACCGACTCCTGGGGAATTCCATTACAAATCTTCTTCCAGCCTGAAAAATACCCATTAGCCATTATTCTCTGTTTCCTATCCCTCAGCCAATTTTGTATCCATGTTGTACTGTCCCTTTTATTCCATGATCTATAACTTTCCTCACAAGTCTGTTGTGTGGCACTGTATCAAATGACTTTTGGAAGTCCATATACACCACATCAATGTGCCCTCATCAACCATCTCTTGTTACCTCTTCAAAAAACTACAACAAGCTAATTAGACACAATTTTCCTTTAGCAAATCTATGCTGACTTTTCCGAATCAATCTACATTTTTCCATGTGACGACTAATTCTATCCCAAATAATTGTTTCTAGAAGTTTCCACACCACCAAAGTTAGACTGACTGGTTTGTAATTGCAGGGCAAATCTTTACAACTTTCTTTGAACAAGGCCGTAATATTTGCAATTCTTTAGTCCTCCAACACCTCCCCCCTCTGAATCCAGGGAACATTGAAAGATTATTGCCAGTGCCTCTGCAATTTCCACTCTCACTTCCTTCAATATTCTTGGATGCATCTCACCCAGTCCCGGTGCCTTATCAGCTTTAAGTACTGACAGCTTATCCAATACCACCTCTTTATCAATTTTAAATCATTCTAGGTAACTGAGTTTCCTTCTCTGTCACCATGGCCTGGGCAGCATCTGCCTCGTAGGTAAAGACAGATGCAAAGTATTCATTTAACACCTCAGCCATGCCTCTTGCCTCAATGTGTAAATCCCCTTTTTGGTCCCTAATCGGCCCTACACCTCCTCTTGCCACCCTTTTACTATTGATGTGCTCATAGAATACTTTGGAATTTCCTTTTATGTTAGCTGCCAGTCTTTTTTCAGATTCCCTCTTTGCTTCTTGTATTTGCTTTGTCACATTCCTTCTGAACCTTCTGTATTCAGCTTGGTTCTCAATTGTATTTGCTACCTGACACCTGCCGTAAGCACACTTTTTCTTCTTTAACTTAATTTCTATCTCCTTTGTCATCCAGGGAGCTCTGGATTTGTTTGTCCTACCCTTCCCTTTTGAGGGAACATACCTTGACTGTGCCCAAACCATCTCCTCTTTGAAGGTAGCCCATTGTTCAGCTACTGTTCTTCCCACCAACCTTTGGTTCCAGTTTATCTGGCCCAGCTCCGTTCTTGCTCCATTGAAGTCCGCTCTCCGCCAGTTACTCTGGATTGACCAATGTCATTTTCCACTGTCATCCTAAACCTTATGATACAATGATCACTGTTCCCTAAATGTTCCCCCACTGTCACTTGATCTACTTGGCCCACCTCATTCCCAAGAACCATATCTAGCAGTGCTTCCTTTCTTGTTGAACTGGACACATACTGCTGTAGAAAATTCTCCTGAACACAATCCAGGAACACTTGTCCCTCACTATCCCTTACACTACCACAATCCCAGTCTATATACAGGTAATTAAAGTCCCCCATTATAACTACTCTATGATGTTTATACCTCTCTGTAATTTCCTTGCAGATTTGTTCCTCTATATCCTTCCCACTATCTGGTGGCCTACATATTAGATGTTTGATGGCCAGCACAGACACAATGGGCTGAAGGGCCTGTTTCTGTGCTGTATAACTCTATGACTCTATATTACACTGAGCAATGTAATTGCATCCTTCTTATTCCTTAGCTCTAGCCAAATTGATTCTGTCCTTGAATCCTATGACATATCCTCTTTCTCCAGTACTGCAATACTCTCCTTAACCAAAAATACCACCCCTGCTCCTTTTTTCCCTTTCCTCTCTTTTCTGGACATCTTGAAATGAGGAATATTTAACACCCAGATCTCTCCTTCCTTAAACCAGGTCTCCATTATCATCACAACATCACAATCACAGAATCACATAGTGCAGAAGAGGCCCTTCGGCCCATCGAGTCTGCACCAACACGAGAGAGACACCTGATCTACCTACCTAATCCCATTTACCAGCACTTGGCCCATAGCCTTGAATGTTATGGCGTGCCAAGTGCTCATCCAGGTACATTTTAAAGGATGTGAGGTAACCTGCCTCCACCACCCTCCCAGGCAGTGCATTCCAGACCGTCACCACCCTCTGGGTAAAAAGGTTTTTCCTCACACCCTACCTGAACCTCCTGCCCCTCACCTTGAACGTATGCCCCCTTGTGACTGACCCTTCAACTAAGGGGAACAGCTGCTCCCTATCCACCCTGTCCATGCTCCTCATAATCCCACAAGGAAATCTGTGCCTGTAACTCCCCAATTTTATTAACTGTACTCTGTGCATTCACATGCAGTGTAACCCTGATTTAGACCTCATTACTCGCTCCCTTACTCCGACTCCATCTATTAACTTAATATTCTCTATGTTAGAGCTATCTGCCTTTCCCAGCATTCCATGCACCCTGGTATTACTTGTAAGTTGTGAGTTTAAATGCCACAATATGAAAAACCTGGCCTTGAAGATTTCAGACTATATCTCAGCTCCATTTATCTGCATCGGTTCCAAACCCCGAATAATCTTTTATGACAAAAATCTACCAAGCAACCAGAGACATGGTAAATAAGGGAAAGTTTCCTCACTTGACTAATGTTAGCAATGTTATCAATTTAATGGGAAGATTTTCTCTATTTAATTTTCTAATTAAATCATAAATGTATTATTAAAGCACTCAAAAATCAAACAGAAGAAATGTTCCCTCTATGTTCACACTGCCGGTAGCATATAAAAACCAAATCTTTCTCATGGAGTCCTTGTCTTCGTCACCTTTAGTGCATTGACAAAAGGAAAAGAAGTCTTGCATTCCCATCACCCCATTTACAGTCAATGATACATTCTTGAAGGGCAGACACTGTGAAAAGGTAAGGAAATGCAGCAGTCAGTTTATGCACAGCAAGCTCCCACGAACAGCATTCCATGATTTGCCCATAACGCCATTAGCAATGTGATCAAGGCTTCCAATAGTAGATTTTTGAGAACGGGAAAGGGAATTCATGTTAAAGTACCTGGCCGGTTGAAGTCAGAAGGTAGGGAGAGTTACAATAATTGATTCGTACAGACAGGGTCGCTTTTTTGTAGACCACTTGCTCTCTGTGACTTTAGGGGCAAGTTTCAACAACTTAACAAGAACCCCATTCAATTGGAGGACAAATTGTGCAGTGTATCCAACTTTCCGACCTCCCAATATCCCACTTGTTGATTCTAATGACTGGAACATTTGGCTGGGTATAGATTAAGTGAGTTGATCTGCACAACAAATCTATCAATCTTCCCTTGAACCGCAGTCTCATAGACTTTACCGTGTAGAGATTTGAGTGTAGAGATTACCTCAGCAACCAGGAGCCCTTTTCGCAAGTTACATTATAACACCAAGAAAATGGTCAGGATTTTACGGCCCGTCCCGCCCGGTGGGATATTACAGTCCCGCTGAGTTGAATGGAGATTGAAATGGCTCTCCACATCCACCAGGGGGAGATATGCCATAAAGAAACATAGAAACATAGAAAATAGGAGCAGGAGTAGGCCATTCGGCCCTTCGAGCCTGCTCCACCATTCATCATGATCATGGCTGATCATCCAACTCAATAGCCTGCTCCCGCTTTCTCCCCAAATCCTTTGATCCCTTTCACCCCAAAAGCTATATCTAACTCCCTCTTGAAAACTTAGTGTTTTGGCCTCAACTACTTTCTGTGGTAACGAATTCCACAGGCTCACCACTCTCTGGGTGAAGAAATTTCTCCTCATCTCAGTCCTAAATGGTCTACCCCGTATCCTCAGACTGTGTCCCCTGGTTCTGGACTCCCCCACCATCAGGAACATCCTTTCTGCATCTACCCTGTCTAGCCCTGCTAGAAATTTATAGGTTTCTATGAGATCCCCCCTCATTCTCTGAACTCCAGCGAATATAATTCTAACCGACTCAATCTCTCCTCATATGTCAGTCCCGCCATCCCAGGAATAAGTCTGGTAAACCTTCGCTGTACTCCCTCTATAGCAAGAACATCCTTCCTCAGATAAGGAGTCCAAAACCGCACACAATATTCCAGGTCTGGTCTCACCAAGGCCCTGTACAATTGCAGCAAGACATCCCTGCTCCTGTACTCGAATCCTCTGGCTATGAAGGCCAACATACCATTTGCCTTCTTTACCGTCTGCTGCACCTGCATGCTTACCTTCAGCGACTGGTGTACGAGGACACCCAGGTCTCGTTGCACATTCCCCTCTCTCAATTTATAGCCATTCAGATAATAACCTGCCTTCCTGTTTTTGCTACCAAAGTGGATCACATTTATCCACATTATACTGCATCTGCCATGCATCTGCCCACTCACTCAGCTTGTCCAAATCACACTGACGCATCTCTACCTCCTCCTCACAGCTCACCCTCCCACCCAGCTTTGTGTCATCTGCAAATTTGGAGATATTACATTTAGTTCCCTCATCTAAATCATTAATATATATTGTGAATAACTGGGGTCCCAGCACCGATCCCTGCGGTACCCCACTAGTCACTGCCTGCCATTCGGAAAAAGACTCATTTATTCCTACTCTTTGTTTCCTGTCTGCCAACCAGTTTTCTATCCATCTCAATACATTACCCCCAATCCCATGCACTTTCATTTTACACGCCAATCTCTTATGTGGACCTTTGTCGAAAGCCTCCTGAAAGTACTAATAAACCACATCCTTTGGCTCCCCCTCATCAACTCTACTGGTTACATTCTTGAAAAATTCCAGTAGATTTGTCAAGCATGATTTCCCTTTCGTTAATCCATGCTGACTCTCTCCGATTCTGCCATTGTTTTCCACGTGCTCAGCTATTAAATCTTTTATAATAGACTCTAGAATTTTCCCCACTACCAACGTCAGGCTGACTGGTCTATAATTCCCTGTTTTCTCTCCACCTTCCTTTTTAAATAGTGGGGTTACATTAGCTATCCTCAAATCTGTAGGAACTGTTCCAGAGTCTATAGAATCTCGGAAGATGACCACCAATGCATCCACTATTTCTAGGGCCACTTCCTTAAGTACTCTGGGATGTAGATTATCAGGCCCTGGGGATTTATCGGTCTTCAATCCCATCATTTTCCCCAACACCATTTCCCTACTAGTACTGATTTCTTTCAGTTCCTCCCTCTCACTAAACCCTGTGTTCCCCAACATTTCTGGTATGTTATTTGTGTCGTCCTTTGTGAAGACAGAACCAAAGTATGTATTTAGTTTGTCAGCCATTTCTTTGTTCCCCATTATAAATTCCCCTGTTTCCGACTGTAAGGGACCTACATTTGTCTTCACCTATCTTCTTCTCTTCACATACCTATGGAAACTTTTACAGTCAGTTTTTATGTTCTCTGCAAGCTTACTCTCTTACTCTATTTTCCCCTTCTTAATCAATCCCTTGGTCCTCCTTTGCTGAATTCTAAACTGCTCCCAATCCTCAGGTCTGTTGTTTTTTCTGGTCAAATAGATCTTCCTTGGATCTAATACCATCTCTAATTTCCCTTGCAAGCCATGGTTTGGCCACCTTTCCTGTTTTACTTTTGTGCCAGACAGGAATAAACAATTGTTGCAGTTCACCTATGCGCTCTTTGAATGTTTGCCATTGCCTATCCACGGTCACCACTTTAAGTAAAGTTTCCCGATCCATCATAGCCATCACAAAATCCTGGCCAATAAGAACAATTAGATTGAAAAGTGAAAAGGACCATGAGAGAATAAGGCTAGAATGAAAGCACGCTGTACTCTAAAAGTAGCACTGAATATAACGAGAGAAATTATTTGCTTTTCCATTATAAGGTACACGCAGAAAGGATTATTAATTACTTGCCTAATTGTGCATCATTGGTTGAACAATCATGCACTTTTTTATTTTCCTCTTTGTGCTTTTTGTTTTTTCCCTCAATTTAAACCAATTTGCAATGATTGTTTTTTTTAAGCGGCGCTGTAAGACCCACCCCATCCCAGCAATTCAGCCCCTACAGCAGTGCCTCACTGTCTAAGAGTCTGACACTGCACTGAATCATACCATAAACTAGAAGCATCCTTCAACCTTTCAATAAGAGGCCAATTCTAATCCAAAAAAGCACTTATTCAGTGTAATAATTTGGCATACTGGACAAGTTTCTACTTGAAACAAATAACTTTATTACAGAGATCTTTTGGAAGCTACATGCTTGAATCAGATCCACAACTACAAAGCTCCACCCTGCCTGATTACCCACGCTTAGGGCCCATTTGTCAAGATCAATCACACGACCCCTAATACGCAGTAGGAAAAGCTACACCTTCAATCATTACATTTCCTTTCCCTGTAGCTTTTTTTACTGTTTCTATTTCCAGAGAATATTTGAATATACAACTCAGGTGATTACGGATTAAGCCTCTAAAGTGGTTTTCTTATTCGGTTAGAGCGACGTAGCTCTACCACCTGAAGTTCTCCCACATGTTCGACATGATCAGGAACTGTAGCATCAGGTACATCATTAGAAAGTGGCAGTTCAGGGTTAGGCAATTCCACAGATACACATTGGGCATGCCTATTCTAGGTCGATCTGTCACCTCAGGGATTACTGGTTTGACGTTAATCACAGGCAGAATAGCTGGTTGCTGGAATGTCTCTCTACTCCTTAGGTAATCCGCATGTTTTTGAACAATTCGGTCTTCCACTTCCACCTGGAAGGACAAGGGACCAGTTTCAGAGACAATTATACCAGCAACCCAACAAGGTCCATTTCCAAACTCCTGCACGAAAACTGTGTCTCCCACAGTAAATCTTCGAGCTTTGCTGTGAATATCGTGATTCAATTTCTGACAACTCTGATTCTTCTCTACCTTCCCCTCTAAGTTTGGAAACACCAGACTTAACCTTGTACAAAGGTGGCGTTTCATCAGTAATTCAGATGCTGTTGAACCCATAGTTGCATGAGGAGTCGTACGATAATTGAGAAGAAAATGTAAAAGTCGAGTTTCTAAATTACCTTCGGATAACTTTGTCATTCCTGATTTGAAAGTTTGCACAGCTCTTTTAGCTAACCCCATTTGGTGAGGGATGACATGGTGCTGTTTTAATATGCTTAATTCCATTTAAACTCATGAGTTTCTGAAATTCCATACTAGTGAAGCCAGCACAGTTACCCAAAACAATGATGTCCGGTCGGCCAAGTATACAAAATCATTGGTGCAGTTTTCAATAGTTGCACACGATGTGGGTGATCTAACTTCATACACATCCATCCACTTAGAATGAGCAGCGGTAATCAATAAAAGCACAGCACCTAAAAATAGCCCTACACAGTCTATATGCAGTCTCACCCAGGGTCGACCAGGCCAATCCCACGGATGCAGTGGAGCTGAAACGGGCAACTTCTGTTGTTGCTGACACTGGAGACAGTGCTTGGCCATGCTTTCAATATCACTGTCTATGCCTGGCCACCAGACATAGCTTCTCGCAAGTATCTTCATCTTCGATATGCCTGGATGCGCACTGTGAAGCTCTGTCAAGATTGGCTCTCTTCCTTGCGAAGGGACAACGACCCTTGATCCCCACAACAAGATTCCATTTTGACAACTTGACTCTGTTTTACAGGTAAGGAATGGTCTTATCCCTTCAGACACTGGTGAATTCGACCATCCTTGCAATACAAGGTCCCGGACTTATCACAAAATTGGATCTCTGTTTATCCAATTCCTAATTTGCTTCACGCACACGGGCAAAGAGTCCAAGAAATTCAGAACAAGCACAACTTCTTGTGGCGCTGGAGCATGTACAATGCTATCTGGTAACGGGAGATGACTGAGTGCGTTCGCATTTGCAATGTGTAAACCAGGAAGGTGCATCAGAGTATACTCATGTGTAGACAAAATCAAAGCCCAATGTTGTATTCTTGCTTATGCTATTGTTGGAATGGCTGTAGCCTTACTGAATAAATCCAATAATGGTTTGTGGTCTGACCCAATGGTGAAATGTCACCCATGCAGATACTGGTGGAATTTCTTCACTTTGAATATTACTGATAAACCTCCCTTTTCTAGTTGTGAATAACCCATCTCAGCTGCAGAAAGCGTTCTGGAGACATAGCTGATTGGCCTTTCGGAGCTATCTTCCACCATGTGTGACAACACAGCCCCCACACCATCGGTAGATGCATCACAGATTAATATTAATTCTTTTGATGGGTCATAATGTACAAGTAGACATGATGAATGTAATAGCTCCTTAACTTTCACAAAAACGTTTTGTTGTTGCGAATTCCATGACTGACAATGGTTCTTTTTCAATAACAAGTATAATGGTGCTAACACTGTAGATAAGTTTGGCAAGAAGTGACTATAGTATCTTATCATGTCTTGAATTCAGTGACACTGGAAGGAGAGGGCACATTTTTGATTGCCCTGACTTTCTCCTCTACTGGATGGAACCCCATGGCATCCACCCGGTGACCCAAGTAAGTGACTTCCGGTGCTTGGAATGTACACTTCTTTTTCTTTAATCGTACACAGGCTTCCAAAAATCTTCTTAAAACTCTTCCAGGTTGATCAAATGTTCAGCTTCCGTTGACCCTGTGATCAGAACATCATCCAGGTACACTATCCTTGGGGAAGTCCTTGCAATAGGCTTCCCATGGTCCTTTGGAAGATTGCACATGCAGATGATACACCAAAGGGTAGGTGTGTATATTGGTACAGGCCCTTGTTGTGTTGCGTTGACTGTCACATCCCCTCTAGACGTGCTATCCAGCTCTAGCTGTTGGTATGCATGGTTCATGTCCAGTTTGGTATAGGCTTTGCCTCCAGTTAGCTATGCTCACAAGTTGTCTACCCTCGGCACAGGATATTTATCTAGTTTAGCTGCCGTGTTCATGGTCAATTTGTAGTCCCCGCAAATGCGAATGGTTTGATCTGGTTTCATCACATGGACCATGGGCGCTGCCCGTTCTGAAAATTGGACTGGCTGGATGATACCTAGCTTCCCTAAGGAGCATCCCATCCACCTTCTCCTTTGGGGCATAAGGCACAAATCTGGCCTTAAAGAAGTGGGGTGTCGCCTCTGGATCTACATATATTTTTGCTTACAAGCCTTTTAACTTTCCCAATTCATCATGAAATACACTGTTGTATTTCCTTAACAGCTCAGGAACCCCTCCTGTTCTCAAGTGAAATATTTCAAACCAGTTGAGCTTAATTTTTTGTAACCAGTCTCGACCCAGAAGACTAGGTCCTTCGCCTGCCACTATGATCACTGGAAGCTGGCTGTCTGTTGCCTATAGGACACTGTGGCGATGCCCTTCACCTGTATGGGCTCTCCAGTGTATGTCTTCAATTGAGCCGAGGTTTGCTTCAGATTCAGTGCCTGGGCGCCTTCATTTAAGTTTTTAAACGTGTGCCCTCCCACCATTGTAGCTGAGGCGTCCATATCTACCTCCATGATTAGTGGATTCCCATTGATTTGAATGGTGATGGTTATTGGTTCAGTTTTTGCCACTTTGACGTTGTACAGGGAATAGATATCAGTAGCGGCAGCTTCTGTCTCTATTATATCATTCACTTCAATCAATTTGATCTGCTGTCTTATGAGCTGTCTCGATTTCAGCCTGCGTTGCTTCATTACATTCCCCTTTCTTGTGGCAGTAATGGCATTCTGCCTCCTTGAATCTGCAGGTGTCAGGTACGTGGTTACCCCCACATCTGTAACAGATTAACCTCGGAGCCGCTGCCGAAATGCTTCCACTAGGCCTTCTCATTTTTTCGAGCAGCAGAGACTGTTTCTCGCTTCTCTGCTGCCTCCCTGGTTTTCGTGCCACGCCTGGCGGTAGGTTCACGCCTCAACTGAGGAACGGCGCCATGTTGCAAACTCTGTAAAGCCTGTGATTCCCCCTCAGCACTTCAAATCAACGTTAACTTCTGTGAGCAACCAGCACTGAATGGCGTCGTCGTGAATGCCACAAACTAACCGGTCTCGCAACATATCACTGAGTGTGTCTCCGAAGTTGCATTGCTCAGTCAACTGCTTCAACTTCACTATATAAGTTGCGATGGACTCTCCCGGTGCCCTTACTCTGGAGTTAAACTTAAACCTCTGCATTATTACCGATGGCTTCAGCTAAAAATGCATTTTCACGAGGTCTACCAATTCGTTAAAAGATTTCGAATGGGCATGTCCGGGGCTGCCAGACTGCGGATGAGGTGATATTGAGGTTATATATCTCGCTACCACAGACACTCAAAATAATTGCTTTCTGCTTCTCCTCCGCGATAATTTCATTTGCCACAAAATAAAAACCAAGGCGCTCTACGTACTGGCTCCAGTCTTCCATAGACGAGTCATGAGGGTCAAGTCTGCCGAAGAGGGGCATGACTGGTGAGTATATTTTTTCTTTTTTTTCCTTAAGATCTGATGTACTCACATTCACAAGGCGAGGTGCAGCATCGGAGCTATTTTACCCTCGTCGCCAAATGTCATGACTTGACCAGACAGGTTTCTTACTTGAAACAGATAACTTTATTACAGAGCTCTTTTAGAAGCTACATGTTTGAACCAGGTCCACAGCTAGAAAGGGCTGTGATTCCGCCCTTGATTACCGCACTTAGGGCTCGTTCATCAGGAACAATCACATGACCCCTAATGAAGGTCAGTCATGAGGGGACATAAGTTCAAGATAAGTTCAAGGATGTTTAGGGGGGATGTGAGAGAAAACTTTTTTTACCCAGAGGGTGGTGACGGTCTGGAATGCGCTGCTTGGGAGGATGGTGGAGGCGGGTTGTCTCACATCCTTTAAAAAGAACCTGGATGAGCACTTGGCATGTCATAACATTCAAGGCTATGAGCCATGTGCTGGTAAATGGGATTAAGTAGGTAGGTCAGGTGTTTCTCATGAGTCAGTGCAGACTCGATGGGCCAAAGGGCCTCTTCTGCACTCTGTGATTCTGTGATTCTGTGATAAGGTCAAATCACACGAATAATCTACAGATCACCTTATACTGGAAGGGAGGAGAAGGAAGAATTGTAAAAGCAAATAAGGAAAATGAATAAAAACATAAAGTAATAATTGTGGGAGATTTGAACTACCCCGAAATTAATTGGCCAGAACGCAAAAAGCCTTACAAGAGAGGATTCACTACTGAATCAACAAATGGGGAATGAACCAGAACAGCTAAGAAAAGTAAAAGTCAGAAAAGATTTAGGCAATAGCTATATAATTTAAGATCATTTTTTATTTGTTCGCAGGATGTGGGTGTGTCTGGCTAGACCAACATTTATTCCCATCCCTAGTTGTCCTTGAGAAGGTGGTGGTGAGCCGCCTTCTTGAACCGCTGCAGTCCATGTGGTGTAGGTACACCCACAGTGCTGTTAGGAAGGGAGTTCCAGGATTTTAACCAAGCGACAGTGAAGGAATGGTGATGTATTTCCAAGTCAGGATGATGAGTGACTTGGGGGGGAACTTCCAGCTGGTGGTGTTCCCACCTACCTGCTGCCCTTGTCCTTCTAAATGTTAAAGTTCGGGGTTTGGAAGTTGCTGTCGAAGGAGCCTTGGTGAGTTGCTGCAGTGCATTTTGTAGATAGTACACACTGCTGCTACTGTGCGTTGGTGGTGGAGGGAGTGAATGTTTAATGTGGTGGACGGGGTGCCAATCTGGTGGGCTGCTTTGTCCTGGATGGTGACAAGCTTCTTGAGTTTTGTTGGAGCTGCACTCATCCAGGCAAGTGGAGAGTATTCCATCACACTCCTGACTTGTGCCTGTACAAGAAAAGAGCACAGGAACACAAGGAACAGGAGCAGGAATAGACTATATGGCCCATCGAGCCTGCTCCACTCTTCAAAATGATCTTGGGTTTCAACTCCATTTTCCCCATCTGCTCCCCATATCCCTTAATTCCCTGAGAGACCAAAAATCTGTCTATCTCAACCTTAAATGTATTCAAAAATGGAGCATCCACAACCCTCAGGGGTAGACAATTCCAAAGATGCACAACCCTTTGAGTGAAGTAATTTCTCTTCATCTCAGTCCTAAATGATCGGCCCCTTACCCAGATACTGTGTCCCCCCCACCGCTGTGTTTTAGATTCCCCAACCAGTGAAAACAATCTCTCAACATCACGTCCCTTCAGAATCTTATATGTTTCAGTGAGATCACCTCTCACTCTTCTAACCTCCAGAGAATATAAACCCAATTTACTCAGCCTCTCATCATAGCAACAACCCCCCTCATCCCAGGGTGCAATCTGGTGAACCTTCACTGTACCACCTCCAATGCAAGTATACCCTTTCTTAAATGTGGAGGCCAAAATGGCACACAGTACTCCAGATGTGGTCTCAACAAAACCTTGTACAATTGCAGCAACGTTTCTTTATTCTTGTACTCTAATCCCCTTGGATTAAAGGTCAACGTGCCATTTGCCTTCCTAATTGCTTGCTGCACCTGCAGGCTAACTTCCTGCCTTTCTTGTACAAGCACACCCAAGTCTCATTGCATATCAACATTCACAAGCCTCGCACCTTTGAAAAAATGTTCTGCTTTTCTATTCTTACAACCGAAGAGAATAACTTCACACTTCCCTACACACTTCTCTATCTGCCGTACTCCATCTTGTAGATGGTGGACTGGCTTTGGGGAGTCAGGAGGTGAGTTACTCATCTCAGAATTCCCAGCCTGTGACCTGCTCATGTAGCCATCGTCTTCATGTTGCTGGTCTAGTTCTGCTGAATGGTGTGGGATTCAACAATGCTAATCCAGTTGGGAGGTTTTAGATTTTCAGTCATTAAGAGATATTCACTGCCTGGTACTTGCGTGGCATGAATTTTAGATGCCACTTTTCAATCCAAGCCTAAATGCTGACAAGACCTTGCTACTTGTGGCCACAGACCGCTTGTGGGCACTGACTGCTTCATTGCCTGAGGTGTTACAAATGGCTCTGAACACTGTGAAATCATCATCAGTGAACATTGCCATTTCTGACCTGATGATGGAGGGAAGGTCTTTGATGAAGCAACTGAAAATGTTTGGGCCTAGGGCTCCACCTGGAGGAACTTCTGCAGCAAAGTCCTAGGGCTGAGTTGAATGGTCTCCAACATGCATAACCACCTTCCTTTGTGCTCGACATGACTCCAACCATTGGAAGCTTCTCACCCCAATTCCCATTGACTTCAATTTTAATCAGGCTGCTTGATGCCAGATTGGGTCAAATCCTGCCTTGTTGTCAAGGGTCTCATCTCATTGTGAAGGATATTTGTCAATGTCAGCTGTGGCTCAGTTCATAGCACCCTCGCCTTTGAATCAGAGGGTTGTGGGTTCATGTCCCACTCCTGGAAAACCAAGAACTGTGATTGTACTCAAAGATTTGCAATCTGTGACTGTTGATAACTTGAAAGAGTATAAATAATCACACTGCATGGTAATCACCTTGTTAAAGACAATTGCTAGTTAAATAGGTGATGGGCATTGATTATCCCATCTAAATAGAATAAAAAGATATAGCTGGAACACTTTGTGTGGAAGCTACTTGGAAGTCAGTAGTACTGAGGAGCTGTCTTGAAAATAAACCAGCCTGAATTAATTCTTCTGCCACAACCTCTTATTGTGAGGTACAAAATGTCCAGGTAATGAATTGAAGAAAAGCTAGTTTTGAGCAGCTTGAAATAGAACTTGGGGAAAATAAAATGGACAACAATATCAGCAAAGAAAGACATAGAACAGCAATGAGGAAACATTTAAAATGGTGTTTAACAGAGTCCAGGAAAAATATACTCCACAAGTAAACAAGAGAAGCTAAACAGTAATGAAACATTGAGGATGAATTAAGTCATAAGGAAGATGTTAAGGATAAAGAAAGATGTATATACTAAATATGTGAATGGAAAGGTGTTGGTTCCAATAATTGTATGTTGAGGGAGAATGAGTCTGAAGCTAGTCTGTAACTTAAAACAGGTTTACTCCCAAGACAGCAAAGTAAAGTCACAGACTCACCCAGTTCCTCCCAGAGTAAACTGGTTTATACACTCTTGCAATGATTCCCTAATCCTTCCCCAATTGGGGACAACTGTGCTTAGTTACCAAGTTAAAGCACGTACTCTATTGCAGCACAATTTCAACATTAACAAAAGGGAGTGCATGACAAGAGAAACTATAAAGAAATGGAAGAGAAGTCAAAAAGTCAATTAGAAAGACAAAAAGGAGCTATTAAATTATCAAGAAACAGAATAGTAAAATATCCTACAGGCATATAAATGAAAGCAAAAGAAAGTTGGGATGGGAGTAGGGCCACTCAGGTGGACAGGATAAAATCACTGACAGTGACAGTGAAATGGCAGAAATATTAAATAATTTGCTTCACTTTTTAATCAGAGAGACAGGTCAGGATTCAGCCAGAGAACATGTGATTTGGAATGATATCACGGCATTTAAAGTACAAAGGGGAGAAATATTTTAAAAACTAATCAAACTTGAAGGGCATAGAACCTCTGATCCAGTCGGATTATATGCAACCATTCAAAAACAACCTAGGCAAGAGATGGCAGAGGTACTATTAAAGATATTTAATAATTCTTTAGAAAAAGGTGCAGTGCCAGAGGAATGACACGTCATTAAAATAATGACAATAATTAAGGAGGAAGACAGACTATTTCCATAGAGAGTGAGCCTAAAATTGCTGATAGAAAAGATAATAGAAATCCTACCAAAGAAGAATAGAAGAACCAAAAATATAATAATTAATATTCAGCATAGAGTTCATGTGGAAAAGTCTTGCTTGATTGACCTCATTGTATTCTTTGAAGAGATAACATGGGGGTAAGCAAGAGTAATGCAGGAGAATTCTGAATAGCCTTTGATGAGGTGCCACATGATAGGTCAAAGTGAGCAGAGCCAGGGGACAAGTAGCAGAATGGTTCGCCATCTGATTTCAAGACAGAAAACAGCAAGTAGGGGGTAAAGGGTAGATATTCGGAGTGGCAGAAGGTGGAAAGTTGGGCCCCAAAAGGATCAATGCTGACACCACTGTTGTTCACAATTTATATTAACAACTTAGACCTCAGAATCAGAAATACAATTCCTAAATTTTTGATCACAAACTTGACAAGCTAGTCAGTGCTGTAAGCTAGACAATAAGCCCATCATCACATTCACTGGCATCTCACACTGCCAGCTCAAGGGACATTACCACTTGCTCACTCAAACACACCCTCACATCTCTACCTGGCCTCATCTCCGCTGGAGATTGCCTCCTCATCACATCCATGGCTGCACACACACCGACCTGGCATTCTTCTCATTTGGCCGGGCATGCGCCATGCCCACACTGCCCCCACCTGTCTTCATGCAAGACAAGGTTGCTCACAATAAAAGGGAGAGGTCCCAGACCGGGCGTGGATTGCCGGCCATCAAGGTCCTCACTTCCTTCAAAGACTTCATGTTAGAGATGGCCAGAGAGGACGTGGACTGTTCCTTCAGCGAAGGCAAGGTTGGCGCCAAGCACCCATCATGCACCAGATCATTCCTTTGGCAACTCAACTGTGAGTCCACTGTTCTGTGTAGCACAGTGACCAAGCACTAGGAAATACCACTTTCTCTCATAGGCACATCTGCCACATCTCCCTCAGGCAACCTTGGTCCCGACTCCAGAGCCAGCAACACCTTGGTTGGGAACCCTGAGGACAGCATCCTCGAAGACTGATCACAGTGCTCACCCACACCCTCCACCAGCGCAATGATACGCACCTCATTGGGAGCTACACGTACAGCAGGCTCAGAATCACTATCTGGTGAGCACAGCACACAATCTATTCCACAACAGGCAGAGACAGGGGCACCCGAGGTCACCGGCACTCGGAGGACTGCTGGAGGCAAGGGATCTGCTGAGTCCAAGGCAGATGATGAGCCTCTGGACTCGGTCTTCAATCAGTTGTTGGAGCTACATCGTCAATCACAGGTACTGCAGCAAGGGACCACAGCTGCGCTCCTGAGATTGCAAGGCACAATGGAGAAGCCCATCAGCCTTCAGTCCGAGGCTGTCGCAATGTCATGCCAATGCACTGAGGTCAACACTGGCAGGATGGCAGCAGCCATGGAGACCTTGGTCCAGGATATTGGTCCTGCAGTGCTGCGCGGGCTGAACTCCATTGCTGACGCCATAGTTGCTTCCAACAGTGTCGGCGCGAGAGGGATGCAGGACAGCTCGATCTCATTCCAGCTACTCCTGCTCCTCAACGAGTCAGCCTTGGGCACCCATATGGAGGAGGATGAGCAGGTGTAACTCCCGTGGCCAACCAACCAGGTGACTCCGGAAGTGTCCAACCCATCCGAAGCCCATCCGAATCCTCCCTTCCTGTGACCTCAGCAGCTGCATTCTGCCCTCACCTGAATGCGCGGTGCTTGAAATCCAGCAGGCAACATGCGCTAGCGCTGCTCAGCATTAGTGTGAGCTCAGCTCCGAGTTCCCCTCAAAGTACAGCTCGGCAGGTGCACGCCTTAAACGCTTTTGTGCAATATTGTTGGCGTGCAATCACATCGACATGTCCGGATGATCCAGAGTGGGTGGGTGATTCTGGCGAATAGCTCTTATAATGATATGCAGATGTATCACAATGAGGTTCCCGATGTCTGGCGATGGGAAACGTGACCCCATCATTAACAGGCAGAGTAGACAATCACAAACCGGTTTCATGACGTTGTGAAACCGGTTTTTGGCCTTCACACTCTATTGTCTGCTGGAGGAATAGAATTAAAAAGCAGAAAATGTATGCAATTCTTATTGAAACTTGGGAGTACTGTGAACAATATTGGTCTCCATGTTATAAAAAGAATATAGAGGCACTGGAAAAGGTGCAAAAAAAGGTACCAGAAATGTGAGATTATACCTGTCTGGTGAGGATGAACAAACTATGTTTTTCTCTTTGAAAGGAGAAGACTGAAGGGTGACAAGATAGAGGTCTTTAAAATTATGAAAGACTTTGAAAGAGTCGGTGCAGAAAGAGAGCTTCCATGTATCTTGTTTTATTATTTCATGGGATCTAGGTGTCGCTGGCAAGGGCAGCGTTTGTTGCCCGTCCCTAATTGCCCTTGAATTGAGTGGCTTGCTAGGCCATTTCAGAGGGCAGTTAAGAGTCAACCACATTGCTGTGGGTCTGGAGTCAGATGTAGGGCCAGACCAGGTAAGGACGGCAGATTTCCTTCCCTAAAGGACATTAGTGAACCAGGTCAGCTTTTACAACAATAGATAGAAACATAGAAACATAGAAAATAGGAGCAGGAGTAGGCCATTCGGCCCTTCGAGCCTGCTCCACCATTCATCATGATCATGGCTGATCATCCAACTCAATAGCCTGTTTCCACTTTCTCCCCATATCCTTTGATCCCTTTCGCCCCAAGAGCTATATATAACTCCTTCTTGAAAACACACAATGTTTTGGCCTCAACTACTTTCTGTGGTAGCGAATTCCACAGGCTCACCACTCTCTGGGTGAAGAAATTTCTTCTCACCTCAGTCCTAAATGGTCTACCCCATATCCTCAGACTGTGATCCCTGGTTCTGGACTCCCCCACCATCAGGAACATCCTTTCTGCATCTACTCTGTTTAGTCCTGCTAGAATTTTATAGGTTTCTATGAAATCCCCCCTCATTCTTCTGAACTCCAGCGAATATAATCCTAACCAACTCAATCTCTCCTCATATGTCAGTCCCACCATCCCAGGAATCAGCCTGGTAAACATTCACTGCACTCCCTCTATAGCAAGAACATCCTTCCTCACATAAGGAGACCAAAACTGCACACAATATTCCAGGTGTGGTCTCAACCAAGGCCCTGTATAATTGCAGCAAGACATCCCTGCTCCTGTACTCGAATCCTCTGGCTATGAAGGCCAACATACCATTTGCCTTCTTTACCGTCTGCTGCACCTGCATGCTTACCTTCAGCGACTGGTGTACGAGGACACCCAGGTCTCGTTGCACATTCCCCTCTCTCAATTTATAGCCATTCAGATAATAATCTGCCTTCCTCTTTTTGCTACCAAAGTGGATAACCTCACATTTATCCACATTATACTGCGTCTGCCATGCATTTGCCCACTCACTCAGCTTGTCCAAATCACACTGAAGCATCTCTGCAACCTCCTCACAGCTCACCCTCCCACACAGCTTTATGTCATCTGCAAATTTGGAGATATTATATTTAGTTCCCTCATCCAAATCATTAATATATTTTGTGAATAGCTGGGGTCCCAGCACCAATCCCTGTGGTACCCCACTAGTCACTGCCTGCCATTCGGAAAAAGACCCGCTTATTCCTACTCTTTGTTTCCTGGCTGCCAATCAGTTTTCTATCCATCTCAATACACTACCCCCAATCCCATGCGCTTTAATTTTACACGCCAATCTCTTATGTGGGACTTTGTCGAAAGCCTTCTGAAAGATGATAGTTTTATGATCGCCGTCACTGAGTCTCCTTTTCAATTTCAGGTTTGTTCACTGAATTTAAATTCCACCGGCTGCCTTGGTGAGATTTGAATCCATGTCTCCAGAGCATTAGCCTGGGCCTCTGGATTACTAGCTCAGTGACATTTCACTATACCACTATCTCCCAAGAGGAAGAAGAGCAAAATAGAGGGCATCAATATGAGATCTTCAGCATTTGCTGCCCGAAGGCAGATCCTTGGTAATTATTTGCTGAACCACGGCAAGGTGCTGTGAATTTTTTTTAAATTATGCGTAAGGTGTAGAGGCAGGCTTGAGTCTACCTCAGCTGGAATGGAGATTGTACCCTTTGGAGATTGTACCCTCTGATGTTGATGTTAATCTGATCCACACCCTAGGCGTCCCAATCAGTTGAGCAAGAATAACTTATTACAAGCCCATAAAGATGTCAATCAATCAAAGCCACCACTCCATTTCAGCCTGTGTCAACAGAGTTGAGTTAATCGATTAGTGAGCCTTGGTGCTCAAACAAGCATTCATAATAAGGCCACCTGGAGAAACAGATGTCTGGCCGTCTCTTTCTGTTGATACAATTGATACATGGAGGGCATGGGGAGCATGAGGGCATATAGGGAGTATGGGGGGGAATGGAAGGGTCATGGGTAAGACCTTTTAAAGATACCTTTCAGAAGGTTCCCGAATCCAGACTATGGTTCACAACTCCTCGAAGGGACTGTGAACCACGAGTCCTCAAGAAGCTGACCAGACTCCATTCAGAGTGGAGTTGTAGTATGAGGTGTCTAACTCTGCAATGGAACTGGCCAGGTGGGCATTGCAGGGTGTGGGTTCGCTTATCCCACACCAGTGGAAACTGCCAGTGTCGGGAATGGGAGCGGGAAACCTGGAATAGGGTCCCGACTGTCATTTTTAAGGGCCTCCGGAGCTTGCACGCCTCTGCAAAAATTTAGCCTAATGTTCCAGGCGGATGAGCTTTCAAGACTTTTCCCAGTGTCACTGACCTGACACATTAACAGAATATTTACTTGTCTTTTCACTGCTGAGACTCCCGCTGTGTATTTCCAGCATTCTCTGATTTTAAGGTCTTTCCATGAAGGATAATTGAGGCAAAAACTCGGGAACCATTCATAGAAGCAGTCAGATGCTGAGTTTTTTGCAGGTGGTGCGGGGTGGTGGTGATTGTAGGTTGCGGATTCCGTCATAGTTACTGGGTGAAAATCCTTGAACTCTGTACCTAACACCACTTCACCTTCACCATATGGATTGCAGCGCATCAGGAAGCCGAAAAAGCTACTTTCCCAAAGCAACTCTGGATGGGCTGAACAGAATTCTTTCACTCTGCCATCTTTGAAGTGAAACAGGGCAGACACTCTAGTGCAGTGATGGAGTGCTGCACCTTCAGAGGTGCTGTCCTCCAGACGAGACATTAAACATGGCCCCAGACTGCCTGTTTTGGTGATACAGGCAAAAGCCAAATATCCACTGACACCATTTGAATAACAGCAGGGACTGTCTCAGGTGACCTGGCCAACATTCAACCTTTAACCAATACCTCCAAAACATTAAGATAAAAGCAAAATACTGCGGCTGCTGGAAATCTGAAGCAAAAACAAAAATAGCTGGAAAAACTCAGCAGGTCTGACAGCATCTGCAGAGAGGAAGACAGTTAATGTTTTGAGTCCGTATGACTCTTCCTCAGAACTAAGGAAGTAGAGAAATGAGGTGAAATATAAGCTGGTAATGTCACCATTAGCACATTCCTTAGATAATATCACCACCGTCAGCACCCCTTTGTCCTTTTGTCCATGACATCTTTGGCAATCTCTTCTTTGCCTCCACCTATCACTGGCCCTCTATCCAGCTCTATCTGTCCCACCCCCCCCACCCTCCCCCCTCTACCAGCTTATATTTCACCTCATTTCTCTATTTTCTTAGTTCTGATGAAGAGTCATTCAGACTCGAAACGTTAACTGTATTCCTCTCCGCAGATGCTGTCAGACCTGCTGAGTTTTTCCAGCTATTTTTGTTTTTACCTCCAAAACATTGGTCATTCATCCAATTCAAAATGACCTGTTATAGGTCACCAGCCAGCCTTGTTTAATTATTAGCACTATGCTCAATGGCTTATATTGACTCCCTGTCTGACAACACCACAATTTTAAAAATTTCTCGCTTAATTAGCCTGATTAAGTCCAATTAGAGTGGACTGAGTGTCTGTCCTGCTGTGTGTTGCCAAATTGCCAATGAGAATTAGGGATTTGCATTTGCATAGCACCTTTCATGATCTCAGGATGTCCCAAAGTGTTTTATAGCCATTTAAATACTTTTGAAGTCTAGTCAATGTTGTAATGTAGGAAACATGTTAGCCAATTTGTACACAGTAAGTTCCCACAAATAACAAAGTTGAAAATGTTGATTGAGTAACAAATATTGTCCAGGCATAAGTAGCACTGTGGAAGATCTATGTCCACATAAAAAGACAGTCAGGGCCTCAGCATAGCATCTCAACCAAAAGGCACCCTCTCAGACAGTGCAGCACCCCCTCACTACTGCACTGGAGTTTCCACATAGGTTTTTGTACTCAAGTCTCAAGTAGAATTTGAACCCACAACTTTCTACCTCAGAAAGCAAGAGTGTTAGTGACTGAGTCACAGCCAACATCTGTGTAAACCTTTCATTGGTTTACAAGCTGGGAGGTCATGGAACCAGGGCACTGGTTCACACTAAAGGAGCATGAATGTTTGATAAGCCATTATGCGGTAAAGCCTGCTGATGTCTAGCTGTGAAATTTTGATGACAGGGTTTCTGAAACTAAAACTAGCAGGAGGTACACATTTTCCTTAAAGTGGCAATTGCATGAGCTGATAGCGGAAAACGTGATGGTGAGGCTTCTAGCTTGCCTGTTGCTTGACTAACTGATCTACCCATGGCCCTCGCCCACTCAGTAGGTGAGAAGAGAGACCAGAAACCAGGGTTTGGTGATTAAGTTCATGCACTGCCAGCCTGGCTGTTTATGTTCTCTCCAACATAAGCATTCTATGCCATTTAATGTCAAAGAGGGTGGCTCACCATGCAGCCTGCCCATGGGGAATTGAGGGGAGTCTATGTAGCACTGCTAGAAGTGGCACTATGCGAACCAATTTCCTCCCTTTGTATAAAAATACCTGGAAAAACTCAGCAGATCTGACAGCATCTGCGGAGAGGAACACAGTTAACGTTTCAAGTCCGTATGACTCTTCAACAGAACAGAGTTTTTCCAGGTATTTTTATTTTTGTTGGATTTCCAGCATCCGCAGTTTTTTGCTTTTATCCTCCCTTTGTATCTTTGACCAAGCTTTTGATCACCTGTCCTTCATGTGTCAGAGGATGTTTGATGATGCTCTTGTACAGCTCCTTGTGACATTTGCTACATTAAAGACGCTATATATAAGTATGAGGCATTGCTGCTGCTGTAGTGCGAAAGAATGTTTTGGAACTTTTAATTCACTATTTTCTGCTCAGCTTTGAGCAGATATCATACTCTAAGAGGAATGCTAAGAAGTGAAGCATATTTTTTACTAATGTGAACATATTTATGAGACAGATGTAACTGTCTTGTGGTATAGTTTGCCTAATAATATCTTTGTATCCCACCTAGTCCATCAGCTGCTTTCTACGGTCTGTAACTATGGGCAATGTTTCGCCATGAGGCCTGGCTTAACGAGAAGTGCAGTGAAGCCTGTCCAAGTTTGTTAACGGAACTTTGAACGAAAGTCACGAGGAGCCTGGGTGGGGGAGGCTTCTTTTTTTAACCCCTTTGTTTCTGAACCCAGGAACCTTTCATGTTTCTAACCCACTGCTTCTTCTGCATTAATTGAAACACTTCAATGTTTTCAGATAAGTTGTTCAAACTCCCAGTGGTTGTGCTATCACGACAGGCTATAATCCCTTGCTTGTTAACCACTAGTTCAGAGTCAGAATGACTGCCAACAATTGGTTGATTTAACTTAGCACTTCCTTTCAGTGTTCTCAAATAGCAATGATATTTCCCTACCAAGCAATCAGACACCTTAATTTAAATGTACTTCCTTCATTTTCACTGCCTGGATGTGAGTTGTATAATTCATGAGATAAATTCTAAGGGTGATCTGACTTAAACGGTCTTGACTATCTTGGCTTGCTATGATGGCACCCCTGCAGGTCATGTAGAAGATGCAGCACAGCCTGATGCCAAAGCATGACGATCGGCATAAGAGATGACAGGTGTAGACATATTCTGCCCTTCTGTATCAATGACAAGTATGCAATAAGACACCACAAGGCATGGTATTAATCATAGAGCATCTGTTGTCACCTTCTCCCAAATTTTAATTCTATTTGGTGTTCATTTGTCAAACATTGAAAGGGATCAATGTCAGCACACAAGTGGTAATGAGCAACTGGGGCTCTTGCTCAACTCTTATCATGTGATATTGGGCTTTTGAGTGTCAAGAATTTAATTCATAATGAAAGTTGAATGGAGGTGAGGGTTGATATGAATGGTGCCTGTATATTGTTCACTAAGCACTAGATGACCCTCTGTTGGGAATAAGCACAGCCCAAGGTCTTCTCTTGTATTACTTTGTTATTCCTTGACAGAAGACTCCAGTGGTCCTAGAGTAAAAGCAACTGGTTATTCTGGACTCAGTAGTGCTGATAAGGATAAAGCACAATGCAATGTTAAAAAGACTGATTAATGGACATCATGGGTCTAAGGGTATGTTCTAACTCCAATCAGTGAAACATTTTCATCATGTCAGCATTAGCTAGGTAAATTATAAGGAGTATTGAACAAAGTTTAGCTCAAGTGAGTGTGTAGGAAGACGCCATTTTGTTAAAACCAATTGAAGGTGCAATAAATGTGAACAGTTTTGCCTACCTGTTTTAGGGGTTGAGTTTTGACAGGAATTCTCTGTACATCATTGCATTTTTCTTACCCAATGAAAACGAAAGGTTTCTTAAGAAAAAACCCGGGTCCAAATGTAACCATAGCAGCCTACAAGTTCCTTGGAGTGACTCCCGCTTTGAACGTTGCTCTGCCTCCAGTGAGTTTCTGCCCAGATTCCGTTATAGTTACGGAGGTGGGAGGGAGGACAGCCTAGGCCTGTCATTGATAAAGGAAGGAAAGACTTGTGTCTTTCACAACCTCAGGATGTCCTAAGTTACCTGACAGCCAAGTAAATACTTTTGGAATGTAGCCACTATTGCACTGTAGAAAACATGGTACCCAGTTTGAACACAGCAAGCTCCCACAAATGGAATTAGATAATGGCCTGGGAAATTGTTTAGACAATGTTGGTTGGGGTATAATTTGCATATCCATGGTTCACGGAGGCAGCTGTACATGTAGAAGTTCCACTGCCTTCAAATGCATCCAAATTCCATTAGTAGGATGTCAAAAACACGACTTGTGGGCTTCATGTCATTCATGAGAAGGGCCTGAATTTTCATTCCCGGGTCAGGAGCGCAGGGCCGGGACAATTCTCCGCTCTGCAAACTCAACCAAGGAAAAAGTGCCCCTGGAGGTCAGGTTTTCAGTTCAGGGCTTGTGGGGTGGGGGCAGGGAATGGGGAGGGGCGGGTGAAAATGGGAATTGTGGCAGGTGACCCCGTAAAGTGGCCGGATCCTGCCAGGTGCGGAGGCGGGCTGGGCGAAAGTCTGGCCTCAGTGCGCCCAAACTTTGTTGAGGCTTTGAAGATTAGAAATAATACAAAAAGCAGCCCTCCAGCCCCCATGCCTCATAACCCGTCAGCCGCACCCCACCCCCACACACACACTCCCCATGCCCAATCCATGACAACTCCTGCCCCCCCCACTCACCACTCTGTGGTCCCTCATGCCCTCCATGCCAACCCACTGCCCGCCATCAAACCCCATGACTCCTCATTCCTTCCATGCCAACCCAAGCCCCTCCATCCACCCATCCCCTCCACCCCAAGGCCCTTAATAGCCCCTATGCCAACTTAGTGGCAACTCATGCCAACCCATACCCCCTGAACACCACCCTTTGCTTTTATACCTAACATGCCAACTTACCCAGTATTCACCATGGATAAACCTAAGGACCCATGCTGAGAATAAATAAAGGTCTTAAGAGCCTATTGATGAATTCACTATTAAAAAAAACACCCTTGTTGATAAGAACCCATTTACTGCATTTAAATTCCTTTAATCTCTTATGAAACCAAGCATTTGTGTTCAATGTCCCACTTCAAAAATGTTTATAACCACTTGGAGCTGTCAAACTGATAGGCATCCTACTGTGATAATGAAATCAGTCATGCAGCATTAATCCTCTAATGATAACCCTTAGGTTTATGAGCAACAGAGTGGAACAGTAAGCACCGATTTTTTTTTTTTAACGCTTTCTTCATTCTTTCATGGGATGTGGGCATCACTGGACAAGGCCAGAATTTGTTGCCCATCCCTAACTGCCCTTGAGCTGAATGGCTTCTTAGGTCATTTAAGAGGACAGTTAAGAGTGAACCACATTGCTGTGGATCTGGAATCACATGTAGGCCAAGCAAGGTTAGGACAAGAGATGTCCTTCCCTAAGAGTTTTTAAAACAACAATCAGTTTTATGGGCACTATCACCGAGGCTAGCTTTATATTCCAGATTTACTAACTGAACTCAGACTGCCATGATGGGATTGGAATCCATGTTCCCAGGGTATTATCCTGAATCTCTGGATTACTAGTCCAGCAACATTGCCATTACACCACCATCTCTCCTATAACTGCAGACTGCTTTTTTGACCATTCCAATGAGTTTGACAGTTCTAATGAGTTTATGCACTTTTTACCCACATTCATGTCTATTTTTACAATCACAAAGCACAACTTACCACTCCCAAATGGCACCTTATTCTCCCAATGCTGTCCCAGGACCACATCCAAAAGGATACCTACCTCTCCAAAGAACTCTGGCAGCTTTAGATATTCTCTATCTGGCCTAAAGTGCACGTGTTGTCTTTTAGACATATCACTGGCCAAAATCAAATCTGACTGAAGCAGTTGCACTTTAACATGTGCAGTTGTCTCTATGAACTACAGATGTGTAAATTAGAACCTGTCCCCATTACCCAACCTTGCAAAAATGGTGGGGGCTGGGCTCATGGGGCAGGTCTCCCAAATCTGGGCCTCCGCTGCCATTTTTGCAAAGACCAAGAACCTTTCTGTCTACATTAAAATTCAGGCCAAGGTCTAAACATACTGGAGTTATTTGGATAGATTGGGTGCATTTTTGGAAAGGTAAGGTGGCCTTTTGGATAGGTCCAGAGAAACATTTTGGAGAGGTCATGTGCCTTTCAGGGGGGATCAAGTTCCTTCTCAGATTATTAAAAATAGTCATGAAGTGGCATTAGTTGGCTTGGAAGGTGGATGGGGAATGTGTGGCAGCTCTGAGGGGTGAGGGCTAGACTGTTCTTTGTTTTCTTACAGCTGGGACTGTCATAATAGGGTTGGTAACAGAATGTGCCTGTTAAAGGAGTCGTCATAGTCTTCTGTGTGTTAACATTAAATTTTTATTAACTATATCTAATTATATAGACGTTATGATCAGAAGACATGGCTGCCACTGACTACATGGTGGTAGCTCTGGACATTTTAGAGCAACTTAGAAGTGGTCAAAGGTTAATACATCAAACCTCTGGAAAGTAACACTCCTTGCATTGTATAAACATTCCAACAAAGCTAACACAAAGTAGATGAGATGTCTGCACCAGCCAGCTATGGACAAAGGCAGAGCTATTTGTGACTCATCGTCACCAACATTGTGCTAATGGTTCTACAGTTATCTGCTCAAAACACAATGGTCTTAAACCAGGGGAGCCACCTTAGCTGAATAGCTTGACCTGAAACCACCCTGTCACATGACTGAGACTTGAGCTGTTTGAATTGTTTTAATTGTACAGCTTTTGGATTCCATCTTCCACCTGCTCTTTAACATCTGACTGGCAAGCCACACAGAAGCAAGCTCTGGCTAGGTTGGACAACTGGCCCCCATCTAACCTGACTCTGCTGGGAAGAATTTGTATTATTGCCTACAGAACTGCAGCAATCTCTACCTACTTCATTTTGGGATATCAACACCACCGGAAAAGCCAATCTTACGCCATCAGTTTTCACCCAGCTGAACTCTGCAAAACAATTCCTCATAGGACTTTGTATTGTGGAATTTGCTCTGGGTCCCTTTCTTTCTCTTATCCCTCTTTTATTGTATGAGTGCAAAAAGGGGCGGATGTTGCAAAACCCTTTTCAGCATTTTGTGTGAGTGTAAAATAAACTAACCCTCTTATTTTTATTCTAAACCTGTAAAAAATTAATCAATTTTGCTTCCAATTTCCACTCCTCCATCACCTTCACATAGCCCATCTTTGACACTTCCCTTCCCTTTCTTGAACTCTCTGTCTCAATTTCTGGTGATAGACTGTCCTCCAATACTCATTATAAAATACTCATTACAAGCCCACCAACTCCCACAGCTACCTCAACTACAGCTCCTCACACCCTGCTTCCTGTAAGGACTCCATCCCATTCTCTCAGTTCTTTCGCCTCCGTCGCATCTGCTCCAATGATGCCACTTTCCAAAACGACACATCTGACATGTCTTTCATCTCCCTTAACCAAGGTTTCCCACTCACTGTGGTTGACAGGGCCCTCAACCGTGTCCGACCCATCTCCCATGCCTCTGCCTTCACATCTTCCTTTCCCTCCCAGAACCATGATAGGGTTCCCCTTGTCCTCACTTTTCACCCCACCAGCCTCCACCTTCAAAGGATCATCCTCTGCCATTTCTGCCAAATCCAGCATGATGCCACCACCAAACACATCTTCCCTTCACCCCCCCCCCCACCCCGTCTGCATTCCATAGGGATCATTCCCTCCGGGACACCCTAGTCCACTACTCTATCACCCCCAATGCCTCATCCCCCTCCCACGGCACCTTCCCGTGCAATCACAGAAGGTACAACACCTGCCCTTTTACTTTCTCCCTCTTCACCGTCCAAGGGCCCAAACACTCCTTTCAGGTGAAGCAATGCTTCACTTGCACCTCCTTCAATTTAGTCTACTTCATTCGTTGCTCCCAATGCGGTCTCCGCTACATTGGAGAGACCAAACGCAGACTGGCTGACCGCTTTGCAGAACACCTTAGGTCTGTCTGCAAGCATGACCCAGACTTTCCTGATGCTTGCCATTTCAACACTCCACCCTGCTCTCATGCCCACATGTTCGTCTATGGCCTGCTGCAATATTCCAGTGAAGATCAATGCAAACTGGAGGAACAGCACCTCATCTTCCGATTAGGCACTTACAGCCTTCTGGACTTAACATTGAGTTCAACAACTTCAGATCATGAACTCTATCCTCCATCCTCACCCCTTTTTAGCCCCTTTTTTCAACGCTCATTTTTATTTTTATTTGTATTTATTTTCATTTTTATTCATTTATTCATCGTATTATCTCCAACTTTTATCCTAGTTTCGACCTTTTTCCCCACCACCCTCCCTTCCCCCCACAAGGGCCATCTGTCACTTGTTCATGTTGTTCTTTCCAGGGTGCTTATCCTTGTCCGGCTATTATCACATTCTGCTTTCTTACCTTAATGCCACTATCAGCACCTCCTTTAGCCCTTTCCCCTACCATTAACTCCCCCT
The DNA here is from genome assembly GCF_964194155.1 of Cetorhinus maximus. Lineage (NCBI taxonomy): Eukaryota > Metazoa > Chordata > Chondrichthyes > Lamniformes > Cetorhinidae > Cetorhinus > Cetorhinus maximus. The sequence goes on from NC_135879.1 coordinate 235,297,905, forward strand.
TTGTCCTTTTGCTCATGACATCTTTGTCAATCTCTCCTTTGCCCCCACCTATCGCTGGCCCTCTATCCATCTTCGCCTGCTCCATCCCCTTAAACAGTATAAATTTCATCACACTTTTACTTCTCTTCAGCTCTGAAGAAGGGTCATATGGACTTGAAATGTTAACCCTGTTTTTCTCTCCACAGATGCTGTCAGACCTGCTGAGTTTTTCCGGCATTTTCTGTTTTTGTTTCAGATTTCCAGCATCTACAGTATTTTGCTTTTATTTTAGTTTTCCTCTTATTTTTACCTTATCTCGAGTTTGCTGTAAGGTTAGTAACAGAGGATTGGACTACTCCAAACCAGAGAGTTGGGGAAAATACACCACCACTTACAAAGGGGGAAGACAAAAATCAAAAACACCTTTCTATTTATGGATGGGTAATGAGTAGAAAAATAAGGGCTGTTCTAAGTTAAACCCCCTCCTGTCAGTAACATACATATATACAGTAAAGAGTACAGGCATGTGCTAGCTCTATGCTTAGCTCTTAACACATCTCTGTTCAACACCACACTGACCATAGGCCTGTGTCATGTGCCTTCTTACATTACCTGTGTGGACGGTGCAGTACTCAATCTTACATTAACAATGTATATACCAGATCCTTATACCATACCTCCCACGCACCCCCTCCCCCAAGTCTTTATCCCATGGATATAGAGTTGCATTAGTTTACTTCAAGTCTTACATTGTTATAAGTATTATGCATTTACTTTATTGTTACAATCTTAATGCTATTCCAACATTATTGCTATTACAGTATTAGCATTAACAACTTTCTCATTATCCCATCGCCACCCCCTTCAAGTCCTTGAAGTTAGAGATTCAAGCAGTCTTGAGGTCTTATAACCCTTCTACATCTTGTTAGCTGTTCTGTTGGAAGAGCTCTGTTGGTTCTGGTTCTTGCTGTTGGCTTGAATGTTGGACTGGCATTTGGGTATGCTATCACTCATTTCTTCCACTGCTTTATGTTGAACCATACCTGGTCGATTTGGCTGTTGCATTGATCCATGGTTGCTGTTACTCTCAATCATTTCTTGCAGGATGGACAATCATTGTATTCTTCTACTTGGCGCTGCATTTTCTTCTTCTTTCTCCGTGTGAGCCATCTGTTATGACCAATGCGGTTGGTAAAGCGGAGTTATTTAAAAATCCCCAGAGGGAAACTTTAAACAACTGTCATAACCTATAATTTTAAGTGTTATGTTTGAGATGCGACTCTAAATTCAGGAATCAGACCACCAGTTCTGGAGGTTTTACATTAAACTAAATGAAACATCTTATTAATTGACATGGGTTAAAATATGTATACACATGGCTTCAAATTACTATTATCAAATCTTTTAAGGAATTCCCAAACTAATCTCCATTAGGCAACAGCAATCCATAGACTTAACCAAATACCAGACAAAGCATTTTCACCTTACGAATTCAAAACGAGGTTCCTTTCACTTTGGTTCCTGTGGAGCCAGTTGGAGGCTTACAGCTGCCTTTTGATCTCACATTATCTCTGCTCTGCGCACCTGAAAACTGCAGAAGTTACACCTACCAGCCCCATTGAATGTCAATTCTCATTGTATCAACAGCCTCTGAACTAAACCTCTTTAACAATAAAACCCCTTTCATAGGACCAATTTTATTAGTAATATAAACATATTGCTTGGTATCTGCTAGATAGGCATCAGTTTTCACCCCACTTCTTGAATGGTCTATTCAAAAAAAATGCAAGCTATTTCTCTTGCATATCAAAACTAGTACTCATCAAAGTACCCAGACTAACTGGCTTTAATCCAATTAAGACACATCCACAGACTAAACCTTTATTTTAAAAGAAAAATATTTTCCAATGATATTATATACATTAATAGCTTCATCACACCATCCCAAAGCCCTCTGAGGCTGAGGAAGAGCATTCTTGTGGCGAGGTGAAAGTTATGTGGTACGCTTACCTCTGCTTTTTGTTGTCCATGGTGAGAGACTGGGGAGGCAGTGGCATAGTGGTATTGTCACTGGACTAGAAATCCAGAGACCCAGGGTAATACCCCAGGGATCTGGCTTCAAATCCCACCATGGCAAATGGTGAAATTTGAATTCAATAAAAAATCTGGAATTAAAACCTAATGATGACCATGAAACCATTGTTGATTGTTGTAAAAACCCACTTGGTTCACTAATGTCCTTTTAGGGAAGGAAATTTGCCGCCTTTACCAGGTCTGGCCTACACATGACTCCAGATCCACAGCCGTGTGATTGACTCTTAGCTGCCCTCTGAAATGGCCTAGCAAGATACTCAGTTCTCAAGGGCATTTAGGGGTGGGCAATAAATGCTGACCTTGCCAGTGAATAAAGAAAAAGGTTGTGGTTTGCTGGCTGGAAGCTGCAGTGTGTACACAGTGGGCGCTGTGTCGACCAGCTGTACCATTATCGTAGTTGGAGGTAGAGGCTTCGCAAACTGCTGATCATTCTCTGGTATTACTTCCGCCAGAGGTGTGGTGGCAATTACATGGGCAGCAGGTTGATCTGACCATTGGGGGATTTCTGGAACCTGCACCAATAATGGACAAACCTGCCTCACAAAGAGAGATAGAAGGTGAAATCCAAGTCTGAACACCCCTAATGTTCGAGTACTCAGGACCGTGTGGCTGTGGCTGGCAAACAACAGGGGTAACCTTGACATCCTCTGACTTCTGGAGGAGATCCAGGGTGACACGGGCGGGAGATAGAAAGGCACGTACAGCAGCTCAAAGACTTGTTTGCTACCATACCTCAATGGCTCCAGGGTCATGTCGATGACCAGGAGTCAGAGTCCCTCTGCCCGTAAAGTTGAGTGTCTGTTGGTCAAAGCCAGAAGTATTTAAGCCATGGTTCCTTGTCTGACAGGGCTGGCACCTGAATCTAATTTAAAATTTGTTAGATGGCCATTTACCAGGTCGTCAGCATTTCAAAATTAAGAACCACAATCTTTAGCCTCACCCAAAAAGCATGGGAGTGTGTCTTCAGGGTTTTAGGTTTCAACCCTGTTGAATATTTGTGGGCTATCTGTGCGATGCGGGGGTTTTGACTTGTGCAGTTTACCCAAGTGCCCTTGTCTGTTGCAGCGGAAGAATTGGGCTGTACTCGCAGGACACTGATCTCTCCTGTGAGGGCACTTTGCACCATAGCGCTGGCAAGGTAGCTCTGCTGGGCCATTCAGGAATTGCTTTCGATGCTTTGGATGGTCCCTGCTTCTTTGTGAACTGATAAGCTAGACTGAGGGTTGGCTTCTGCCCCACATTGTATTCTCTCCCCTTAGGATTGTCCCGTGTTGCTCATGTAGCTCAGGCAGACTAACTAGTGGGATTGTATTGTCTAGGGTAAGATCATCTTTAGCTTGTAGGAGGTCAGAGAGTGAATTGTCTGCAACACCCACCACTTGATTTATTCAGCGATGTGAATAGCGAGGCATTTAAATTAACCACAGGCTTGATGTTTAAGGACTCAGGCGGCCGTGAGGTTCCCGAGAGTTGAGTAAGTTAATTATTAACTTTCCTTTCTTTTCCAGTTGGATGCTACTTGTTGAAGCTTAGAGTCAGGGATTGGGATTAGCAACAGGTTTTATTCAAAGTGCGCTGCTGACTGAATTAGTAAAAGGAGCTTCTCAGGACTGGCTGCGGCCTGGGAGTTAAAAAGATTTAGCTCACCCTTGCAGGCTATGGACTATGCATGCTAAAGCTGGGCTTCCAAGGGAGATTCTATGGAGTCTTCTACTGCAGTAAAACTTCTATTCCTAGCTCTTCTGCCTAGAGCTTTCTCTGGCAAATTTTCTCAGCGTCTGTATCTACAGTTGGGAGCTTCTTCCAGTTCAGAATCCATTGAAGATGATCTTTTTCTTAGTTTCTCAGCATTCTTGTGGGGCTGAGGGTTTGTTGATCCCTAGCTTCTACCGTGTTGTGATGATGTTGGATACAGAACATGTTTGTTAATCTACTATACTCAGTCCCACATTAATCCTATATATATATCAGACCCTTATGCTACAGGGGATAAGTGCCAGAGCACCATGTCCAGTCTCTCAGGCAGCCCACCTCCACCCCTGGCAGCCCCACTGGCTACCTCCACAATGCTTCCAGAGTCTCGGGGCTGACTCCTGATAATGTCCACCCCTCCCACCACACCACCCACTCTGGAACGAAAATCAGACCATCTGGGGCACTTTCTCCTGAGCCGGGTTTGGGGAGTGGGGAATTTTCCCGACTTTGCACTACCAACTTGGAAGCAACAATTCGAATCCTGGTCTGGGCTCCCATGTGTGCAATGCCTCGTGAGATGATTGGCATGATAGAGTTAAAAAGGAAAGACCAGGATTGGCGATCAGCCACTAAGATTTTTAAAAATGTTTTCATGGGATGAGTCACGGGCTAGGCCATCATTTATTGCCCATCTCTAATTACCCTTCACCATCTTCTTGAACCGATACAATCCATGTGTTGTAAGTACACCCACAGTGCAGTTATGGAGGGAGTTCCAAGACTTTGACCCAGTGACAGTTAAGGAACGGGGATATATTTCCAAATCAAGATGATGAGTGGTTTGGAGGGGAACTTTCAGGTGGTGGTGCAATCTTCTGCCTTTGTACTTCTAGGTTATAGGGGTCATGGTAGAAGGTTTGGAATGTGCTGTCGAAGGAGCATTGTGAGTTGCTGCAATGCATTTTGTAAATGGTACACACTGCTGCCACTGTGCGTTGATGGTGGAGTGAATGTTTGTGGAAGGGGCGCCAATCAAGCGGCTTGCTTTGTCCTGGATGATGTCAAGCTTCTTGAGTGTTGTGGGAGCTGCACTCATCGAGGCGAGTGGGGAGTATTCCATCACACTCCTGACTTGTGCCTTGTAGATGGTGGACAGGCTATGGGGAATCAGGAGGTGAGTTACTCTCTGCAAAATCCAAAGCTTCTAATCTGATCTTTTAGCCATAGTTTGTATATGGCTGGTCCAGTTCTTCAGGTCAATGGTAACTCCCAGTATGTTTGTAGTGAGGGATTCAGCAATGGCAAGGCCATTGAATTCCAAGGGGAGATGGTTGGATTCTCTTTTGTTGATGGTCATTGCGTGGCACTTGTGTGACACGAATGTTACTTGCTACTTAACACCTCAAGCCTGAATATTGTCCAGGTCTTGCTGCATGTGGGCACAGGCTGCTTCAGTATCTGAGGCATCACGAATGATGCTGAACATTGTGCAATCATCAGCGAACATCCCCACTTCTGACCTTATGATGGAAGGAAGGTCATTGATAAAGCAGCTGAAGATGGTTGGGCCAAGAACACTACTCTGGGGAACTCCTGCAGTGATGTACTGGGACTGAGATGACTGACCTCCAAGAACCACAACCATCTTCCTTTGTGCTAGATATGACTCCAACCAGTGGAGAGATTTTCCCTGATTCCCATTGACTTCAGATTTTTCTCAGGCTCCTTGATGCCACACTCGGTCAAATGCTGCCTTGATATCACAGTCACTGTCACCTCACCCCGAGAGTTCGCCTCTTTTGCCCATGTTTGGACCAATGCTGTAATGAGATCAGGAACTGAGTGACCTTGGTAGAACCCAAACTGAGCGCCATTGAGCAGGTGATTGCTGTGTAAGTGCCACTTAGTAGCACTGTCAATGACCCCTTCCATCACTTTACTGATGATGGAAAGTAGAATGATGGGGCGGTAATTGGATGGGTTGGATTTGCCCAGCTTTTTGTGGACAGGACACACCTGGGCAATTTTCCACATAGTCGGGTAGATGCCAGTGTTGTAGCTGTACAGGAACAGCTTGGCTAGGGGCACGGCAAGTTCTGGAGCACAAGTCTTCAGTACTATTGCAGGAGTGTTATCAGGGCGCATAGCCTTTGCAGTATCCAGTGCCTTCAGCCATTTATTGTTATCACATGGAATGAATGGAATTGACTGAAGACTGACATCTGTGATCTTAGGGACCTCAGGAGGAGGCCGAGATGGATTATCCAACTGGCTCTTCTGGCTGAAGATTGTTGCAAATGCTTCAACCTTGTCTTTTGCACTGATGTACTGGGCTCCCCCATCATTGAGGATGGAGATATTTGTGGAGCCACCTCCCCCAGTTAATTGTTTAATTGTCCATCATCATTTACAACGGAATGTGGCTGGACTGCAAAGCTTAACTCTGATCCCTTGGTCCTGGGATTGATTAGCTTTGTCTATTGCATGCTGTTTCCGCTGTTTGGCACGCAAGTAGTCCTGCGTTGTAGCTTCGCCAGGTTGACACCTTACATTTAGATCTGCCTGGTGCTGCACCTGGCATGCCCTCTGCACTCTTCATTGAACCAAGGTTGGTGGTAATGGTAGAGTGGAGGATATGCTGGGCCATAAGGTAACAGGTTGTGGTTATAAACAATTCTGCTGCTGCTGATGGCCCACAGCACCTCATGGATGCCCAGTTTTGATTCGCTTGGTCTGTTTGAAATATATTAAATTTTCCCTGATGTCCTTTAGAGAAGGAAATCTGCCATCCTTACTTGGTCTGGCCTACATGTGACTCCAGACCTACACCAATGTGGTTGACTCTTAACTGCTCCTCTGAAATGGCCAAGCAAGCTACTCAGCTCAAGGGCAATTAGGGTTGGGCAACAAATGCAGACCTTGCAGGGACACCGACATCCCATGAAAGAAGTAACAAAAAAGGTATAGTTGTGGGTGAAGGAGTATTATAATATAGTTCATCTTTTCTTGTTGAATAACTGTTTCCTTCTTTTGTTAGAAGTTCATCAGCTGACCCCTGTGACTCTGTTCAGTAGCTCCTCTCCACGTATCTAAACAAACAAATAAAAGTTAGGATCTATCAAGCTGGGTTCCACTTTGGGATCAGGCTTGTCTAGGGGTAACCTCAGCTTGGATCATTAACACCCCAGAGCATTACCCTGGATCTTTGGAACAATACCACTATGCCACCGTCTCCCCCCAGTTTTCCAACCCACAATATTAATCGGAGGAAAATTGTAGCAAGCATGCTCCCTAATACCCAGTTGCATGAAGTTCTGCACTGAGATAACTGAAGAGGTCACTGAGCTCCATAATTTCTGTCTTATGCCAACACCCACAATTTCATCAAAGGTCTCATTGATTTCTTGCCTGTTTTGCTAATTTGTAGGATCAGAAGGCAGAGAAGTGGTCAATTCAAAAAAAACAAATCAGCCCTGAGGAAGGCTATTAATGAAATCTATACTATATTTCAGGTGTCATTTGCTTTGGAGCTATCAGCTCCATTCTCATCTCCTTATTGCCTTTGTGCATTTTTCCTCTTTGAGCATTTATCTATATAAATCAACAACACCTTTGATTTCCATAGCTTCTTTAACAAAGCAAAATATCCCAAGACCCTTCAAGCCAACTTTGACACCAAGCTACTTAAGGTGTTATTAGGACAGCTGACCAAAAACTTGGTCAATGAGGTAGGTTTTAAGGAGGAGAGAGAGGTCGCAATATGGAGTGGCCTAGGGAGGGAAATCAACAGCCTAAGGCCTAGGCAGTCGAAGGCACGACTGCCAATGGCAGGGTGATGAAAATTGGAATTTGTAAGATGACATACAGGATTGGGAGAAGCACAGAGGTCTTGGAGATAGGAAGGCTGAAGGAGGGCATAGAAATAAGAAGAGTGAGGCCATGAAAATCAATGAGAATTTAAAAATGGAAGCATTTCCAGACTGGAGCCCAGTGTAGATGAGTGAGCATTTGACCAAGTGTGGATCAAGAAGCCCTAGCAAAAGTGAAGCCAATGGGAATCAGGGAGAAAACTCCACTGGTTGGAGTCATACCTAGCACAAAGGAAGATGGATGTGGTTGTTGGAGGTCAGTCATCTCAGCCCCAGGACATCACTGCAGAAGTTCCTCAGGGTTTGTCCTCGGCCCAACCATCTTCAGCTGCTTCATCAATGACTTTTTTTCCCATCATAAGGCCAGAAGTGGGGATGTTTGCCGATGATTTCAGTGTGCAGTACCATTCGCAACTCCTCAGATACTAAAGCACTTCACTCAAGAAGCTTGACACAATCCAAGACAAAACAACCACTTGACGGGCACCTGTCTGACTTTTGACCCAGAAGCAGGACAGTAAGGAAAATTTATAATTTCTTAGAAATGTCAATGGAATTTGTAATTATTTTTAAGAACCTTTGAAAAGGACTTGCAAAAGTTTTCATCAGTTGTAAAGGGATCAGTTGTACCTTTCTTGGATAATAAAATCTGGTCCATGTGACCTGGCAACCCTTGACCTGTAAACTGTATCAACAGGAAGGAAGTTATGATGCAGAGGCCATGTGGCCAGGCACAAAGGAGATCTGCAGGCACAAAGGAGAGCTACAAGCAGAGGAGCTGAAGAATGAGGCCCAAATGCCGACACAAATAGAAAGCAGGCAGAGACAGAAAGAGGGACACAAAGAAATTTGTGAGGAGAAGAAGCAAACCACTCTCTGCAAAAAGTGGTCAGTATTTTGGGTTGCCAGAAAAGGAGACAGGCGCTTGTGGAGGCAATGCATGAGCAGATTTTAAAAGGTCTACAGCATGGAAAGCTGTGTGAATATCCCTCGGACACTAAGGAGCTGGGTGTTTTTCCAGAAGAGAAACCATGAACCAGGGTGTAACGGTTGGTCAATTGAAAAGGAACTCCAAAAAGCTACACCATGAGGACTGTCATGATCTGAGGGAGAGAGAGGTCGTAGACAGGCATCTCGTTGATGATAATCATACCCGTAAAATTCGGAGGTGAAAGCTGTTGCCGGATTGGACTCCTGACATACCCTGCATGAATAAAGAACATCATGTTATGGAACCATGTGGCTTGTGTAGTGCCATAAACACTGGCCAAAATTTTTCCCTTGATGGGCGGGCGGGCCCCACCGGCTCGGCGGCGGGAGGGCAGCCGAACTCCGCCACCGAAACCGGGCCCACCGCCATTTTGAGTGGGTGGCCAATTAAGGCCCGCCCAGCGGCCTGCTCGATGGGAAGCGCTATGCGCTTGCTGTGCGGGATGGGGGAGGGATTTCCCATCTGTCAAAGTGTGCTCTTTCACACATGTGCACTAAAGAGCGCACTGCTCCCCGAGACTAAGTGCTGCCTCAGGGAGAGCACTGACAGTGTCAAAACCATAAAAAATATAAAAATTATTAACTTGTCCCCCTCATGTGACAATGTCACATGAGATAGGACATGTTAATAAATATCACATAAAGTTTATTAAAGTTTTTTTAAAACAGACATGAAACTTCATCCTGCTGGTGGATGAGGTTTCATGTATTATCAGAAGCCCGCTGGGGCTCCTGGCCTGCCCACCAGCCTTAAGGTTGGACGGGCAAGGCCTTTAATTGCTTAATTATCCTGTCAATGGCCTCAATTGGCCATTGACAGGTCGGCGGGTGCACAGCTGATTTCGCTGTCTGTCCGCCTTCCTGAATATTTAAATGGGGCGGGATGATCTCGGGGGTTCCTCCCAACGTCATCCCGTGTCATTTTCCCCTCGGCGAGCGGGCCCTGCCCCCAAATCGCCGAGGGGGAAATCCTGCCCACTGGAGGGGAAACGCAGGTGGCTGTGTAAGACTTTTCTTTGTTGTATTGACTATATAAAGTGAAATTTTCCTTATTATTTAAAGTATCATTTGCCTGTTAATTTAGGCTTAATATACATTGATCCTGATTCATGTTAAAGTAAAAGTTACCAAAACTGAAATCTTGTTAATTTCTTCTCTGGGGGTCATTTAGTAAATGTTGGTTATTTTGGTTGACACTTCCCCCATGGGGGGGAATGGTAGCAAACCCCATTCATTCCCTGCACCATGGCTACAATGGGTACCATCTACAAGATGCACTGCACTGTGGATGCAGTGCCTTATTTCTTATTAGTTCTTGGGGTGTTAGCATCACTGACATTATTGCCCATCAACTTGCCCATGGCCGGAAAACTCCCCCCATTGTGGGGGGGGTTGTGCAGGGGTGGGTGGGAACCCGATCGGTGCCCCCAATCGGGTCCGCACCGCCATTTTACATGGGCGGGCCAATTAAGGCCCGCCCATTGTGACACGCGCCCGGAAGCGCTGAGCGCTCCCTGTGCGGGCCGGGGGGGGGAGGGAGGGTGCTTCCCTGAGGGGTTCCCTGTGCTCTTTCGAGCATGTGCGTGAAAGAGCGCAGAGATCTCCCCGAGGCACAGCGGGGCCTCAGGGAGACTTGTTTCAGTGTTAAACTTTTAAATAAAGGTTTTTAAAACTTTTAAAACACGTCCCCTCAGTCACATGAGCTTGGACACGTCAAAGAATAAATGTATAAATTTTTATTCGATTTTAAAACACTTTCATGAAACCTCATCCCGCCCGTGGATGAGGTTTCATGATAAATGCGAAGGCCGCCTGGGCTCTTCGCCTGCCCCCCCCGCCAACCTTAAAGTTGGATGTGCAGCTCATTAAATCGAATTTGTTAGGTTTTAAATGGCCTTAATAGGCCTTTGACAATTCGGCGCGCCCGCCGAACTGAAAATCTAAATGACGCGCGGTGACGTTGAGACGCCCACCCAACGTCACCCCGTGTCATTTTACGCGTCGACGAGCGGGCCCCACTCCTCCCGCTCACCGACGGGAAAATGCTGCTGCATGTGTCTGCTGCCCTTGTCTTTGTAGGTGATAGAAGTCGTGGGTTTGGAAGGTGTTGAAGGAACCTTGGCAAGTTGCTGCAGTGCATCTTGTAGATGACACATGCTGCTGCCGCTGTACGCTGGTGGTGGAGGGAGTGAACGTTTAATGTGGCGGATGGGGTCTCGGTCAAGTGGGCTTCTTTGTCCTGGATGCATCAGACTTCTTCAGGGTTGTTGGAGCCGCACTCATCCAGGCAAGTGGAGAGTATTCAATCACGTTCTTTGTTTGTGCCTTGTGGATGGTGCACAGACTTTGGGAGTCAAGATGTGTGTTATTTGCTGCAGAATTCCCATCCTCTGACCTGCTCGTATAGCCACAGTATTTGTATGGTGAGTCCAGTTCAGTTTCTGGTCAACCGTAACCCCCAGGATGTTGATAGTGGGGAATTCAGTGACAGTAATGCTGTTGAATGTCAATGGGAGATAGGTTTGTCGTGTTAACATAATGATATCGTACCTTAGGCTTTTTTAATGTACAAGACACGAGGCACCAATCGCTCATAAGAGATTGGGTAAACACGTTGTGGGTTCATTTATTTAGACTAGGCGCAGGAGAATAGTCATACATAGGGAAGACATCAGAACTGTGTGTCTGTGCTCTGCTCGAAGCAAAAGTGAAACTAAGACTGGATCACATGACACACTCCCCTTCTAGTGATGCCATGCTGATATCCTTTAAAGGCACATTAGGAAAAGGTTATCTTCTTTTGGAAATAGTCATTGCCTGGCACTTGTGTGGCCTGAATATCAAGTGCCACTAATCAGCTCAGGCCTGAATATCGTCCAGATCTTCACCACATGGATTGAAGCAGGTCAAGGTGGCTCACCACCACCTTCACAAGGGCAATTAGGGAAGGACAATAAATGCTGGCCCTGCTAGCGATGCCCACACCCTGAGAATGATTATTTTAAAATCCATGTTGACTCCGTCTATCAGCTAAATTTCTCTGTCTACTCAGTCACCCTGTCCTTAATTATAAATTCCAATAATGACCTCACATCAGACTAACATTTTTTGGTTTCTCTCTCACACCTTTTTAAAATAATAACACATCAACAAACAGCGAGCCCCACATCCCAGGAACGAACATTTAAATAGAAAAGCTAAACTTGTCTGGAATAATGATACAGAGCAACGATACAGAGACAACAGCGCCTATTATTGGAAACAAGTAAAATGGACGTCAAGAAGCTCAAGTCTTTCACAAACATACAAAAAAGTTTTATTTCACAGATGACAAATTTCACATTTTGCAGATCGACGTTTCTGACTCTAACACAAGTCAGAAAAATCATAAACAATTTTTAGATCAACGATATTTATTCAGGTTAACAATAGCAGAACATGAAATCGATGAGGTTTATTCTGCAATCGACAAAGTTGAGGTTTTTCATCCTAGTTCTGTGCGTGTTGCTTTTAGATTATGAACACAGAGCAATGAACAGCATATGCCGGAAGTTTGAAGCAAACACAGAAAATGCTGGAAACAGTCAAGAATAATGAGCGTATTTATGCATGATAGAGGATATGTACAACTATGTGCGTCCGACTGCAATGCAGTGATAATTCCTGTTTAAATAAGTTTTCACATTTCAGAGATTATTCAAGTTTCACAGTAACTGAAAGAGAAACCATAAGATTGAAACCCTACCCACCCCCCCTTTAAACCAGCTTATATTTCACCTCTTTTCTATTTTTACTTAGTTCTGTTGAAGAGTCATACGGACTCAAACGTTAACTGTGTTCCTCTTCGCAGATGCTCTCCATAATGCTGAGTTTTTCCAGGTATTTTTATTTTTAGATTGAAATACACCCTGGGTTTCTATTTGAACATCCTAACTAATATTAACCAAAAAGGTCGGTGTGAGTTTTACGTGCGGTCACTCTGGGTTTTAAGATTGCCTGTCTTCGGTTTGTTGGGAGGCTTTAAAGCAGCAACGTCTTCCTGGAAAAATGTCTTTGACAAAACTTTAGACACCTGCGGGTTGGTTTTGTAGGTCGGCAGTAGCAGATCAGGAGCCCATCATACACCGTTTGATATTCCTATCACGGGGGAATAAACGTAGAGAAGGTGATTGCAGCAAGCTTATCTTTGTCCCCCTTGTGAATGATGCCTATCTTCTTTCCATTCCCTGAGCCAAATCAGGCAAGAATGAAGATAGGGCTGGTCCTGAGAACATGTCTTTCTGGAGACGGGCGGGTGCGGGGGGCACCTTTAGATAGCTCCTTGAAAAGGAGATATGAAGGAGTTCTCTGTATCTCGCAGGCAACCCTTTAATTAGACAGTGCTTTGCTGAGGGAGACCTTTGAAAGAGTGATAGGCGCTTGGATCACCTTTCTTCTGGAAAGCTACCATCGCAAGTCCAGCAATAATGATGAAGAGCAAGGATACAGAGGCAGCAGCACCTATTATCGGAAACAAGTAAAATATACGTCAACAACCCTTCTGTAAAAACAAATGTATCATTTCCATGTTTTGCCAAAGTGAACAAAAATATTCTATTTCCCAACTCTGACACATTCTTTTCTGTCAGTTTTACATTTGCCCTCACTCCACTCCTGCTATGGCCTCCTCCAGGTGGTGTGTGATCTAGATGGTGAGTGTAAGCAATAGAAGAACATCAAGTATATATCCCTGATGTCATGTACTATTGAACCAGCTTACCTTCACCGGCTTTACAAGCAATGCATTCCTGATCATCAAGTTTTTTTTTTTAAATGCTGTAAATTGGTATCGCTCTTCTGGTTCCTTTCCCAAATTCCTTAAATCCATGTCCTCTGGTTACCAACTCTCCTGCCAGTGGAAACTGTGTCCCCTTATTTACCCTACCCAGCAATTAATCGCATTCTCTGTCCCCTTGTTACTGAGATCTTAAGGACGCGTACTTACCAATTTTGTAGTGCATTGAGGTCTCGTCATGTACTAATGCGGCCGTGATATTCTGAGAAAACAAAACAATGAAACTAGTTAAAGGCAAAATACTGCAGATGCTGGAAACCTGAAATAAAAACAAAAATTGCTGGAGAAACTCAGCAGGTCTGACAGCATCTGTGGAGAGAAAGGCAGAGCTAACGTTTCGAGCCCGCATGACTCTTCTTCAGAGCTAGTTACCCTGACTGCTCAGACACTGCCTGAAAATAATAACATATCCAGGGACACAGCCTTGAGGCTGGTGAGGGGGAACTCAAACAGGATACCGCAGCTGATCAGGGTGGGGGAGAACATAGCCTGGCAAAGCCCTCTGTTAACGAAGAGTCAATGGATGAGCCTCAACGACTTCATCAAAGAGATATTTCAGAAGGAATTGGAACAGCTTTGGTGGGAGGTCATTGATGGCAACTCATTTTGAAATTCATGTTACCAAATCCTGTTGAGGACCTCGGGCAAGTGTAACTCAATGACCAATCAGTGTTCAAGATCTGAGTTTGAATACAGGGGACTAAGACCGCCAGTAAATCAGCCATGCCAGGAACCGTACTGCTAATCATGATCAGGCCAGAGACTTGAAGACGATGAATAATTTGTGAGTTAATAGCAGCTTCCATAACTGCTCAGGAAGGAAATGATTTCGGTCAATGGGTGTTTATGTGACCAGGAAGCTGTTTACGATGGGGTTCCACAGGGCTCAGCACGAAGTTGTTCGTGGTATATATCCATGATTTAAACTTAAGTGCAGTGGGCATGAAACAGAAGTTTGCTGATGATTCAATAATTAGCCACGTGGTTGATAGTGAGGAAGAAAGCTGTAGGCTGCACGAAGATATCAATGCGCATGGTCAGGTGGGTAGAAAAGTGACAAATGGAGATCAGTCCAGAGGAGTGGGGGTAATGAATTTGGGGAGGACAAAAAGGCAAGGGAATACATGGGAGGATATTGAAAAGCATAGAGGAATAGTCGTTAGAGATGATGTCCACGGATCTTTGAAGAGGACAGGACAGGTAGATAAGGTAGACAAGAAGGCACACATGATACTTTCTTTTTTTGGTTGAGGTCTAGAATATAAGACCAAGGAGATTATGCTAGAACTGTACAAAACATCAGGGGGAACCACAGTTGGGGTCCCAGTAAAAAGCCTGCTCACAGCATCGCAGAAAGGATGTGATCACACTAGGAAGGGTACAGAGGAAATTTATGAAGATGTTGCCAGGAATGGAGAATTATAGGTATAAAGAAGGATTGGTTAGGCTATGATTGTCCTCTTTGGAACAAAGGAAGCTAAGGGGAGATTTAATGGAAATTATGAGGGGCCTAGATAGTGTGGATAGGAAGGTCCTACTTCCATGAGCAGAAAGGCCAATAACCAGGGGGTATAGATTTAAAGTAACTGTTGAATGGGTTAGAGGGGAGTTGGGAAGTAAGTTTTTCACTCAGAGGGTGGAGGGGTGTGGAACTCACTGTCTGAAAGGGCAATGGAGGCAGGAACCGTCATCACATTTAAAAAACACTTGGATATGCACATGAGGTGTCATTACCTATTGGGCTACAGCTCAAGAGCTGAAAGGTAGGATTAGACTCGATAGCTCTTTCCAGGCCAGCACAGACATGATAGGTGGAAATAGCCTCCTTCTGTGTTTAAATCAATTTGTTTCTCGTGTTTCTAAATGTAATAGGGCAGCGGTTTGCAGAGAGAGTGAGATGGGACAAACGCGTTTCCGAAAAGATGAATTGGGAGCAAAAAATGGTTGAAGAGATGAAACAATTGTGTGCTGGGTGTATATCTTAACCAAATGGGCCAATTAGACCTGGGATTTTCTTTGGATCTGGTAAGCAGCAGACTCATCGGGGATGATGAGGAAACAAGTTATTCCAGTTTTAATGATCTGACAGGCTGCAGCAGTGCAGCCTTTATCCTCAAGTCATGGTGAATAAAGCTTGGGGAGTAAAATGGTGAGTTTTCTCCTCGGCAGAACTATCAACTGCAGCGTGAGGATAGAAAGGAAGGTTCAAAGAAGTTCAACAGTTTGAGAAGGGGCCGCAAGGATTGTCTGCTGCCTGGGCCAGGGTCGCAGCTGCCGCTGCTCCCGTTCAATAAAGTTGCCTTTCTAAAAGCAAATTTTCAAGAAGAGATGCATTCGGTGCAGGAGTCCAAGTTTAACAAGAGATCACAGGCAGGGCTAGGCCGAAACGTGACATCAGATCTGAAGAAGGGAGGGAGGGAGTTGGGAAATCTTCCATTCCAAGGAAAATAACATTAATCGCTTTACTGGCAAAGAGGGGTCAGACAAGGAGAAGTTAAACTGGACACAGAATTCTCCGGGGCTGAATATTCGGCCTGAGGTCGGGACCCCGACGTCAGGGTCATTTCCCGAACTCCGACTTAATTTTCAGGCTAAATGCCAAGTAATGGCCCCTCTGTGAGCTGGCCATCCAGTTAGAACAAGTGATGGGCCCACAAGGATGGAGCGTCAAGGGGCGGCTGCAGGGATAGTGGATGCAGTGATTATAACCTTCCAAAATTCCATAGATTCTGGAATGGCCCCAGCAGATCAGAAAACCTCAAATGTAAGACATGGATTCAAGAAAGGAAGGAGACAGAAAGCAGGAAACTATGGCAATGGGATTTTCCGGCCCCATTGCGGGCGGGACCCCAGCCAGAAGCCCATTGACTTGCGGCGGGACTGGACAATCTATATTAATGATTTGGATGGAGGGACCAACTGTATTGTAGACAAATTTGCTGACGTTACAAAGGTAGGTAGGAAAGCAAGTTTTGAGAAGGATACAAAGGCCAGGATTTTACAGCCCCACCCGGGGGGATGCCCCGAGCCGCTTAAATCTCCATTCACTTCAGCGGGACTGGAATATCCCATTGGGCGGGAGGGGATGTAAGATCCTGGCCAAAGAGTCTGCAAAGGGATAATAGATAAGCTAAGCGAATGGTCAAAAATTTGGCATATGGGATATAATGTGGGAAAACATGGGGTGGACACTTGGTGGAAAGAATAGAAAAGCAGATTATTCCAATGAAGAGACCGCGGAATGCTGTTAAAGAGGGATCTTGCTGGCCTTGACCTTCAGTCACAAAGGGTAGCATGCAGGTACAGCAAGGAATTAAGGCGGCTAATGGAACGTTGGCCTTTATCGCAAGGCAGATGGAGTATAGAAATAGGGAAGCCTTGCCTCGGCTGTACAGGGTATCGGTGAGGCTGCACATGCTTAGTCTCCTCACTTAAGGAGGGGTATACTTGCATTGGAAGCCGATCAGAGAAGGCTCACTCTGCTGATTCCTGGGATGAAGGGTTTTGTCTTATGAGGGAAGGTTGAGTAGGTTGGGCCTATACTCACTGGAGTTTAGAGGAATGAGGGGTGATCTTATTTAAGCATCTAAGATTCTGAAGGGGCTTGGCAGGGTAGATGCTGAGAGGATCTATCCCCTTGTTGGGGGGGATTCTAGACTTAGGGGACACAGTTACAAAATAAGGGGTCTCCCATTTATGACAGCGGTGTGGAGGAATTTCTTCTCTGAGTGTTGTTAGTGTTTGGAATTCTCTCTCCCAGCGAGCAGTGGAGGGTCATTGAACATTGAGTTAGACAGATTTTTGATCTACAAGGGAGTCAAGGGTTATGGGTGGACAGGCACTAAAGTGGGGTAAAGGCCCCAACCAGATCAGCCATGATCTCATGAATGGCAGAGCAGACTGGAGAGGCCGAATGGCCTACTCCTGCTCCTATTTCTGATGATCTCTCCAGCACTGAAAGTGACAGTGTGCTAAATGCAGTTCAAGGAGAACGAGGTTGCCTCCATCTTAAGCAGCACACGCTAAAATTTTAAAAATTAAAATGTCCACACTGGCCAAAGTACTTTTGTCAAGGGGCAGCCCCACCACTGGCAGCCGGTGGTCACAGCTGGCGCCATTTAGAAACCACAGCTGCGGAGGGGAGGGGGATATTTAAAAGGCCCATTGGAGGACTCTCCCACTGCACTGGCACTGGGAGGTTGCCTCCTCTCACAGGCTGTGTTCTGACAACTGCCTGGAAAATTGTATCTGACATAGGAGAGGAGCCTTAATAGGACATGCAATTACCTTTATTGGCTACCTGCTGCTTTCAGGCAGATAGCCTGCACCCCTGACTTGGCCTTCTCCGAAAGGGATTGGAGCAAGGCGATGCAGGCAGTCTGGGAAATTCCGGGCCTACCCACTTCCACTCTCACCCCTATCTCGAATATCCAGCCCCAAAAGCCATTTCCCAATTCCCTACCTTGCCGAATAAGTTGAAAGTGGTTATCCAAGTGGGGGCTTTTACTATTGTCGAACTAACTTGAGACATTCTCACTCACCATGGAGGAATTTGGTTGATTCATTAAACAGCTGATGTTATGATGCTTCAAGAACTGCTCGAGATATGCTTTACTGCAGCTGCTGAACACTGGATTCATCATCCACCTGCACAAAAGAAAGCACGTGTTTGAAGGAAATAAAAAATACTTTGGGAAAAATAAGGCATTCAACAAATGTGCTTCCATCGTGTTTTTTTTAATCATTCCTGGAGGGGTGCAAAGGATAGTATCGGGGATCAGGGACTTCAGTTATCTGGAGAGACTGGAGAAGCCAGGATGGTTTTCTTTAGAGCAGAGAAGGTTAAAATGAGTTTTTTTTTATTCTTTCACGGGATGTGGGCATCACTGGCAAAGCCAGCATTTGTTGCCCATCCCTAGTTGCCCATGAACTGAGTGGCTTGCTAGGCCATTTCAGAGAGAAATTAAGAGTCAACCACATAGTGATAATAATAACTCATCAAAGAAATAAACTTGCTATAGGGAAAGAGAAGGGGAATGAACCTAAGTGGATGGCTCTTACAGCGATTCAGCACAGGCAGTGACCTTCTGTGCTGTCATCATTCCAACCCCCAAACACAATATGCTCCTTTGCATTCCTGGAAGCACTGAGCCCTTAGCCTGAATCCACCAGCACAGTGACCCCTCACCCAAGTTCCATTCTTCATGCACGAAGAGACGGTTTCATCTGACTGGAGGTTGTAGAACTAGGAGCCATAGCCTCAGGATAAGGGATCTAGAGCATGCAAGACCAAGATGCATGGATCTTTGGGCACAAAGGAAATCGAGGGATGTAGGGATAGGGCAGGGAAGTGGAGTGGGACTAGCTGCATTCTCTTGCAGTGAGCCAGCAGGAACATGATGGGCTAAATTGCCTCCCTCCGTGCTGTAACAATGTTATGATCCTACCTTCTAGCACAGTAACATAAACAGGGTTTTGGTGAGTGATTATGGAACAGGTCAGCTGTTAGTTGCAGTGTTCTTCCTGATTGCCTCTGGGTCCCATTGAGCATGTTCGTTTGGCTTAGATGATGATCATCTCATTGGGTTTTAATCCCCCAGTAGGACTTCACTTTACAGCATTAGGTGACATGTGCCAGTGCAGTACTGAGGGGCTGCCAGATTACTGGCAAAGCCACGTTCTGGTGGCAGGTTGGCAGGAAGGCCCTGTCTGCTGGGTGCAGGCCACCCCATTGGGATTTGAGTGGAATAGAATCTTAACTTACAGGGTCTCCAATGGGGCCCCACCCAGGTCCAGCTCAGCATTTCCCCTGCTCAGGGTTAAGATGCATACCCCTTTTGGAGAGAAAAAATCAAGTGAACTACCTTCAACTCTAACATGACATATATGTTTTTAAATATTTTGCCTTTCTACTTCAAGAGCATAGGCCCTCCTACCCCATTTACACTTGGGCTCCTCACAATTCATGTTTTTTTTTTGGGTTGAGACACAGAGAAGCCAATTGTGTCAGGCATCATGTTCATCACAATTGCATTATGTGTCAATCAAGTGATAGTCCTGCTTTTGGAGCTATTTTAACCATCGCTGATTGGAGGGCTCATTCAAGAACAGTACATTTTAAAGGATACCCCGCCACATAAAATGCTTTGAGGCTTCTCAGCAAGGTGCTAAGTGAACACATATCTATCCATATGATGGGGATCATTTTAACTTTGGCTGGTAGTCAGTGGCACTCAATGAAGACATTGCAAACAAAAAGCAGGAGAGATTCACAAACAGGCTGTGTATTAGATTTTGCCTATCAGCCAATGGTAAAATCATCCTGACTGGTTTACACATAATCGTTACAAAGAAAAGAACTTTAATTTTTTTTTTTAGAATGATCGATAAAAGCTCATTAACGAGGGAAATGATAATTGTCCTTACACAGCCGATGTTGCCAGTAAGCACTTCCCAGAGGTGACAGGGCAGTGACAAGTGGGTGCGTCATGATACATTCCCAGGTTGTGACCGATCTCATGAGCGATGTATTTAGCCACCTCTCTGGGACTAGCCCATGTATCCTGCAAATGCAACAAAAAAAAATAGCATTCATTAGCATGGTACCTCCTGATGCATAAAACAACATCTGCGCCTTGGTATGAAGGCACAAATCTTAACACACACCGTGATTTCATCAACAGAACCTTTGAGATTTACAGCACAAAACAAAGTATTCAGCTCACTCTTTCCTCGAGCAATCAAACACAAATTCACAAGTGTGGTTGGGGAGGGTTTAAACTAAATTAGCAGGA
Source organism: Cetorhinus maximus (assembly GCF_964194155.1). Lineage (NCBI taxonomy): Eukaryota > Metazoa > Chordata > Chondrichthyes > Lamniformes > Cetorhinidae > Cetorhinus > Cetorhinus maximus. Next base: position 235,318,160 of record NC_135879.1, read on the forward strand.
GGGATGAGCACCAGCATAAAGAAGTAAAAAAAGAGGGAAATAAGGTGCATAAAGTGAGAGTGTTGGACGGTGCTAGAGAAAGCAGTGGTACCATGCTAGATAAAAGCAAACTAAGAAGGACTATGAGGAATATAAGATAGGATTACAAAGCACTTTAGGAAAGATATGAAGGTCTTTGAGAGAGTCCGGAGGAGATTCAGTAGAACGGTTCCAGGGATGGTGATGGAGGTGGGGGCTTTAGGTTGGGTTGGAAAGGCTGCGATTGTTCTCCTTGGAGCAAAGGAAGTTGAGGGGAGATTTGATAGAGGTGTACAAGATTTTGACAGGTTTAGGTAAGGTCGACAAGGAAAAGCTGTTTCCGTTAGCTGATGGTACAAGGACTGGGAGGCTCAGATTTTTGGGCGGGAGATGCAGGGGGAATATGAGGAAGAGCTTTTTTATGCAGCGAGTGGTGACGACCTGGAACACGCTGCCCATGAGGGCGATGGAAGTGGAAGCAACCAACCTTCAAAAAGGAAGGGCACTTGAAGAAAATAAGAGCAACAGGGACTGAGTGGGAGAGTGGGACTGACTGCATTGCTCTGGGCGGGAGCCAGCATGGATTCAATGGGCCAAGTGGCATCCTCCTGTGCCACAAATGACTGTACGAATCCAATGCCTCTCTCTCTCTCTCTCTCTCCCTTCAACCTCTCTCTTCCTCTATTTCAAATATCTCTTCAGGAATGTCATTGTTTCTGCCTCATTATCCCCCTATGCCTCTGCACACATACATTTCTTTTAACCAATCGCGAGACCTTTCTCACTGACAATTTTAAACTGATCTTGCCACAGGTTCCCCAACCAGAGGAAACAGTCTAACTACCTGATTCAAACTATTCGCTGTTTAAACGAATCTCAATGAAATTTATTTTTAGCCTTCTCCGATCCAATGAAATTATTGCTCCAGGTCTTTTAATTCACGTCATAGTCGGCCAACCGCCCCGACGGCTGTTAGATGAAAAGAGTTTTATTGTCTTAATCCAATTCCAAGCGGGAATACACAAGTCGTGCGAAACTGGCTGCAATTCTGCTCTACTTGGCAATCCTAGTGGGAGAAGTCACAGGATCTGCAGGTGTGAGAATCGAGAAGTGTCGCACTCTTGCAACGTTAGGGCTGAGTTTTTAGCTCGGTGGGCGGGCGGGCGCGCGCCCGACATGACCGAGTGTAAAATGGCGTGCAACGATGTCAGGCGAGCGTCCCGACGTCATCACGCGCTTGCGCGATATTTCGGGCCACAGGCGCGGGCTGGAATCGGCAGCGCGTCCGCCGACAATTAAAGCGCCTTGTTAAGGCCATTAAAGATGTAATTAAAAGAAAATGTTTCGCTGTCGGTCCAACCTTATGGTTGGCGGGCGGGCGAAAAGGCCTCTCTCCACAGATGCTGTCAGACCTGCTGAGTTTTTCCAGCATTTTCTGCTTTTGGTTCAGATTTCCAGCATCCGCGGTAATTTGCTTTTATCTGGGAAATAAGAGTACTGGTCCGAATTGTTTTTTTTTTCCTTCTGGGGTGCTGTGGACCAATGCTTTGTCTAACTCATGTAACATCGAACAGTATCTGATCCATGTTATATCTGTTTCACACATTGTCTGATATCACCCCTGCTCAGCGTCTGACCCGTACTTCATAGGATTCAGATTGCGTCTGATTCACATTTCATCCGGTCCACGCTTTATCTGATATCACCCTTTCTCTGACCCCTACTTCATCCTATTCATGAATGATCTCGCCTGTGCGATAATCAGATCTTAATGCTGACACAAGGTGCCCCATTGGCCAGCATTCACCGCAAAGAACCACAACACTTCATTCAAAAGTTTTTTTGCCTAAACAAAATAAGGTCGTACCATGACAACACCTCCACTTCTCTCCTCCGAGCACATATCATTCATGTAGGCTTGGCCTATCGACTTTTGGAAAGGCACACCGCTGGAGAAATAAATAAATAAAGGGAAAAGTTTTTTTTTAGTGAAAGGCAGGCAAAGTTTGATATACAGCAGCATTGACAGCAAGACACCCCCCTTTAAATAAACAAGCATCGGAAACATTAATATCTCCAAAAACGCTTCATTTGGTCAGGAACCTTCTTAACTGTCGCTGGGTCAAAATACTGGAACTCCCTTCCTAACAGCACTGTGGGTGTACCTACACCGCATGGACTGCAGCGGTTCAAGGAGGCAGCTCACCACCACCTTCTCAGGGAGCAACTCAGGGATGGGCAATAAATGCTGGCCCAGCCAGAGAAGCCCACATCCCGTGAATGAATAAAAAAAAGACACAGGACTTGTACTGAAGACACAAGTCTACTACTACCAGCCTGTCTTAATAAAAAAATGCAAAGCGACATCTCCCCCCGGTGGCACACTGGGGAGATACATCACCATACGGTCCAAAAACATCCTATAGTTTATTTACCATGGAACCATGTCAATACAAAAGGCATAGTAACATTCCCTCGCCCCCTATCGCACAGTCATGTAAGAAGAAGAGAGACAGGTGTTAAGTGAGGGAAGTTATTGAGGGCTGCGGGAGATGAAGTTGAGTTAGGGATATAGGGCTGGGGTAGAAAAGTGAAGTTGAGTTATAAGATCAAAGATAATGTTTCCCCTTGTGGGGAAGAGCATAACTAGAGGCCATCGATATAAGAGTCACCAAGAAATCCAGTAGGGAATTCAGAAGAAACTTCTTTACCCAAAGAGCGGTGAGAATGTGGAACTCGTTACCACAGGGAATAGTATAGATGCATTTAAGGGGGAAGCTGGATAACTATAAGAGGGAGAAGGGAATAGAGGGTTAAGATGATAGATTTAGATGAGAAAAGACGGGGGGCAGCTCGAGTGGAGCATAAACACTGGCATGGACTGGTTGGGCCAAATGGCCTGTTTATGCTTTATATTCCATGCAATCCTACGAAAGATCAGCCATGATCTTACTGAATGGCGGAGCAGGCTCGAGGGGGCCAATTGACCTACTCCTGCTCCTATTTCTTATGTTCACATGTGAAGCTGAGATGAGATGGAAGGAATGGGAGGAGACTCATTTGGAGCATAAACGCCTGTTGTTTCTGCGCTGTGTATACACTATGTGATTGAGGAGCGCGGGTGCTATCTTGCAGACTTTGGGATCTGTTTGTGCATTACAGTGGGGGCTTTCAGATCCGTAACGTGTCTAATGTAAAGTTTCCCACACAGTGATGCTCGTCTAAAGCCAGCAGTCCACAAATGGTCATTGTACAAATGGCACAGGCCCAGGATTACCTGATAAGTTGGGCGTTATCATGGTGCTTCCTTGGCACGAGCTCTTTGCTTCGCCATTTCATGAAGTTCAGCAGAGCCTTTGAGGTATCCTGGCTGGAGGTAATCTTGTTTTCGGTTGTCCAGATTTCTATGCCAACGAGAAAAATCTGGATATTTAACTCCTTGTGGTAGATCTGAAAAACACACAGAATCCCAACAGCGGGATTAGAACCTGTAAATCAGCCTTAAGAATTTCTCACCCAGGCCTTCCTCCCCTCATTGCATCATCGGCGACGCAGCCATCAGGGGGCTGGGCTCCAAGCTCGCCCTATCATCCCTCCAACAAGCTTCCTCAATCTCCCACTCATTCTCAAACTCTCCTTCCTTCGCTCCATTCTCCGTTTCGGCTCCGCGATGACTCCGACGACAAAAACGCACTTTCCAAAAGCAAATCGTTGCGGATATTCTTGCCTCAAGCACCAGCGTGAGAGGCGCCGTCACGACAAGGGTTTCAGCGACCTAGGATAAAGGCCCACCCACATCTCATCTGGGGTGGGCAATAAGTTGCGGCTTCGCCAGAGTCACTCACAGCCCGCGGTCAAAAGCTTCGCTGCTTCTGCGGAATAGGAGGACTCATTGAGGGGGTTTTTTTTCCAACGCGGCAAACGACAGAGTTAACCGGTTGCCATGGCGATACTGAGTGGAGGATCGTCGTGAGAAACTTTGAGCATCTAGCGACCCACAGTGGCCGTGCTTGGTAATTACAAAAAGTGAGGCTGCGCTTGGCTTGTTTCTGGGTACGAGACAAGACATTGTGAAATGTGCTTTATTGCACTCTTGTTCGATTGCCCTATTGCTGCCCTATACTCCACGAACCATCGCATTGTTTTTCTAACGAAAAATAAGTGCTCAAAGGAAATGTAAAAACTTTACACAGTTTTTTTTTTGAACTGCCCTGATTATAATTTTTTGCCTGTTGCTCCCGGGAGCCCAAAACATTTATCATCCTCCCTGCCTTCAGTGTGTAGAAATCAAGACCTGGGGCCCAGTCTCCTACTCTAACCCATTCCTTCCCGGGGGCCTCAGCTTCTTAAATCCACTGCTCCCCCCTTCCCCTTACAACCTATATTCTTTTAAAACCCAAGGTTGGCTGTTTTGAGTGATGTATCTTGTGCCATACTGTACTCCTCCATCCTTAGTCAGGTGCTGCGTGGGCTTTGACCTTTCACCTGGACTCCCCAGTAAGGAAGGCATTGTTTCCCTTACCTGATTAACATGATGTGCGAGAGTGATTAGCCGCTCCCGGGTCTTTCTGAGGTCCCCTTCGTTTTGGAGAAACTGTGAGAAACAGGATGATAGTGAGCGGTTAGACTCTGTTTAACGAAGGGAATGTCATTAATGCACTTGTGAAAACTGAACAAACAGTTTTTTTATTTTGTTCGCTTTACACTCCTCCCCCTCTGAAGGGGCTGCCTCAGCGTGAGGCTTAAAATGTGGCAGCTTTCTTCATTAGCAGCAAACAAGTTCAACAAGCCCAACGAAGTCTCCCACATTCCTAACTTCTCACCATATCTCACAGTTATCTCTCTCTCTCTCTCTGGAATCAAATCAAAAGAACATTCCTGCTAAAAACAAAAAACTACTGCGGATGCTGGAAATCCAAAACAAAAACAGAAATACCTGGAAAAACTCAGCAGGTCTGGCAGCATCGGCGGAGAAGAAAAGAGTTGACGTTTCGAGTCCTCATGACCCTTCAACAGAACTAAGTAAAAATAGGAGAGGGGTGAAATATAAGCTGGTTTAAGGTGGGGGGTGGGTGAGGGGAGAGAAGTTAAGGGGGGGGGGGGGTTGGTTGTAGGGACAAGCAAGCAGTGATAGGAGCAGATAATCAAAAGATGTCACAGACAAAGGAACAAAGAGGTGTTGAAGGTGGTGATATTATCTAAGAAAATGTGCTAATTAAGAATGGATGGCAGGACACTCAAGGTACAGCTCTAGTGGGGGTGGGGTGGAAAGACTAACAGGACATTACAGGTATAGATTTAAAAATAATGGAAATAGGTGGGAAAAGAAAAATCTATATAAATTATTGGAAAAAACAAAAGGGAGGGGGAAGAAATGGAAAGGGGGTGGGGATGGACGAGGGAGTTCAAGATCTAAAGTTGTTGAATTCAATATTCAGTCCGGAAGGCTGTAAAGTGTCTAGTCGGAAGATGAGGTGCTGTTCCTCCAGTTTGCGTTGGGCTTCACTGGAACAATGCAGCAAGCCAAGGACAGACATGTGGGCAAGAGAGCAGGGTGGAGTGTTAAAATGGCAAGCGACAGGGAGGTTTGGGTCTTTCTTGCGGACAGACCGCAGGTGTTCTGCAAAGTGGTCGCCCAGTTTACGTTTGGTCTCTCCAATGTAGAGGAGACCGCTCCCAATGCCTCTTGGTTCCTTTGTCTGTGACATCTTTTGATTATCTGCGCCTATCACTGCTTGCTTGTCCCTACAACCCCCACTCCCGCCCCCCCCCCAACTTCTCTCACCCCACCACCACCACCCCCACCCCCCACCTTAAACCAGCTTATATTTCACCCCTCTCCTATTTTTACTTAGTTCTGTTGAAGGGTCATGAGGACTCGAAAAGTCAACTCTTTTCTTCTCCGCTGATGCTGCCAGACCTGCTGAGTTTTTCCAGGTAATTCTGTTTTTGTTTTGAACCATCCTTGCTGTTGGGCTTACACAACGACAACCTGTAGTGAAACACCTGCACAACCATTTACAGATATACTGCTTGTATATCTCTATACTCTTTTCACCTCTCCCTTGGAGAATGGTGTGGCATGTTGGAAGAATTTGACAGGCTGATTAACAGCCTGCTTTAAGCCACATGAATGCTCCTTCTGTGGCCTGCAAGGCCTGGAGTAAGGCTTGAACCCAGAGCCTTCAGGCTCAGAGCACTACTAACTGAACCATTAACTAGATAACCAAGTATCAGACACATACCCACATAACCAAAATGTACTTTGAGAAATTAGGACTCTCTACCTGTAGCAGAAAACCAGAGAATAGCCCCATAAACCCTGTCTTGAACCTAGTTAAACTGATCGTTTCATTGTCCTTCCTGACAACTTATTCCCACAAACTCTCTACCTGTATAAGTTCTATTCAACCTTGCTCCTTACTCTTAACCTTCCAGTCTTTAAACCTGTGTCTCTCTGTTATTTGAACTCTTCACCCTGCTGACTAATATTCTCCGACTAACCTTGCCAATTCCCGTGGTAAATCATGGACCTATGATTAGGTCATTCCCAAGTCTGCTCTTTCTCGAAGTTTCAGTGAACATGTAAAACGTAGGGCCTTTCTTGTCCCAACTCTCCCGCCGTCCTCTCCTGAAGATGCTGATAATGGGGGAGTGTAGGTTCACAGAGCCAGGCAGTCCTATAGTATCTCACCCAAGTCACTAACCTGGAGAGTAAGCTACCTCTCTCATCTGGTGGGGAGGGTCCTCATAGCTAAGACTGACCCCAGTGTCCACACAGTCACTTCTCAGCAGTCGAGTAACTGGGTTGCGATTTGGAACGAGAACCTTGGCTGGTTTCTACCCGCCAACCACACCCCCCCCCAACCCCCACCGACACACCAGCAAAGCCCTTACAAAGTCTCTAACCATGGGGTGCTAAAGCCAATGTTAGGGAGCTCAGACCAGGGATCAAACCTGATCCCACCTGTATGTTTGGATAGCTGGGCAATGCATTTACCCATTCAGTTGTCAGGGCAGAGATCTTTGAAGGTGAAGGGGGTGGCGATTGAGGGACATGGAGTTGGAGCACAGTTTTTCCAGGACCTGCTGAATGGCAGAACCAGGTAGTGGAGCTGAATACTCTTCTTCTAGTTTCTAAAGAAAAAAAATTACCTCCTCTCTGTCAGCCACTAGGAAGAGCTCGATGCTGAGATTGGTGTTGCGACTCTGGTAAAGAAGGACAAAGAGAAGGAACACAAAGATTAACGCACGTCCCCATTAAACTCTTACTTAGACAAAGAACGAATGGTCTGCACTTATATGAAGCTTTAGCATGTCTCTCAGAGAACCCCAAAACATGCCACGTACAATGACAGCTGCTGAGGTGACTGCTCCTGTATAGGTAAACGTGCTGCCATTTTGTAACATCACGCAAACAGCGATGAGATAAGTGACCTATTCGTGTGTTGTTGATGGCGCTGTTTGAGCCAGAACGTTAGGAAACCACCTTGCTTTTCTTCGGGTTGTGTCACGCCACCTTTAATATGCAACCATGTCACAGGCAGGCCTCAGCTTAACTTCTCCTGCAATGGAGAGAACGTCCTGGCGACGGCACAGAATGTCAGCCTGGGCTGTGTACTCAAACCCTCAGGTGGGCTTTCAATACAACCCTTCAGCCAACTGAAGCAAAATAAAACACTCCATCTGAAAGCAAGTTATGCCACTTTCAGAAGTTATTCATAGGCTCATAAACATTTACAGCACAGAAAGAGGCCATTCGGCCGATTGTGTCCGCACTGGTCAACAAAGATTTGACTACACGATTCCCATTTTCCAGCGCTTGGCCCATAGCCCTGGAGGCAATGGCAACACAAGTGAATATCTAAATACTTCTTAAATGTTACGAGAATTTCTGACTCAACCACCCTTTCAGGCAGTGAGTTCCAGACTCCACCACCCTCTGGGTGAAAAAAAATTCTCCTCAACTCCCCTCTTAGCCTTCTACCTCTTACCTTAAACCTATGCCACCTGGTTATTGGCCCCTCTACTAATGGAAAAAGTGCTTCCCTATCCACCTTATCTATGCCCCTCATAATCTTATACACCTCTATCAGGTCCCGTCGCAACCTTCGCTGCTCCAAGGAAAACAACCCCGGCCTATCCAACCTTTCCTCATAGCTCAGACCCTCCAGCCCAGGCAGCATCTTGATAAATCCCCTCTGCACCCTCTCCAGTGCAATCACATCCGTCCTATAATGTGGTGACCAGAACTGCACGCAGTACTCCAGCTGTGGCCTAACCAGCATTTTATACAGTTCCAGCATAACCTCCCTGCTCTTGTATTCTATGCTTCGGCTAATAAAGGCAGGTATCCCATATGCCTTCTTAACCACCTTATCTACCTGCCCCGCTGCCTTCAGGGATCTGTGGATATGCACACCAAGGTCCCTCTGATCTTCAGGACTTTCCAGGGTCCTACCATTCATAGTGTAATCCCTTGCCTTGTTAGCCCTCCACAAGTGCATTACCTCACACTTTTCCAGGTTGCATTTCATTTGCCATTGCTCTACCCACCTGACCAACCCATTGATATCCTCCTGCAGGATTTAAAGCTATCCTCCTCACTATTTACCACCCCACCAATTTTCGTGTCATCCACAAACTTCTTGATCATACTCCCTACACTTAAGCCCAAATCATTTATGTACACCACAAACAGCAAGGGTCCCAGCACTGAGCCCTGCGGAACCCCACTGAAAGCAGGCTTCCAGTCACAGAAACACCCCTCTGCCATCACCCTATGCTTCCTGCCTCTCAGCCAATTTTGAACCCAACGTGCCACTTTGTCTTGGATCCCTTGGGCTCTTACTTTCTTGACCAGTCTGCCATGAGGGACCTTATCAAAAGCCTTGCTAAAGTCCATGTAGACCACATCAGATGCATTCCCCTCATCAACACTCCTGGTTACTTCCCCAAAAAATTCGATCAAATTTGTCAAACACGACATTCCCTTAACAAATCCATGCTGACTATCTCTGATTAATCTGTGTCTCTCCAAATGCAGATATATTCTGTCCCTCAGAATTCTTTGTAGTAATTTTCCCATCACCGAGGTTAGACTGACTGGCCTGTAATTTCCTGCTCTATCCCTTCCTCCCTACTTTAATAATGGGACAACATTAGCAGTCCTCCAGGCCTCTGGCACCTCATCTGTGGTCAGAGAGGATTTGAAAATTACTGTCAGGGCCCCTGATATCTCTTCCCTTGCCTCACTCAACAGCCTGGGATACATTTCATCCAGGCCTGTGGATTTATTCACTTTTAAGGCCGCTAAACCCGCTGGTACCTCCTCTCTCTATATGTTAATTTCCTTTAATATTTCACAGTCCTCCATCCTGATGTCTATATCTGTGTCGTACTTTTCCATTGTGAAGACTGACACAAAGTATTCATTGAGGACTGTACCCGGGTCTTCCAGGTCCATACACAGGCTGCCTCTATGGTCCCTAATTGGCCCTACTCTTTCCCTAGTTATTCTCTTGCTCTTTATATTATTAAAAAACCTCTTTGGGTTTTCTTTTATTCTACCCACCAATGCTTTCTCATGCACTCTCTTAGCTTTCCTAATTTAGTTTTTAAGTTCCCTCTGTACTTTTTATACTCCTCTAAGGACTCTGCCGTATTGAGCCCTCGGTATCTGCCATAAGCTTCTCTTTTTTTCTGAATCCTAACCTCTATGACCTTTGACATCCACGGTTCTCTGGACTTGGTCCCCCACTTTGTCTTTACAAGAACATATTTGCCCTGTACTCTCGCTATTTCCTCCTTGAATGCCTCCTACTGCTCTGGCACAGTTTTATCTGCAAGTAGCTGCTCCAAGTCCACTTGGGCCAAATCGCATCTCATCTTAGTAAAATTAACCTTTCCCCAGTTTAGAATTTTTATTCCTGACCCAATCTTATCCTTTTCCATAACTATCCTAAATCTAACTGAGTTAAGGTCACTATCTCCAAAATGCTCCCTGTACTGATACGCCTTCCACCTGCCTGGGCTCATTTCTGAATATTAGGTCCAGAACTGCCCCATTCCTTGTTGGGCTTTCTATGTACTGGCTAAAAATGTTCTCCCGGATGTAACTTAAGAATTTTGCTTCCTCCCTACTTTGCACATTAAAACTATCCCAGTTAAGAACATAAGAACATAAGAACTAAAAGCAGGAGAAGGCAATTCAGCCCCTCGAGCCTGCCCCGCCATTCATTACGATCATGGCTGATCTCATTTTGGCCTCAACTCCAATTTCCCGCCCTCTCCCCATAACCTTACAACCCATTACTAATTAAAACTCTGCCTATCTCCTCCTTAAATTTATTCAGCGTCCCGGCATCCACTGCACTCTGAGGTGGAATTCATTCCACAGATTCACGACCCTTTGAGAAAAGTAATTCCTCCTCATCTCTGATTTAAATCTACCACCCCTTAGTGTAAAACTCTGGCCTTTACAATGTCCTCAGTAGAGCCTGCTGCAGCTCTCAGCTGATGAGAGTTCCACTGAGGCCTGGCAAGAGAGTAATTGGTGTAATTTCTTGAATTTCCTGGGACCTCCCCAGACGTCCAGATTCTGCCTGAAATCCTGTTCACCTGGTGTGCTAAACACCCATTCCTTGCACTCCCTGGATGCCATCATTTCAGGGCAAAACTCTCTACATTATTCTTAAGTGAACAACGCTAATGAAGCTATGAGTAACTAGTTGCCTCCCTAAATACTTCTATGCTGTTTGCCTCAACTACTCCTCATGGTAGCAAGCTCCACCTTCTGAACACTCTCTGGGTAAAGAAGTTTCTCCTGAATTCCCTAGTGGATTTATTAGGGACTATTGTATATTTATGGCCCCTAGTTTTTGAATCCCCTACCAGACATCTCTATGTTTTTCTTAATTTATTCACAAGTTGTTGGGCATCACTGGCAAGGCCAGCATTTGTTGCCCATTCCTAATTGCCCTTGAAACTGAGTGGCTTGCAAGACCATTTCAGAGGCCAGTAAAGAGTCAACCACATTGCTGTGGGTCTGGAGTCACCTGTAAGCTAGACCAGGTAAGGAGGGCAGATTTCCTTCCCTAAAGGATATTAGTGAACCAGAGGCAGTCCATGTCCAAATGCAGCAAGACCTGGACAATATCTAGGCTTGGGATGACAAGTGCCAGGAAATGACCATTTACAATATATATTAATGACTTGGATGAGGGAAGTGAATGTACTATCACCAAGTTTGTGGATGACACAAAAATAGGTGGGAAGGCAAGTGGTAAGGATGACACAAAAAGTCTACAGAGGGATATAGAGAGGTTAAGTGAGTGGGCAAAAACTTGGCAGATGAAATATTATGTGGGAAAATGTGAGATTATGCACTTTGGCAGTAAGAATAGAGGAGCTGAATATTATTAAATGGAGAAAGACTGCAGAAAGCTGTAGCACAGAAAGCTTTGGGGGTCCTTGTGCATAAATCACAAAAAGCTAATATACCAGTTCAGCAGGTAATAGGGAAGGCAAATGGAATATTGGCCAATATTTCAAAGGGAATGAAGCATAAAAATAGGGAAGTCTTGCTAAAACTATACAAGGCACTAGTTAGACCATACCTAGAATACTGTGAACAGTTTTGGTCCCCTTATCTAAGGAAAGATATACTGGCATTGGAGGCAGTCCAAAGAAGGTTCACTAGGTTGATCCTGGGCATGGAGGGATTTTCTTATGAGGAGAGGTTGAGTAGGTTGGGCCTGTACTCATTAGAGTTTAGAAGAATGAGGGTGACCTTATTGAAACATATAAGATTCTTAGGGAACTTGACAAGGTAGATGTTGTTCCCCCTAGAGGGAGAGTCTAGGACCAGAGGACATAATCTCAGAGTAAATGGTCGGCCATTTTAAACAGAGAGGAGGAGGAATGTCTTCTCTCAAAGGGTAGTCAATCTGTGGAATTCTTTACCGCAGAATTCTGTAGAGGCTATATTTATTAAGTATATTCAAGTCTGAGATAGACAGATTTTTAATCAATAAGGGAATCAAGGGTTATGGGCAAAAGGCAGGAAAGTGGAGTTGAGGATTATCAGATCAGCCATGATCTCATTGAATGGTGGAGCAGACTCAATGGGCCAAATATCATAACTTTTAACAAATTCCCAAACTAATTTCCATTAAGGCAACAGCAACCCATAGGCTTAACCAGGCACCAGGCAAAGCATTTTCACCTTACAAATTCAAAATAAGAGTTCTTTCCACTTTGGTTCCTGTGGAGACAGTTGGAGGCTTACAGCTGCTTTTGATCTCACATTGCCTCTGCTCTACACACCACGCCACTGAACTTATACCTAGCACCGCTCATTGAATGTAAACTCTCATTGTATTACCAGCCTCTTCTAACATTCAACCCTTTCATAGTACCAGTTTTATTAGTAATATAAACATATTGCTTGGTCTCTGCTAGCTAGGTGCCAGATTTCACCCTGTTTCTTGAATGCTCTATTCAAAAATTGCAAATACACCCTACCTTTCTGTTTACATCTCAAAACAAGTACACATCAAAGACTAGCTGGCTTTAATCCAATTAAGACATACCCGCAAACTAAACCTCTATGTTAAAAGAAAAATATTTTCCAATAATATTATATGCATTAATAGCTCCATGACAGAGACCAAAACTCTTCACAATACTCCAAGGGTGATCTAACCGAGGTTCTATACAAGTGCAACATCATTTCCCTGCTTTTCAATTCCATCCCTCTAAAAGTAAGGGTTAGACTTGGTTTCTTACCATGAGGTTGTCAGGGGACCGGGAGATGTGCCTCTTTGTGCGGACGCGCTCCAATCGGCTCACTTTGTGTTTGTGGCTGCTGCCTTCCACTGGGTCGACGGCGTACCCCTGGGCTCCGATCGATATGTAACCACTGCAATAAGAGGCATTTGTGAGATTCTCAAAATGACAGGAACTTAATTTTGACAAAGGTCAGTAGATACTGCTTTAACAGAAAGAAAAGACTGGCATCTATATAATCACATTTCATCACCTCAGGATGTCCCACTGATACAGCCAATGAATCACCTCACTCTTGTGAGGTCGGAAACACAGCAGCCAATTTGCGCACAGCAAGGTCCCACAGACAGACAGCAAAGAGATAATGAAACGGTCTGTTTTAGCGATCTTTGTTGAGGAATAAATATTGACCAGGACACTGGGGAGAAGTCACCTGCTCTTCTTCGAAACAGTGCCATAGGATCTTTTAAAGCCATTCAAGAGGGTAGATGGGGCCTTGCTTTAACGTTTCAACCAAAAGACAGCACCTCCAGTAGTGCAGCACTCCTTCTACACCACCCTGGAGTGTCAGCCTAGACTGGGAGTTGAACCCATAAGAACATGTGACTTGGAGGCAAGCGTGCTACCAATAAGCCACAACGAACATTTTAATTAATCAGATTTTGTGCACTGGTTCACTCACTGACTGAAGTTTGAGGCTATAATTCCTACCTGAGACCCTGGCAGGTGCAAAGAGACACTGAAGAATCTTCCTCTCCCTCAATGAAACCCGTGTAGCAGCAGTGATTCTGGAATGGAATTCAGAGGTGTCTGAGTCAATGCTTTAATTGTCCAAGAACATTTAATACCTTTTTACAATGTCAACCCTTGCATTAATGGATGCATGTATTGGGAAGTTTAATGTTTCTTCCATTTTCCTTCCAGTTTGTTATCTCGAAGATGTTCATGGTTCTGTTTCAAAGGTGCTGGTTGTTCTCCAGGACCTCTTCCAAGCAGCCATGTGTGAACTCAGCTATTTGGCGATGGGATTCATCACAGAACAGCACGATCATATATCACGATCCTCAATGCATGTGCAATGCTAATGGACACGAGAATTAGGAGCAGGAGTGGGCCGAACGGGCCTTGAACCTGCCCCACCATTCGATAAGGTCATGGCTGATCTGATTGTGGCCTCAAATCCACTTTCCTACTTGCCCACCCATCCCCCGCCACCGCCCCCTAACCCCCAGCCCCACACCCCCATAGCCTTTGACTCCCTTGTCGATCAAAAATCTATCTAACTCAGCCTTGAATAAATTGAATGACCCAGCCTCCACTGGTCTCTGGGGAAGAGAATTCCACAGACTAACAACCCTCTGAGAGAAAAAAAATTTCCCCTCAGCTGTGGGCGTAATCATCCCACATTTGGACGAAGTGCAGTGGTGGGCCGCAAAAATAGTCATTTTAACCGCCGGCCGCAGTTCCCACCTCGTTCGTTAGGCAGCCACAGGAAATACACCGTCTCGCAGACAAGCGGCCTCCCATTTTCCCGCAACATCGTTCCCTCGCCACTTCCTCACGCAGGGCGCCCTATTTAAACAGCAACTGCACGCACACTTCTCAATGCTGGCAGCCCGGGAGGGCACCAGTGGGCCCCAAAATCCAAGAAGAGTGCAGCACCAACCCCCCCACCCCAACCGATTCAGGGACGCATCCCTGGGATGCCCCCTGGATACCGTGGAGGCCCACCTCCGATGTCCTCTACCCCAGCCCTGGCTGCAGGAGGCCCATCAGTCTCACCAACTCCGGCTTGGGAGGCGTCAGCAGAGGTGGTCAGTGCCAAAGCTGCAAGAGATTGGCCATCCAGTGCAGAAAGAAGATGAATGATCTCATCTGTGCCGCCAGGGTGAGGCAACCATCTCATCACTCTAAACACACACACTCACAAGCCCATCACACATTCACTGGCATCTCACTCACTGCCAGCTCAAGGGACATCCCCACTCACTCTCTTGCACACACCCTCACATCCCCATCTAACCTCATCTCCTCCGGAGACTGCCTCCTCAGCCCTCACCATCTTGAGGCCAATTGCACAGATCAACTTGTTCCCCCACACACACCCCAGGATACCCCCCTTCCCCAGTACAGCCCTCGTCCTGCAGCTTCTCCCTTTGCCTGAGTCCATGTTTCCCCCCATCCCAAGCAAGCCCTAGCCCTGCAACTGTTGAAAAGCGGTTGCTAACCATTGGTCTGCTAGGTAGAAACCTGTCCATGACCCTCCCTAAAAGTGATGTGGTGCTGCCTGCGAAGCCTGGCGCCGATGACCACGAGGCAAACAAACCTCGAAGTCCAGGGTGAAGTGGAGCTCGCCAGGTGCACATCGCTTGTGTACAGCTGTGAAACACAGCGGTGTGCAATCACACCAACATGCCCGGATAATCCTGCGTGGGAGAATGATTCCGGTGAGCGGCGCTTATAATGAGATGCTAAAGTATTGAAATTAGATCCCCAATGTGCAGCAGGAAACGTAGCGCGCCATTGGTGGGTGGAGCAGACAATCGCAAGCTGGCTTGATGACGGTGTGAAACTGATTTTTGGCCTTCTCGCCATATTGTCCCCCCTCGCCCGCCCATGATACCGGATGCCAATGGGGCCAGAAAATTCCAGCCTCAGTCCTAAATGGGAGACTTCTCATTTTTAAACTGTGTCCCCTAGTTCTAGACTCCCCACAGAGAGAGACATCCTCTCAGCAGCCACTGATTGCTGAGCAGTGATCAGGATGGGGTTCACTGGGTGTTATTCCCACCCTCTCCCCCATCCCCAGATCAGTGACTTCAGGTACGCTAAGGACATTTGGAGCTTCCTCCTTCACCTCCCTGGCTAAACTCAGCCCGGTCCAGGGAACAAGCCTAGCAACCTCCGTGACTCAGCTGTTTCCAAAATTATTGCATTGAATCATGAGAGTAGCCCTTTCCTTTGGAAAAAATATACAAGTATGTTGACAAGATGAAATGAGAAGAGTCTAGAGTGGAGCAGTAACACTGGCACAGGCCAGTTGGACTGAAAGGCTTGTTTGTGCGTTGTAAGTGTGCTAAATCATTCTAGGTTAAGTTCAAGACTCACCAGATGGTGCCGTCCCTCCGTTGCCATGGATCCATCTGCTAAGTAGTGTGATTCGCTGTAGGTCTTGGTCAACAGGTCCCTGTTGAAACAAAACAGAAAATCTACACTCTAACATGTGATAAATATTCACAGAATCACAGAATCACAGTGTAGAAGAGGCCCTTCGGCCCATCGAGTCTGCACCGACACGAGAGAAACACCTGACCTACCTACCTAATCCCATTGGCCAGCACTTGGCCCATAGCCTTGAATATTATGACGTGCCAAGTGCTCATCCAGGTACTTTTTAAAGGATGTGAGGCAACCTGCCTCCACCACCCTCCCAGGCAGCGCATTCCAGACCGTCACCACCCTGTGGGTAAAAAAGTTTTTCCTCACATCCCCCCTAAACCTCCTGCCCCTCACCTTGAACTTATGTCCCCTCGTGACTGACCCTTCAACTAAGGGGAACAGCTGCTCCCTATCCACCCTGTCCATGCCCCTCATAATCTTGTACACATCAATCAGGTCGCCCCTCAGTCTTCTCTGCTCCAACGAAAACAAATTATTTGAATGTTTTACTCAGTCCCACCATTGGCCAGACAAGGAACAATATGCATCTCTTTATCTTTAATTGTTCAGTGAGGTGATTAGGTTAAGTTTTACCGTGGCTCAGTGGATAGCACTCTTGTCTCTAAGTTAAAAGGTTGTGGTTCAAGTCCCGCTCCAGAGATTTGAGCACAATCTAACACTCCCAGTGAGGGGAGCTGCACTGGCAGAGGTGCCATTTTTTGGATGAGATATTAAGTTACCTGCCCCCTCAAGTAGATGTAAAAGATCTCATATTTGAAGGTAGGCAGGGGGTCTCTCCCTGGTGTTTTGACCAATATTTATCCTTCGATGAACATCACTAAAAATAAATGATCTGAATAGCCATTTTAACCTTGCTCTTTGTTGGATCTTGCTATGCAATGGATCTTGGAATTATATCGCTGTGCCTTCGCTGTGGCTGGGTCAAAATCCTGGAACCCCCTCCCTAACAGCACTGTGGGTGTACCTACACCACATACCTACACATGCGGTTCAAGAAGGCAGCTCACCACCACCTTCTCAAGGGCAATTAGGGATGGGCAATAAATGCTGGCCTAGCTAGCGAACTCCACATACCTGTGGATAAAAAAAAAGCTTCCTACATTACAACAGTGTCCACACTTCAAAGGAAGTAATTGGCTGTCAAGCACTTTGCAACATCCTGAGGTCGTGAACGCCACTACATAAATGCAATATATGTATATAAATGCAGCATATCTATCCATCTATGAAGTTGGCAGGACATATTGAGAGAGTGGTTAGCAAAGGGATGTGGGATCTTGGGCTTCATATAGAAGCAAAGAAGTTACGCTGAGCATTTATAAAGCTCTGGTTAGGCCACAAGTAGAGTATTGCATTCAGTTCTGGTCACCACATGTTAGGAAGGCTAGGAGGGTTTTTGAAAGGGTGCAGAGGATTTTTGCCAGAATCGTTCTCGGGATGGGGGACTTCAGCTACAAGCTTAGGTTGGAAAGGCTGGGGATATTCTCCTTGGAGCAAGGGAAATTGAAGGGAGATTTGATAGGCGTTTACAAGATTGTGACAGTTGTGGATAAGGTAGACAAGAAAAGACTGTTCCCATTAGTTGACAGTACAAGGACTAGGAGACACAGATTTAAGGGTTTTAGATAGCGAGTGATAATGACCTGGAACTCCCTGCTCCCGGAGGGTGATGGAAGCAGAAACAATCAATGATTTCAAAAAGAAATTGGATGGACACTTGGAGAAAATAAACCTGCAGGGTTATGGGGATCGAGCAGGGGAGAAGGACTAGATTGCTTCGGGAACCAGCATGGACTCAATGGGCTGAATGGCCTCCTTCTGTGCCATAAATGATTTTCTGACTCTCTGAGTCTTAACTGTGGGAGAAAGAGAATTGCAACAAGGCTAATGTTCTGTCAGAGGCAATATTTACTTCATGGACAATAGTTACATTTGTACACTGTATGGCGAACATCTCACATAATAGATTCAAATCCAATCATCAGTTGGACACTGGCCAAATGCTAGGCATTCCATGCACCAAACAACCTTGTTTTGCCTTGAATGTATTTTTGTGTGCAACTTTCTGCAGCCACAAAACAAAACAAAATCTAAAAATGAAGTAAGAATTGAGTGCACTTCATGCTGAGTCATCTCTTTCATTGATTTATGCAACAGGCCGCTTACTCAAATTATTTTGAGTCAGTATGAAGTTTTATCTGGTTTTCAGCCAATGGAGAATGTAATGTCTAATTCACACGGTTGTTTGAAGCTTGAATCAGATTTGGCCAAGAGGTGTGAGACCGCCTTCCAAGCTAAAACTATCCCATTGGACACCATCACCGCAGCGTTTCCAATAGCTGAACGTTAGATAAGCAGAAGGCACAGATTTAAAGAAGAAGAAGAGTCATACGGACTCGAAACGTTAACTCTGTTTCTCCATCCGCAGATGCTACCAGACCTGCTGAGTTTTCCCAGCATTTTCTGTTTTTAATTACAGATTTAAGGTGAACGGCAAAAGAACCAGAGGCCACATCAAAGGATGGTTAAAATTTGAAATGCGCTGTCTGATAGAGAGATGGACACAGATTCAATGAAAGCCTTTAGAAGGGAATGAGATAAACACCTGAAGGAGAAAATGGGTGCGAGGAAGGGGGAAAGAGTGGGAGGAGTGGCACTGACTGGATTGTCATTTGAAAGACCAGGCACAGGTTCAATGGGCCAAATGGCTGCCTCTGCACTGAACTATTCTATGATTCTATGGCCATATCGCCAGGTCTGCCAGCACTACCACAGGATCGGGCTACGCAGTCCCATCGAGCCTGTCCCGCCGTTCAGTTAGATCACTTGGTAGTACAGAACTTAAATATCGCTGTAAAAGAGACATGCTGTCAAAGCTTTAGACCTTGCACTTGTCAGGGCAGATTCAAGAATACAAAAATTCAAAGGGAGCAACAATTATTACTGCATGAGAAAAGGGCGATGATTGGCTGGCAACTCGACTCAGATTGGTCGAGCCATTGCCATGGAGAATGCGCCAGGGAGCTATTGTCCTCCGCGCCTTTGTTTAATTCAAGAAAGGCACAATGCCTGGGCATATTCTTTCTGCTTGCAGAGGACAGGTCCCTCCCGCGTGAACATATGTAGCTCCTAGCAAGTCGTTTTTAACTGTGCAGGCTGGTATCTTGGTTCTTTGTTAAGAACATTTACAGATTCAGGTGGTATGGGCGAGCAATGCTCCCCATAGCTTGTGCTTTCACCCCTTCTGCAGAGCTCTGGTGGAAAGTGCCATGAACCCAGCGGTAAAACTCTGATCTGCTGCACTCCAGTCATTCTGAGTTTCAACTCTTTCGACTACAATCACAGTTCTTGGTTTTCCAGGAGTGGGACATGAACCCACAACCCTCTGATTCAAAGGCGAGGGTGCTATGAACTGAGCCACAGCTGACACCTCAACCTGTTTTAAACTTGCAGCCTATCTAATCACATCGTTATTTATTAAATCATATTACCTTTGTTAATAAATAAACGAACATCATAAAATATCTATAAATTATTCAATTACACTATTTATTCTTTCTTAATCATTTGTGTTCATTGCATGTAAGAAACTGGTTCTTAGGATGGTCATAACATCTAATCTCTTCCCAAAGTTTAACATCCAATACCTACCATTCATGGAGAAATGAAAGAGAAACTATTTCCAGTGGCAGGAGGGTCAGTAACCAGGGGCGATTGGCAAAAGAACCGGAAGTGCATGTGCAATGAGTTGCCTCCTCTCTTTGCTGGCTGCAAGGATCCACAGCAAAATTGGTTTGGGCACCAGTCCCTAGTGGGCATGGGTGCCCAGCACCTAGTGGGCATGGGTGCCCAGCACCAAAACTGGCTCAGTTTGTTCCGTTCATGAAATTATACAATCATGCAACACAGAAAAAGGCCATTCAGCCTGTCTGACCTGTGCTGGCTCTTTGAAAGAGCTATCTAATTCATCTCACAAGACCAGCATTTGTTGCCCATCCCTAATAGCCCTTAAATTGAGTGGCTTGCTGGTCCATTTCAGAGGGCAGCTAAGAGTCAACCACATTGCTGTGGACCTAGAGTCACACTTAGGCCAGACCAGGTAAGGACGGCAGATTTCCTTCCCTAAAAGACATGAGTGAACTAGATGGGTTTTTATGACAATTGACAATGGTCACCATTACTGAGGCGAGCTTTACATTCCAGATTTATTAATCGAATTTAAATTCCACTGGGTGCCATGGTGGGATTTAAACCCATGCCCCAGAGCATTAACCTGAGCCTCTGGATTACTAGTCCACTGACATTACCACTACACCACCGTCTACCCAGTCCCCTGGTTATCGGCCCATTTGTCAGTGGGGACAGTTTTGTCCTATATACTCTCAAAACCAAATCAGTTTGACAATCTTATTCAGAGAGCCCACAATATGGCTCGATGGAAAAAGGTCACACCAGTGAAGTAGGGAGCACATTTCTCGGCACCCCAGAATGTTTCCTGCATAATTTTCCCCCGTCTTTTTCTGAAAGTGCTGTCTCAAGTTGGAGTCTTACTGGTCAGAGTGTTCTTACTGTACTCTATTGGAATGACAAGTCTTCCATTATGAGCCCTGAAATGAGGGTTGGAAGAGCATACCTGAGTGAAAAAGGCATAAAAGCCAAACTCAGCCTGACATTTGCACACACACACATACACACATTCTCCAGGGGACTCACTGGATGGTAACCAAGAGCTAGAACCCTGGCCCATCTACCTGACCCATTGTATATGTTTTTTAGATTGGTTCAGTAGATGGGCAACGCTTTTAAAGCTGCACTTATTGTCCATTCTTGTAGTTTAGCAAGACTGAATGTCTTGCTAAATCACTTCAGAGTCAACCGCACAGTGTGGAGCAAAGTCACTTATATAGTCACACTAGACAGAGATGACGGGTTCCCTTCCTTGAAGGATGTTGATGATGCTTTTGGGTGTTGGTTGTTTATGCCAATCTGACAGCTGTCAAGATCAAGTTTTCCTGGTGCCAATTATCAAATATTTTTGGAATTAATTACTCATTGGCAGAAGCACCAGAGGGTACGTGAAGAGCATTTCCTTTTCATGGAGTGAATTGTTATCATCTGGAATGCACTGCCCGAAAAGGTGGTGAAAATAAATTCGGAAGGGAATTGGATATAAACATGTATAAAGGACAAACCCACAGGGCTACAGGAAATAACAGGGGGAATGGGACTACTTGGATAGCTCTTCCAAAGAGCTGTTACAGGCACAATGGACTGAACGGCCTCTTTCCATGCTGTATGATTCTATGATAACTTGCCACAGTGCAATTTGAGCTCACAAACTCAGTTCTTGGCTGTGGTGTTCACAAGCTTGCTCATTAGATCCTGTCACAGTGGTTGGAATCACTAGGTGACGAAATGGTACCAACTAACCTGGAAGACAATCCTTGTGTCACCTTGTGTCTCTTTATAATGAGAGATGTGCTTACCGTGCTTTCACCAGGTGCAAGACGTGGTCCTGGCCTCTGAACCGCAACAAGTACCGTACTTGGTCCTCCTGATCACTCTGTAATTCCCGCTGAAAAGCAATGGAACAGAAATGGCCATCAATAGGCAGTACAATCACTGAAAGAGACAAAACGCATCTTTCCTGAAGCAAAATAGCATCAAGAATATTGGAATATTATGGGAAGTTGGGAGACGTTGGAAGTTAAAAACAGATAATACAGGGCAACACCCAGGGGGTTAGGAAGCACCTATGGCGAGGGAGAGACGCACACACAGATAACTGGCTGGATTTTGACCCTGATGTCGGGAACAATTTCAGGTCCCAACCCCACTCAAGGCCATTGTGCGATGTCGGTTTGATTTTCCAAGAGGCAACAAATTAGTGCTTCTCCTCCGCAATACCTGTCCAATTGTAGACCGCAGGTACAATCAGGAGGCAAGAGTTTGAAGTAATCGGCCCCGTATAAAGGGCACCAATCAGCCACCCACGTGGCTGCAGCCAGACTTGTCTTATCATGGCGGGAGCAAGTTTTCATAGAAAATACGTGACAGCCTCTGGTGGAAGGACAGCCCCACACCTGACATGCATCATACACTCTCCTTTTATTGTTTCATTATAATCTCGATCTTCCTCGTCATCCAATTTTTGGCTCCATGCCTTTCTCCCTTGCTGGAATGTACCTAGTCTGAAACATCTCTTCCTTAAAGATCACCCAACTGTTCCAGTACAGTTTTTCCTGTTAGTCTCTGGTTCTATTTTACCCTAACTAGATCCCTCCTCAAAACATTAACATTAGCCCTCTTCCAATTTTATTAAATTGTTCCTTGCTTTTCTCCTTTACCAATCTATGCAATGATCACTCTTACCCAAGTGTTCCTCCACAGACACTTGGCTCACTTGGCCCGCCTCATTTCTCAGCACCAGATGCAACGATGTCTCCTTTCAAGCTGGACCAAGATCGTTCTGATCAAGTAAGTTCTCCTGAACATATTTCAGAAATTCCTGCCCCCTCCTTCTCCTTTAACATTATTCCTATTGATATTTGGGTAATTAAAGTCCCTCAGTATCACCACCCAATAGTTCTTGCACACCTTGGTGATTTCCCTGCAGATTTGTGCCTCTATCTCTCTCTCCGCTGTGGGGTTGCGCCCAGTGGTCAGCAGCCATCCCTTCAAAGCAAAGATGTCGGGTGCCATGATCGGCAGCGACTACCCGAGGATGAATGAATCATGACCAGCTGCCAGGGAATCTGGGTGCAAACGTGAAGGAACTGGTCACGCACCAGCTGCATATTGAATGAGTGGGATCCCTTCCAGTTGATAAACGTCCAGGCTGGTGCCTCTGTTAGCTGCATGGGTGCAGCTGATGACACCCTGCACCTGAGTGAATCCTGCCCTGGCGGAGAACCCCACAGTCCCCTGTGCCTGACTGGCTGTATCCGTGGTGAAGATAATGAAGTCCGATGCCTTCTCCTACAGGGCATCCACCACCTGAGTGATTCCACTGGGGCAGCCGATTGCGAGGTCTCACAGAGAGATCCGCAGCTGACCCCTCCGAGGTGAACCAGACGCTCGGCAATTCAAGGTCCCCGTCGCCAGCAAAGTTACTGGAAGTGGGTGCTCCCCTTGCACCTTGAGACCGAAGGTTGTCTCCCAGGAGTGCGCACAAATCATTTACAACCTAGCCTCCATAGGCACTGCCATCAGCAGCATTGCTGCTCGCATGTGCTGAAGAAGCTGATCACTTGGAAGCGCAATCGATGGGTATCGCCTTCTTATCCCCTTGCCCGTCATGCAGTTACCCAACTCCCTCCTAAATGCAGCCATGCTACTACTCACCTCAACTACCCCTTGTGGCCGCAAGTTCCACATTCTCACCGCTCTCTGGGTAAAGAGGTTTCTCTTGAATTTTACATTGGACTTAGTACTGACTATCTTACATTGATGACTCCCTGGTTTTGGTCTCGTGCTTAAGTGGCAACATCTTCCTTCTGTCTCCCCTATCAAGCTAAAAATATTAAATGTGACCACATCCATTTACTAAATTTAATAGATTAACGACTCGAGAATTCCGGTTGAGAAATCGGCCTTATTGCATAAACTTCTGAGCAATGTGGCAAAGTGCAATTTAAAGACAAAAACATGTTTATTTTTCTTTAGCCACATGATTCAGTCACCTGAGATGACAAAGGTGCTGGCGCTAACTTGCTGGCAGGCGGCTGAGGTATTTATTTTTCTTTGACGTGTCACTGAGAGGTGACATAAGCCAAAGCTTGTAATTTGTATTTAAGAAAGAGAATCTCTGCCAATAGCCTGGGCGTCCTTTATCTGCTTGATCTGATTACAGGGAGTGCCACCAGAGGGAGATGAGGAGAAACTTTTCCCACAGTGATAAAAACAAAAAAAATGCGGATGCTGGAAATCCGAAACAAAAAATAAAAAATACAAAATACCTGGGAAAAACTCAGCAGGTCTGGCAGCGTCGGCGGAGAAAGAGTACAGTTGACGTTTCGAGTCCTCGTGACCCTTTTAACCCACAGTGAGTTGTTTACGACCTGGGATACACTGCCTGGAGCTTTCAGAATGGAAGTGGAAGTGGACAAATACGTGAAAAGGCAGCTAAAAAAGTACAGGACCATGGGGGAAAGAGTGGGACTGAGCAGCGTCAGCAGGGGCTCAGTCGTTGGCCCTCTCAACCCTGAGTCACGAGGCGTTGAGCTCAAGTCCCGTTCCAGGGCTTGAACAAAAAGAATTGGGGCTAAATTGTTTTGAAGAAGGGCAGGGGAGTTATCCCCGGTGTCCTGGCCAATACTTATCCCTCAATCAACATCACAAAAACAGATTATCTGATCATTATCACAAGGCTATTTATGGGAACTTTCTGCGCTCAGTTTAGCTGCCACAGATCCTACATTACAAGAATGAGGACACTTCAACAGTACATCATTGGCTGCAAAGCTTTGAGACAGTGCTATATAAATGCAAGCCATTCTTTTAATTGGAAAGTCCTTTCAAAAAGATGGAACAGCCACGACAGGTTAAATAGCATTCTTCTGTGCTGTATCATCCGATGACACTATGAATATGCTGCAGTGCAGTAACACATTTTTATTGATCATTAACCGAAGAAATATCATTGCCTGGAGAAAGCACAATGATTTGAAACTCTACAGTGGGAAACATAGGACAGTGGTATCATAGGAAATCTAAATTACTTCATCTGTGTTTTTTTTATTCATTCAAGGGATGTGGGCGTCACTGGCTGGGCCAGCATTTGTTTCCCATCCCTAATTGCCCTTGAGAAGGTGGTGGTGAGCTGCCTTCTTGAACCGCTGCAGTCCATCTGGTGTAGGCACACCCACAGTGCTGTTAGGGAGTTCCAGGATTTTGACCCAGTGACAGTGAAGGAACAGCGATACATTTCCAAGTCAGGATGGCGAGTGACTTGGAGGGGAACTTCCAGCTGGTGGTGTTCCCATCTATCTGCTGCCCTTGTTCTTCTAGATGGTAGTGGTTGTAGGTTTGGATGGTGCTATCTAAAAAGCCTTGGTGAATTCCTGCAGTGCATCTTGTAGATGGTACACACTGCTGCTACAGTGCGTCGGTGGTGGAAAGAGTTAACGTTTGTGGATGGAGTGCCATTCAAATGGACTGCTTTGTCCTGAATGGTGTCAACCTTCTTGAGTATTGTTGGAGCTGCACTCATCCAGGCAAGGGGAGAGTATTCCATCACACTCCTGACTTGTGCCTTGTAGATTGTGGACAGGCTTTGGGGAGTCAGGAGGTGAGTTACACACTGCAGGATTCCTAGCCTCTGGCTTGCTCTTGTAGGTATAGTATTTATGTGGCCAATCCAGTTCAGTTTTTGATCAATGATATGCTGATAGTGGGGGATTCAATGATGGTAATGCCATTGAATGTCAAGGGGCATTGGTTGGATTCTCTCTTGTCAGCGGTAGTCATTGCTTGGCACTTGTGAGGTGTGAATGTTACTTGCCACTTGTCAGCCCAAGCCTGGAATTTGTCCAGGTCTTACTGCATTTGGACATGGGCTGCTTCAGTATCAGCTGTTGTAAATGGTGCTGAACATTGTGCAATCATCAGTGAACATCCCCACTTCTGACCTTATGATGGAAGGAAGGTCATTGATGAAGCAGCTGAAGATGGTTGGGCCTAGTACACTATCTTGAGGAACATTATCCTAGTACACTATCCTGTACTGATGTCCTGGAGCTGAGATGACTGACCTGCAACAACCACAACCATCTTCCTTTGTACTAGGTATGACTCAAACCAGCGAAGAGGTTTCCCTCTTTTTCCCATTGACTCCAGTTTTGCTAGGGCTCCTTGATGCCACACTCGGTCAAATGCGGCCTTGATGTCAAGGGCAGTCACTCTCACCTCACCTCGGGAGTTCAGCTCTTTTGTCCATGTTTGAACCAAGGCTGTAAAGAGGTCAGGAGCTGAGTGGCCCTGGCGGAACCCAAACTGGGCATCAGTGAGAGGTTATTGCTAAGCAAGTGCCGCTTGATAGCACTGTTGATGACCCTTCCATTACTTTACTGAAGATGCAGAGTCTACTGATGGGGTGGTAATTGGTCAGGTTGTTTTTGTCCTGCTTTTTGTTTACTGGACATACCTGGGCAATTTTCCCCTTTGCTGAGTAGGTGCCAGTGTTGTAGCTGTACTGGAACAGTTTTATTTATTCTTTCACAGAATGTAGGCGTCACTGGCAAGGCATCCCGAATTGCCTTTGAACTCAGTGGTTTGCTAGGTCATTTCAGAGGGCAGTTAAGAGTCAGCCACATTGCTGTGAGCCTGGATCCCAGGCCAGTAGTAGTCTGTAGGCCAGACCAGGTCAGGATGGCAGATTTCCTTCCCTAAAGGGCATTAGTGAAGCAGATGGGTTTTAGCAACAATCGTTTCATGGTCACCGTGACTGAAACTAGCTTTCGATTACAGATTTTATTAATTGAATTCAAATTTCACCAGCTGCCGTGGTGGGATTTGAAACCAAGTCCCCAGAGTTTTAGCCCAGGCCTCGGGATTACTAATTGGGTGGCATTACCACTACGCCATCACCTCTTAACACCTGAGATAAAATAGCTGGGGGAAAAATTTTACAGGAAAATATTAGGGGCTGTCTGTGAGATTGACTTGTGCAGGATAATTGAAATATAACAACACATTGTATAACAAAGGAGCTCTTTCTGAAGTTGGGTGGCATGCTGATGCAGGGTAGCAGGGGCGATACTTTACAGCTTACTTATGCCGTTCATATCCGTATCTAACTCAACTCCAAAACTAACAGCGCTGTGGTAACACATTTCACAACACGGACCACACTGGTTTAAGAAGTTGGCTTACTGCCACCTTCTCAAGGGCAACCAGGGATTGGCAATAAATGCTAGTGTTGCCAGCGATGCCCCACATCACCTGAATGAATTTTCAAAAGAAACGCTGTTCACCAACAGAGCTGTTAACAAAGATGAGGGAAGTCAGGACATTCAAAGAGCTTTTAAGCCAGTCGCTGTTCACAGCTTCCTTTTTCATAGCAAACCAGCGAGATTCAGCCTGACCTTTGTGATATTCTTTGATAATAAACTCGTGGGTTCAGTCAGTTTTCTCGCTATGGCTGTTTCGTACGCGTGGGAATATAGGGAACGTTTCTTCCGACTCTGCGAGCAGCACCTCCCTGAAAAGAAGAAATCAAGGTTACCGAAGTTGGAACTCTGAAGAAGAGCCAAACGGACTCGATACGTTAACTCTGTCTTTCTCTCCACAGACGCTGTCAGACCTGCTGAGTTTTTCCCCAGCAATTTTTGTTTCTGTTTCAGATTTCCAGCATCCGCAGTATTTTGGTTTTTATCAAAGTCGGGACAAGGCAACAGATAAACCAAGATACTGGGTGGACATGCCCACTTGGCCTCAAAGGTATAAAGGCAAGCTCAATGTAGTGCTGAGTAAAGCAGAGCAGGTACTAAAACAAAAAACTACTGCGGATGCTGGAAATCCAAAACAAAAACAGAATTACCTGGAAAAACTCAGCAGGTCTGGCAGCATCGGTGGAGAAGAAAAGAGTCGACGTTTTGAGTCCTCACGACCCTTCAACAGAACTGTTGTGTTGAACAACAGTTTCCAACAGTTTTCAACAGTTCTGTTGAAGGGTCGTGAGGACTCGAAACGTCGACTCTTTTCTTCTCCACCGATGCTGCCAGACCTGCTGAGTTTTTCCAGGTAATTCTGTTTTTGTTTCAGAGTAGGTACTCACAGGCTTGATCCCCTCCCCCACCCCACCAGTGCAACTGGGGGAGGTATCTGATTTGCAGAATCATAGGCCTCGACATTAACTCCCAGTGGCTGGAGTAAGGGGCTATATAAACATGAAACAGGACCTCAGCCCGAAGTTAGGAGGAGGATGTGTATTTAACTACTGTCGCCTTGTGGCCTGTGAAACTCAGCAGCAAAATGGAAGCAGAAACTGGTGGCCGCAGAAGGTAGATAGGGTGCCTTACCATAGCACCCCTTGTGGGCCAGGAGGAATGCAGGAATGCTTGTCCTGGCTGCTCAAGGCAACTTTCGGCCTGCTGTCTCCCAGTTGCAGTCTCTCTCTATCTCCTCCCGGGATTGGGGACAACCCCCATCTGTAATCAGCAGCCTACTCCCCCCCCTCCACCCCAACACCCCCCTCCTGATTGGCAAGAACCGTCTCCACCCCCGGTCTATGGTTGCGGCCTCCTGCCATTTGTTTTCCAACACATTTTGTAACAAAGGAGCTCTTTCTGAAGTTGGGTGGAGTGCTGATGCAGGGTAGCAGGGGCGATACTTTATAGCTTGCTTACGTTGTTCATACCCATATCTAACTCAACCCCCAAACTAACAGTGCTGTGGTAACACATTTCACAACACGGACCACACTGGTTTAAGAAGTTGGCTTACTGCCACCTTCTGAAGG
This sequence comes from Cetorhinus maximus, assembly GCF_964194155.1. Classification (NCBI taxonomy): domain Eukaryota; kingdom Metazoa; phylum Chordata; class Chondrichthyes; order Lamniformes; family Cetorhinidae; genus Cetorhinus; species Cetorhinus maximus. The sequence continues at coordinate 235,346,607 of NC_135879.1, forward strand.
GCAACTAGGGATTAGCAATCTTGACAGGCTGCTGGGGGGATTTTGTACTAACACACACACACACACGGAAATAACACCTTTCCTTCAACGCACTTACATTCAGCTGAAACCAAATTGCCACAACCTTCCAGTTAATAATTGCTTATGGTGAGCTGGTTTAAGGTATTAATCTTAAATGCACAATTTAAAATAATTGGCAAAAGAACTAGAGTGTAAATGAGATGTTCTTCATGCACAGAAAGTTGGAACACACTAAGGGTGGTGAAATCAGATTCCACACGAACTTGCAAAGGCAATAAGACATGTAGTTGAAGAGCACTATTTTGCAGGGTTATTGAGAAACTACTGAGACTAATTGGACATCTCTTGAAGAGCCAAGAAGGGTCAGGAGAGGCCACATGGCCCCCTTCTGTGCTTTAAGATTCTATAATTCTTAAGATCTGATTCTATTTTGCATATAAATATTTCCCTCTGAAGAATGAATTAAAAATTAAGAATAAAACCACTATACTAAACTACACAGGTCTATAATGATAGATCAGCATTTTAATCTATTCAACCAATATTTTCTATAATGTTATGCAAAGTAAATATTCTATCCAGGTAGAAAGAAAGGGACAAGCTCATAGCACAGGGAATGGGGAAAAGGCAAAAAGGCAATGGGAAATGACAATGGTATAAAGATTTATTAGTGCTATTCCTTCTGTTTACCATAGAGTTCACCTGGTACGATTTCTACCCAACCCATCTGTTTATCCGAGGAAGATTGTTGTTACCCCTCTTGTAAAGGTAAATTGAGTTTTATTCAAGAATATGGATTAATTCTTTCATCCTTAATACGTAACCAGTTGCTTTCATGGCATCACATGCGAACATACATATGAACATACATACGAAAAAGGAGCAGGAGTAGGCCATTCGGCCCCTCAAGCCTGCTCCACCATTTAATAAGATCATGGCTGATCTGATAGTAACCTGAAATCTGCAACCCACCTACCCCAGATAACCTATCACCCCCTTGCTTAGCAAGGATCTATCCCCCCTCTGCCTTAAAAATATTCAAAGGCTCTGCTTCCTCTACCTTTTCAGGAAGAGAGCTCCAAAGACTCATGACCCTCTGAGTGAAAAAAATTCACCTCATCTCTGTTTCAAATGGGCGACCCCTTATTTTTAAACAGTGACATTGCAGCTGACAAAAAAAACTATCACCTCTATCTCTACCTCTCCTTCTAACTCTCAAAGTCCTCTCTTTTAAGGGTGTTAATTAGCAAGAATTAATCCATACTCTTGAATAAAACTCAATTTACCTTTACAAGAGGGGTAACAATAATCTTCCTCGGATAAACAGATGGGTTGGGTAGAAAGCGTACCAGATAAACTCTATGGTAAACAGAAGGAATAGCACTAATAAATCTTCATACCATTGTCATTTCCCATTGCCTTTTTGCCTTTTTCCCCATTGCCTGTGCTATGAGCTTGCCCCTTCCTTTCTAACTGGATAGAACATTTACTTCGTCGAACGTGAAAGAAAATTTTGGTTGAATAGATTAAAATGCTGATCTGTCATTATAAACCTCTGCAGATTAGTTGCTTGGCCTTCCTTTTCCCCTTTTGTGGCAACCATTGGGAATTGTAGGCCAGGATTTTCCCAGTCCCCTCGCGGCGGTGGCCGGCGAGCCATTGAAATCTCCGTTCACGTCGGCAGCACCTGAGGATCCCACCGGCCGGAGAGGCTGGAGGAATTCCACCCGTAATAGTGTCTATTCCACCAGCTGCAGGTTTCTGCAAAAGCTGGACATTTCCCTGAAATATAACATCCTGCGATCGGCGTGTTTGTACCACGCCTGGAACTGCCCTTTAGGGGCCTTTTATCGAACTATCTATTCACACTCGTTTTGCTCCTACTTATGACATGACGGGCTGGAAAGTGGGATGGTGTATTATCAACAGCAAATGTCCTATGTGCTTAACAAAAGTAAAATAAATGGGTTAAAATCTTCACTAAACTAGCAGATAAGGGCATTAAAATATTTTTCACTCAGACCTATATTATGCTAATAGCTGATATGCTTGTTATAGTTACATACATAAATGGATACATTTATATATTCACATTCATGGACACAGGGTACTTATGAGGTCACATAAATAAAAATACCTGGAAAAACTCAGCAGGTACTTATGAGGTCCTTGTGCAACTTTAAGCTCTAATAGCTTTGTATGCGCGAATGATAGAAGAAACCTGTAAACAGTATCCAAACGTATAATAATGTTTAAACACTATACAGTTCAAATTCCTAGACTTCAACACAACCATCTTCTGAAAGGCAGTTTTTGATTCAATTTCCCAACTAGGTAAAAACATTGCCGTGAAATCTAAGTGATTTCATAAATTGCATTTGTGATCCAGGCTGCAGGTATTTGACCTGCATTGCTTTAGAACTTCATGAATTGTGACTTCCTATGCCATTTACAGTTTGCTTCTATCACACGTACATTTATGGTTATAAAAGCTTAAAGTTGCTCAAGAACTTTAACCTGAAAAGTATATATGTGTGTGTGTATGTGCGTGTGTATCTGCGTTTGTCTTTGTGTGGGTGTGTGCATATTTTTTTTTAATTCATTTATGGGATGTGAGCTTCACTGGCTATGCCAGCATTTATTGCTCATCCCTAATTGCACTTGAGAAAGGTGTTGGTGAGCTGCCTTCTTTAACCTCTGCAGCCCATGTGGTGTAGGAACACCCACAGCGTTGTTCTGGATGGAGTGTATGTAAATGTGCATGTGTGTGCGTGTGTGTGCATGTTCAAAAAAAATAAGAACAATGTAGTAAGAATACGGCTGTGTTGTTGCAGCAAGAATAATATCAAACATTAAAAATCAGTTTCTATAACAATGCACTTTCTGTCAAAAGAGCATTGTACATATGTATTGTATATGATAATGCCTGCGTATATGTAAACACATAGTTCTCTCAACTACAGCACAACGGATGAATCTATAGCAAACAAAAACAGAAAATTCTGAAGAAGGGTCATATGGACTTGAAAAGTTAACTTTGTTTCTCTCTCCACAGGTTCTGCTGAGTTTTTCCAGCATTTTCTTTTTTTTTGTTTCAGATTTCCAGTATCTGCAATATTTTGCTTTTATCTCAGAGATGAATCAATAGATTGCTTTGGGTACTGAAATTGGGATGGGAGCATGTTATTAATAACAAATGTGAAGTTTCTCTGTGCTTAACAAAAGTAAAATAAATGGCTTAAAATCTTCACTAAACTAGCAGACAAGGGATGTCATGCAAGGGCATTAAAATATTTCTCATTTAGATCAACATTATGCCAATAATGTTAGTGCTGACTATATAAACGGCCACAATTTTGGACACAGGGTATTTAGGAGATCCTTGTGCAACTTTAAAGTCTAATAACTTTGGATCGGCAGATGATAGAAGGAAACTGTAAACAACATCCAAAAGTATAATTCATAACATTTTAACACTATAGAGTTCAAATTTCTAGACTTCAACCTAACCACCATCTTCTGAAAGGCAGTTTTCAATCCAATTTCCCAACGAGTTAAAAATATTGTCATGAAATCTAAGCGATTTCATGAATTTTATTTGTGATCCAGGCTGCAGCAATATGACATGCGTTCTGTTAGAACTTTATGAATTATGCTTTCGTATGTTGTGTATAGTTTGCTTCTATTACATGTACATTTAAGGTTATTAAAACTTAAAGCTGCACAAGAACCTTATAACCTGTACAGTTCTCTGTATGTGTGTGTGCGTATGTGTGCATATGTGTGAGTGTGTGTGTGTTTGTGTGAGTGTATTGTAGGAAAAGTATGAACGATGTAGTAAGAATAATATGGCCGTGTTGCTGCAGCCAGAACAATATCAAACATTAAAAATCAGTCTCTACAACAATGCACGTTCTGTCAAAAGAGCACTGTACCTATATATAATGCATTATCTATACATTGCTTTGAATACTGAGTTAAATGCCCAAACACATAGCACTGCATTTAAATATTTTTCCTCACTATTTTTCCATCTTCACATCTTAAAATTACTTCTTAATAAAATCAATATTTCTAAACAGAATATTTAAAAGTAGTGAGACCTATCTAGAAACAAATGTTCTGGTTTCACACATTAATACAATCAGTTATTCCCCTCTTTGGGAGAGATTACATAATAAAAAAAATAAACCTATGTTGTTGCACAGTAAATTCTCACTCAAACCGCTGCCTATTGTTTGCACATATGAGTTATTTCTTGATTCAGGACCGCGTTGCTCACTGTATTAATTGCACTGTACCTCTGGGAGACAGACAAAGCAACAAGGTGAGGATGAGCAGCTGGAGGGGTTCCATTGCAGCTCCAACTTCAGATGGCCTCTCACTGTCTGAGCATTTGTGTTGAGAGTTTGGTCTTTTAATACCTGCTGCACTAGTCTATACTTTGATCATTGATTCTCCCTGGAGTTAGGCAATCAATTCCATGGAACTAACCCCTCCCACCATGAAATATGATCTCTCTCTCATCTACTGATTCTTAAAGTGAGTAACTTTCCTGCCAACATAGAAGGATCATAGGGCTGTAAGGATTATTCTTTAAATCTTGGCTCACCCATCAGCAAAATGCACAAAGGCCGTCCCCTAAAAAGAAATTCTACTCAGCCATTACCATAGATCATATGTTCACATTGCAAACAATGAAAAATTAAAATCAGAATAACTACCTCCTGGAGGCAGCCTGTCATCTCAGGATTTTACTGTTCATTCCCATGTCACTTCTGGCACTCATCTACAGCCAAAACCGAGTTAGGCCTTACGTAGAATTTCGCCAATTGTTGGCTCTTGGCGCCAACAGAACTGACTACAACATTCAACTTACATTTAGATAGCACCTTTCAAATGAGCTGTGTTAAAAATCAGTTAAACCGACGGCCCATCTCTTTTCATGTGGGCATAAAAGATACCTCGTCACCATTCCATACCGTGGCTCATTCGGTAATCCACTCACCGCTGTTCCTGCGAGGTTGTGGGGTTCAAAAATCACTTCAGGACTTGGGCACAAAATCGAGGCTGTGGGAGTGCCGCACTGTCAGCGGTGCCATCTTTCTCTTGAGAAGCTGGGCAGAACTTTACCTTGAGGAGCCGGGCACACCCGGCCTGATTGGGCGTAAAATCGAGTTGACGACAGGCGCATGTCCCGGCATCATCCCGCACTCACGCGCGGCAGACAGGCGCAAAAGTCAGAAGCGCGCACGATTAGGAGGGCAATTAAGCCCATTAACGGTGCAGTTATCTCCAATTTCTCGTGTCCCGTCCAACCTCACGGTTGGTGGACGGGCGAATCGGCCAGGCGGCCTTTACGTTTTTCATCAAACCTCACCCAAGGGCGGGATGAAACCTCCATTACGAAATAAAACAAAAATAAATATTTGCGGACAGTGCTTTTACGAGGTATACTTTCAGGTGCTTGGTTGTGATGCGTGGACATTTTTTTTTTGCAGCTTTTTAAACCTTAATTTCTTCACTTGAAGGTCTGCAGCTCCCTGAGGCAGCTCCCTGTTATTTAAGACCGAGATAGATAGGTTCTTGATTGGTAAGGGGATCAAAGGTTACGGGAGACGGCGGGAGAATGGGGTTGAGAAACTTATCAGCCATGATTGAATGGCAGAGCAGACTCAATGGGCCGAATGGCCTAATTTCTGCTCCTATGTCTTATGGTCTTATGGTCTCTCTCATAGCGCTCACCCGCGTGCCGCGCGCATGATGTCATCGCCCGCCCTCTTCCTGCCCCCAACCCCACCCCCCCCCCCACCACCCCGGCAGCGCTGAGCTTTTCAGAGTGCAGTTCATGCTGGATGGCCGTTAATTGGCCAGCCAGCCTCAACTCGTGGTCAGGGGCCGATCATGGCCGGCGGCCCGTTTCCCGGGCGCTCCCGGGCCTGCCCATTTCGTGCGCCCACCAAAGGTAAAAATCAGTCCATTAAACTGAGGCCCAATCTGGTGTCGTTAAGATCCCATGGCGCTATTTCGAAGAAGAGCATGGGGAGGTACCCCCAGAATTCTGGCCAACACTTATCCCTCAATCGTTATCACAAAAACAGATGAGCTGAGGGTTCTCACCTTGCCGTTTGTGGGGTTTTGCTGTGTGTAAATTGGCTGCCGTGTTCCCTACGTTACATCAGTGACCACTCTTCAAAAGTACTTCACTGGCTGGAAGGCACTTTGAGGCATCCTGAGATCATGAATGGCACTATATAAATGTAAGTTTCTCTTTCTCTTTCAGAAAGAGTATTGCAGCGGAACTGAGGAGCATAAATGCAGGACAGGCCACGTAACAGCGATGGAGAGAATCCCAAAGCAATCAGAAGAGAAAAGCTGAAGCTGCAGCATCACAACCAGTGCGGAGGGTGAAATCCGATGAACTACAGATAAACTGGGTAAATAGTTGGTCATAGGGGTTAAGCTATGAATATGATTGGTTGGTATTTTCAGTGGTTAGCGTTTTAGTGTTGGTTAAGCTATTAAATAACCTTAAAGCATTTAGAAGCTTAAAGTTTTAAAGAACGTGACAGAACAGCTAAAGCACATTGCACACAGACCCTGTGCCAAAATGAGAACTCCAGAACACTGTGTATCCCGGAAAACCATACATTCAGGAAACGCCACCAACAAATCTAGCTTGAGCTTTGAGCTCCTGAGCATGAGGGGTAATGTACTTAGGGGGAGACGGTGGCATAGTGGTAACGTGACGGGGATAATAATCCAGAGGCCCCAACTAATAAGACCATAAGATCATAAGACATAGGAGCAGAAATTAGGCCAATCGGCCCATCGAGTCTGCTCCGCCATTCGATCATGGCTGATAAGTTTCTCAACCCCATTCTCCCGCCTTCTCCCCGTGACCTTTGATCCCCTTACCAATCAAGAACCTATCTAACGCTCTGGAGACATTGGGCAGAATTTTGCCCTTGTCCGGTGGGGGTGGGTGAGGGGCGGTCGGGAAGCTGACCAGCGCCCACGATCGCGGCCGGACCCGCGATTTCATGCTTTGCGGGCCAATGAAGGCGAGCGGCAACACTCAGCGCTCAGCGCCGCCTGGTGTCGGGGGTGGTGGTGGGAGGAGGCCGAGCGCGAGCTTCACACATGCACACGGGGCAGGCACTTTCTAATCTCAGAGCTGCCTCAGGGAGATGAACCGTTTTCAAAATAAAAAAATAAAGATGTTGCAAATGTTATAAAACATGTCCCCTTCGTGCGACTCTCTGTCACATGAGCAGGGGCATGTAATTAAACACATTTGAAAATTTATCACTTTATTTTTATTGGATGTTGGAAACCTCATCCCGCCCGTGGATGAGGTTTGCAAAAAAAATGCAAAGGTCGGACCGTAAGGTTGGACAGGCAGCGAAAACTTTCTTCTCAATACCTTTTTAACGGCCTTTTAGTTGTTGGCGAGCCAACTCCCACCGTGTGACTGCCGACCTTAATCTTGCCCGAGTGCTCGATGACGCCGGGATGCTCGCCCGACGTCATCGCGCGTCATTTTACACTCGGTCGGGTCGGGTCGGGCACGCGCCTGCTCGCCGAGCTAAAGATTCAGCCCAGTGGTTCAAACCTCACCGCGGAAGCTGGAGGGGTTTAAGTTCAATTCACAAACCTGGAACTGCAATCTATGCATGACAACTATCGTCGATTGTCATGAAAATCAATCTGGCTGACCAATAACCTGTCAACCTCACCCAGCCTGGCCTACATGTGGCCTACAGACCCAGAGCAATATGGTTAACTCTTGACTGCCCTCTGGAATGAGCCACATTGTTGAACGGCAATTAGGGATGGATGGGCATCACTCCTATCCCATGAAGGAATAAAGAAATTTTAAAAAGCTAGAAGTCTTAAGGTTAACTTGCAGGTTGAGTTGGTAGTTAGGAAGGCAAATGCAATGTTGGCATTTATTTCGAGAGGACTAGAATATAAAAGCAGGGATGTGCTGCTGAGGCTTTATAAGGCTCTGGTCAGACCACATTTAGAATATTGTGAGCAATTTTGGACCCCATATCTCAGGAAGGATGTGCTGGCCCTGGAGAGGGTCCAGAGGAGGTTCACGAGAATGATCCCAGGAATGAAAGGCTTAACATATGAGGAACGTTTGAGGACTCTGGGTCTATACTCGATGGAGTTTAGAAGGATGAGGGGGGATCTGATTGAAACTTACAGAATACTGAAAGGCCTGGATAGAGTGGACGTGGGAAAGATGTTTCCATTAGTAGGAGAGACTAGGACCCGAGGGCACAGCCTCAGAATAAAGGGAAGACCTTTTAGAACAGAGATGAAGAGAAACTTCTTTAGCCAGAGAGTGGTGAATCTATGGAATTCATTGCCACAGGAGGCTGTGGAAGCCAGGTCATTGAGTGTATTTAAGATTCTTGATTGGTAAGGGGATCAAAGGTTACGGGGAGAAGGCAGGAGAATGGGGTTGAGAAACTTATCAGCCATGATTGAATAGCGGGGCAGACTCGATGGGCCGAATGGCCTAATTTCTGCTCCTATGTCTTATGGTCTTATGGTCTTGTGGATGGCATGCTTTGCTCTCTACAGAGAGTTAGGAAGAGAGGGAGTGCTATCAGGTACTCCAGCAGGGACAGGCAAGCAGTGCAGGAACCACCTGGAAATACATCACTCGCTATACAGGATTAAGTGTTGAATGCCAGTGAGAGAGATGACACTTCAGGGGAGCTACAGGCAGAAGCAAACCCACAGAACTGTGAGAGACACCTGGATTTCTCCCCAGTGCCACACGTTGGTGTGTACAGAAACAGGAAGATAGTATCGCTGGAGAGGTGAAGCAAGAAGGAGGGCTTCAGATTCCTGGGGAATTGGCAACCAGTTCAGGGACAGGCAGGGCCTCACCTGAACAGGGCTGGCACCAATGTCCTCATGTGCAGCGGGGAGGGAACGGCAACCAGGATGTAGCAGCAGAAAGAAGAGAAAAAGTGCATTAAAATAATTAGGAGAGGCAACCAACAAAGACTGAGTAAAGAATAGTGCAGAAAGAACAAGAATCAGATGGAAGAAAGAAACAAAACCGACTAGAATGCATGGGGTGAATTTCATCTTGTGAAAATGGGAGTGTAATGTAATATCCAGCGTGAGACCTCGGGTCGTGATCCTGATGTCATCACTCTGGTTGGCCGTAATACTGTGGGTGGCCGGGCTCCGACATCGGGAGCCTGCTCGCCACATTGAAATTATCAACTGATGGCCATTTAACTTCGTTAACAGTCTAATCATCTGCCATAATACATCCTGGATGCAATCATTCAGTCCCAACATGTAAAACGCTCCAGGTAGGAACCTTGCTTTGTTTCATATTTGATTGAAAGGGCAGATATAAAGGCTGAAGTTGGGTCTGTGCCTGACTTCAGCAGGAGAGACTGCCGATGGGCTCTTGGCTGGCTATTCTGGGATGATCTCGAATCCCTGGACATTGTCAAGGGTCTTAAGCACTCTAGTGTCAGCAATGTGTCAGTAGTTTGTCAATGAGCAGTTAGTCTGGGACCATCAGCGGCACACCCCGCAGGTCTGCATTAGATACCCAGGGAGCAGCCATGATCCATTTACTTTTAGGAACTCCCAGGTGCCAGCCATGTTTACAGGACCTGATGCTTTGGAAGGATAGCTGCTGGGTGACAAAGGCTACCCATTAAAGAAGTGGCTCATGATGCCAGTTCAAAGTCCCAGGAATGACCCTAAGCGTCAATATAATGAGAGTCACAACACAACCAGAGCCATCATCAAGCAGATGATTGGTCTCTCGAAAAGAAAAGTTATTTTTTATTATTCATTGATCAGATGTAGGTGTCGCTGTTTGGGCCAGCACTTATTGTCCATCCCTAGTTGCCCTTGAGAAGGTGCCTTCTTGAACCGCTGCAGTCCCTGTGCTGTAGGTACACCCACAGTGCTGTTAGGAGGGGATTCCATGATTATGACCCAGCGACAGTGAAGGAACGGAGATATATTTTCAAGTCAAGATGGTTAGTGACTTGGAGGAGAAGATCCAGATGATGGGGTTCCCATTTGTCTGTGCACTTGTCTTTCTAAATGGTAGTGGTCATGGGCTTGGAAGGTGCTGCCTAAGGAGCCTTGGTGAGTTTCTGCAGTGCATCTTGTAGATGGTACATGCTGCCACTGTGCGTCGGTGGCGGAGGGAGTGAATGTTTGTGGATGTGGTGCCAATCAAGTGGACTGTTTTGTCCTGGATGGTGTCAAGCTTCTTGAGGGTTGTGGGAGCTGCACTCATCCAGGCAAGAAGGGTATTCCATCACACTCCTGACTTGTGCCTTGTAGATGGTGGACAGGCTTTGGGGAGTCAGGAGGTGAGTTACTTGTCGCAGGATTCCTAGCCTCTGACTTGCTCTTGTAGCCACAGTATTTATATGAATAGTCCAGTTCAGATTCTGGTCAATGGTAACCCCCAGGATGTTGATAGAGGATTCAATAATGGTAATGCCATTGAATGTCAAGTGGTGATGGTGAGATTCTCTCCTTTTGGAGATGGTCATTGCCTGGCACTTGTGTGGTACGAATGTTACTTGCCACTTGTCAGCCTGGATATTGTCCAGACCTTGATGCATTTGGACATGGGCTCTTCAGTATTTGAGAAATCATGAATGGTGCTGAGCATTGGGCAACCATCAGCGGACATCGCTACTTTTGACCTTATGATGGAAGGAAGGTCATTGATGAAGCAGCTGAAGATGGCTGGGCCTAGGACAATACCCTGTGGAACTCCTCCAGTGATGTCCTGGAAAATAGGCAAGGTTACTGCCATCTTCAACTTTGAGCAGAGCGTACATAGGCTTACTTCTGGATTGGCAATACTTTAAGCATTGTGAGATGTTACTCCAGAATGCAAGCTATACTGGACCTGTATTGTGCAATGAGATAGGATTAATAGACAACCTCATCGTGAAGGTACCACCTTGCAGTGATCATAAAATGATTGAATTTTACATTCATTTTGAGGGAGAGAAGAGTGGGTCCAAGACTAGTATTTTATGCTTAAATAAGGGCAATTATGATGGCATGAAAGCAGAGCTAGCTAAAGTGAAATGACAAATGTGGTTAAGGGGTAGGTCAATAGAGCTGCGATGGCAGGTATTTAAAGGGTTATTTCAGAATACTCAGAATTCCAATGAGATTGTGGATCTGACAGTACGATGTGTGCACCAGATTGTGATCCCAGGGCCACTCTAAAGCTAGGACCCATCAAGGTGTGTATCTCTGCACTGGTGGAGTGCTGTGACAGGATTCAAGGAGGATGTCTTCAGATTCCTCTTCAGAGGTTTCTTCAGGGTTTGATTGGAGGCCCCGGGTCATGGACTCTGTCGGCTGTTTGGCAAATGTGCCTGTGGAAGCACGGGGAGATAATTATTCCAAGGCAGTGGCTTGTGAAAGAGGACACATCACTCACGGAATGATTGTCTGATGGATGTTGCACTGCTGGATCCTCACTTGGTAGAGCAGCGCCGACCTCACCGTCAGCACAGGACCGGTCCATCTCGTGGCCGGCCAGCTGGATGGCTCTGTTTTCAAAGTCCGTGAGGACCTTGATTTTGGGCATTCCACCACCCGGTCTGTGACCTCTCTCTCTTGTTGTGTGCCGGTTTGTCCCGCATGGATAGAGATGAAGGAAGTGTAAGCAGGACGCCTGCCAAGCCAGATGATGAGTATGCCTGGCCTGTGTGGGTGGTGAGTGGTCACATGGATGGGATGAGGACAATGACGCCGTGTGTGAGAGAGTGAATGATGATGTCCCTTGAACTGGCAGTGAGTGAGGACCCTGTGGATGTGTGATGGGTTTGTGAGTGTGTGAGTTGAGAGTGTTGAGAAGAGTGACTTACCCTGGCGGAACGGAGGAGATCATTCATCCCCTTGCGGCACTGGGTGCCTGTCCTATTTTGCAGGGCGTTGGTGCTGACCACCGCTGCCACCGCCTCCCAAGCTGGATTGGTCATGTTGCTGCCTGTCCTGCAGCCAGAGTAGGGGGTTACAGGTCATCCCGTCAGGCCTCCACGGCATCCAGCGGTCGCTCAAAGGGCCCGTCATTGAAGCGGGGGGTGGGGGGGTCTTTTTTCCTTTGCTGGCCATGTCTCCCGGGCAGCGGTGGTGAGCTGGTGGTGATGAGCGCTGTGCTGGCGGCTGACTTTTAAACATGGCGGCTGGCATGACAGCGTGACGGGAGAATGAGAGCCCGCCCACCGTGGAAACGGCGTGTTTTGTGGGAATGCACGAGTAATGTGGCGGGCTCGGGATAATACGGCGTGAAAACCCGCCATCGTAGTCAGTGGGTGGAACGCCATTTTGCCTGCCTGCTACCACACTCAGTGAAAATCTGAGAACATTCAGCCCAAAGTTAACAAGTTACCAAGTCCAGACAGGCTCCATCCTAGATTGCTGAGGGAAGCTAGAGTGGAGATAACAGAAGCTCTGGCCACAATCTTTCAAACCTCCTTGGACTGGCACCAGAGGACTGAAAGATTGCAAATGTTACCCCCATTCAAAAAAGGGGAGAGGGATAAACATGGTAACTATAGGCCAGTTAGTCTAACACCAGTGGTGGGAAAAACTACTAGACAAAAAAAAACTTTGTTTGTATAGCACCTGTATTCACTGTAGCAATGTATTCACTGTAGTATTCACTATAGCAGTGTATTCACTGTAGCAATGTAGGAAGTGCAGTAGCCAATTTGCGCACGGCAAACTCCCAGGAACATAGCCCACTGGTGAAATTGACAAACACATGGCAGATGCAATTTAATGTGGATAAGTGTAAAGTGATGCACTTTGAAAAAAACAACATGAAGAGGCAGTATAATCTAAATGGTACGATACTGAGGGAAGACCCAGCACAAAGGGATCTCCCTACCTCTAGCCCTATCTCCCTCTGGGGCTTCCGCTCTCCTTCAATTCTGGTCTCCTGCGCATTCCCAATTTTCATTACTCCACCATTGGTGGCCATGCCTTCAGCTGCCTTGACCCTCACCTTTGGAATTCCCTTCACAAACATGTCCACCTCACTATTCTCTCTCTCTCTCTCCTGCTTTCTCCATCTCCTTATAACCTAGATCTTCAGCCTGGCTGTTGTGAACCCAACCGATGTGCCGTTAAATTCTGTTTGACAGTCCAGCTGTAAAATGCCTTGGGAAGTCTCATTACATCTGAAATGTAAGTTTTTGCTGACAAAGTGTAAATGGTGGAAATCTGGATTAGTGATAAAACCTGTTGGTAATACTCAGTAGACTATCGTCATTGGAAGGAAAACAAAATAAAGGAAGTATTTTGTAATTTTGGGTGTGTCCGTCTTTACAATAGTTCTGTCCAAAACAATAACCATTTTTATTTTCAGATGCCACCAGACATTACCTTGTGTTTATATAATTACTGTTCTTATTTCAATATGCATAGTTTGGATTTTACTAATGCTGCCGGCTTCCTGACTTCCAGCACATGTCATGCGTTTGTGGTTTGATATTGCATGTCTAGACTTACTTAGCGGTATCGTTCTTCATCTTGCACAATTCTATAGAACCTCTCACTCCAACCTGTCTCTGTGGTTTGCAAAATTCAACTCTAATGCTTCCTGTAACTTTAAGGCCGGGTTAATGATTCTAAACAGTTTCTCTGTAATCCCTGTTGCCATGTGTCTGAGTTTCCCCATCACATGAGCTCGTATAGGTAGTGCCATAAACAACACTGTATGCTACGATAACACTGGAACACAAGAAATAGGAGCAGGAGTGGACCATAGGGCCCATTGAGCCTGCTCCACCACGCAATACGATCATGGCTGATCTTGGGCTTCAACTCCATTTTCCACCCACGCCCCGATTTCCCTTAATTCCCTAAGAGACCAAAGATCTATCTACCCCAACCTTAAATGTATTCAACGATGGAGCACCCACTGGGGTAGAGAATTCCAAAGATTCACAACCTTGAATGAAGTAATTTCTCCTTATGTCAGTCCTAAGCGATTGGCCCCTTATCCTGAGACTGTGCCCTCATGTTTTAGATTTCCCGACCAGTGGAAACAATCTCTTAGTATCTATCAAGTCCCTTCGGAACTTTGTAGGTTTCAATGAGATTGTCTCTCATTCTTCTAAACTTCAGACAATATAAACCAAATTTACCCAGCCTCTCATCATAGGGCAACTCCCATGTCGCAGGCATGAATCTAGTGAACCTTCTCTGTACCTGTTCCAATGTGTACACATCTTTTCTTAAATGTGGAGACCAAAACCGCACACAATGGGTGGGATTTTCCTTTCTGGGACTAAGTTCCATGGTGGGGCTGGGGATGGGGAGTGTTTCCCACTGCAGAGGCCACCGGGAATTTGTGTCATATAACGCAACCCTGCCTCATTAATTATGCAGTCAGGGCTTTCCTGATGTTTCGCAAGGTGAGGCGGGCTGAATGGCGTGCTCCCCACCATCTACAACATAACATGTCCTTTAGGGAAGGAAGTCTGCCATCCTTACCTGGTCTGGTCTATACATGACTCAAGACCCACAGCAATGTGGTTGACTCTTTAAATGCCCTCTGAAATGGCCAACAAGCCACTCAGTTGTAACAAACCGCTACAAAGTCACAAAAAAGGAATGAAACTGGACGGACCACCCAGCATCGACCTAGGAAACGACAATGGCAAACTCAGCCCTGTCGACCCTGCAAAGTCCTCCTTACTAACATCTGGGGGCTAGTGCTAAAATTGGGAGAGCTGTCTCACAGACTAGTCAAGCAACAGCCTGACATAGTCATACTCACAGAATCATAACTTACATTATGTCCCAGACGCCTCTATCACCATCCCTGGGTATGTCCTGTCCCAACGACACGACAGGCCCAGCAGAGGTGATGGCACAGCATATACAGTCGGGAGGGAGTTGCCCTGGGAGCCCTCAATGTCAATTCCGGACCCCCTGAAGTCTCATGGTATCAGGTCAAACATGGGCAAGGAAACGTCCTGCTGATTACCACCTATCGTTCTCCCTCAGATGATGAATCAGGGCTCCTCCATGTTGAACACCACTTGGAGGAAGCACTGAGGATGGCAAGGGCGTAGAAAGTACCCTGGGTCAGGGACTTCAATGTCCATCACCAAGAATGGCTCAGTAACACCACTACTGCCTGAGCTGGCCAAGTCCTAAATGACATAGCTGCTAGACTGGGTCTGCGGCAGATAGTGAGGCAACCAGCAAGACGGAAAACATACTTGACCTCATTCTCACCAACCTTCCTGCCACAGATGCATCTGTCCATGACAGCATCGGTAGGAGGGACCACCGCACAATCATTGTGGAGATGAAGTCCCGCCTTCATATTGAGAATACCCTCCATCATGTTGTGTGGCACTACCACCATGCTAAATGGGATAGATTTCGAATAGATCTAGCAACTCAAGACTGGGCATCCATGGGGCGCTGTGGGCCATCAGCAGCAGCAGAATTGTACTCAAACACCATGTAAACTCATGGCCTGGAATATCCCCCACCCTACCATTACCATCAAGGCAGGGAATCAACCCTGGTTCAATGAAGAGTACAGGAGGGTATGTCAGGATCAGCACCAGGCATACCTAAAAATGAGGTGCCAACCTGGTGAAGCTATAACATAGGATTACTTGTGTGCCAAACAGCATAAGCAGCAAGTGATAGACAGAACTAAGTGATCCCACAACCAATGGATCAGATCTAAGCTCTGCAATCCTGCCACATCTAGTCGTGAATAATGGTGGACAATTAAACAACTCACTGGAGGAGGAGGCTCTACAAATATCCCCATGCTCAATGATGGAGGAGCCCAGTACATCAGTGCAAAAGGTAAGGCTGAAACATTTGCTACAATCTTCAGCCAGAAGTGCCAAATGAATGATCCATCTCGGCCTCCTCCAGAGGACCCCATCATCACTGATGCCAGTTTTAAGCCAATTCGATTCACTCCACGTGATAGCAAGAAACGGCTGAAGACATTGAATAGTGCAAAGTCTATGGGCCCTGACAATATTTCGGCAATAGTACTGAAGACTTGTGCTCCAGAACTTGCCACGCCCCTAGCCAAGCTGTTCCAGTACAGCTACAACAGTGGCATCCACCCGGCTATGTGGAAAATTGCCCAGGTATGTTCTGTACACAAAAAGCAGGACAAATCCAATCCGGCCAATTACCGCCCCATCAGCCTGCTCTCCATCATCAGTAAAGTAATGGAAAGGGTCATCAAGTGCTATCAAGTGACACTTGCTTAGCAATAACCTGCTCACTAATGCCCAGTTTGAGTTTCGCCAGGGCCAGTCAGCTCCTGACCTCATTACAGCCTTGGTTCAAACATGGACAAAAGAGCTGAACTCCAGAGGTGAGGTGAGAGTGACTGCCCTTGACATCAAGGCTGCATTTGACAGAGTGTGACATCATGGTGCCTTGGCAAAACTGGTGTCAATGGAAATCAGGGGAAAACTCTCCGCTGGTTGGAGTCATACCTAGCACAAAGGAAGGTGGTTGTTGTTGTTGGAGGTCAGTCATCTCAGCTCCAGGACTTCACTGCAGGAGTTCCTCAGGGTAGTATCCTCGGCCCAACCATCTTCAGCTGCTTCATCAATGGCCTTCCTTCCATCATAAGGTGAGAAGTGGGAGTGTTTGCTGATGATTGTACAATGTTCAGCACCATTTGCAACTCCTCAGATACTGAAGCAGTCCATATCCAAATACAGCAAGATGTGGACAATATCCAGGCTTGGGCTGACAAGTGGCAAGTAGCATTCACGCCACACAAGTGTCAGCCAATGACCATCTCCAACACAAGAGAATCCAATCATCGCCTTTTGATGTGCAATGACATTAACACCCCTGAATCCCCAACTGTTAACATCCTGGGGCTTACCATTGACCAGAAACTGAACTGGACTAGCCATATAAATACTGTGGCTACAAGAGCAGGTCAAAGGCTAAATAACCCACCTCCTGACTCCCCAAAGCCTGTCCATCACCTACAAGGCACACGTCAGGAGTGTGATATAATAATAACAAAAAACTGCGGATGCTGGAAACCCAAAACAAAAACAGAAATACCTGGAAAAACTCAGCAGGTCTGGCAGCATCGGCGGAGAAGAACAAAGTTGACGTTTTGAGTCCTCATGACCCTTCAACAGAACTAAGTAAAAATAGGAGAGGGGTGAAATATAAGCTGGTTTAAGGTCGGGGGGTGGGGGGAGAGAAGTGGGGGGTTTGGTGGTTGTAGGGACAAGCAAGCAGTGATAGGAGCAGATAATCAAAAGATGTCACAGACAAAAGAACAAAGAGGTGTTAAAGGTGGTGATATTATCTAAAAGAATGTGCTAATTAAGAATGGATGGCAGGACACGCAAGGTACAGATACAGGTACCACACCCCCACTAGAGGTATCTGTACCTTGTGTGTCCTGCTATCCATTCTTAATTAGCACATTCTTTTAGATAATATCACCACCTTTAACACCTCTTTGTTCTTTTGTCTGTGACATCTTTTGATTATCTGCTCCTATCACTGCTTGCTTGTCCCTACAACCACCACCCCCCCACTTCTCTCCCCCCACTCCCCCACCTTAAACCAGCTTATATTTCACCCCTCTCCTATTTTTACTTAGTTCTGTTAAAGGGTCATGAGGACTCAAAACGTCAGCTTTGTTCTTCTCCGCCGATGCTGCCAGACCTGCTGAGTTTTTCCAGGTATTTCTGTTTTTGTTGTGTGATATAATAATCTCCACTTGCCTGGATGAGTGCAGCTCCCAAAATATTCAAGAAGTTTGACACCGTCCAGGATAAAGCAGCCCGCTTGATTGGCACCACACCCACAAACACTCACTCCCTCCACCACCAATGCACAGTAGCAGCAGTGTGTACCATCTACAAGATGCACTGCAGGTGTTCACCAAGGCTCTTTGGACAGCACCTTCCAAACCCACGACCACTACCATCTAGAATGAGAAGGGTAGCAGGCAATTGGGAACACCACCACCTGGAAGCTCCCCTCCAAGTCACTCACCATCCTGACTTGGAAATATATCGCCGTTCCTTCACTGTTGCTGGGTCAAAATCCTGGAACTCCTTTCCTAACAGCACTGTGGCTGTACCTACACCACAGGGACTGCAGCAGTTCAAGAAGGCAGCTCACCACCACCTTCTCAAGGGCAATAGAGATGGGCAATAAATGCTCACCCAGCCAAAGAAGCCCACATCCCATGAATGAATAAAAAAAAGAACACCAGATCATAAGAAATAGGAGCAGGAGTAGGCCATTCGGCCCCTCAAGACTGCCCCACTATTCAATAAGATCTTGGCTGGTCTGCCCCAGGCCTCAACTCCACTTTGTGCCAGCTCCTCATAGCCCCCAACTCCCTGGTATTTCAAAAATCTATCTACCTCCTCTTTAAATACTTTCAGTGATCTAGCCCCCCCAACTCTCTGAGTCAGAGAATTCTAGACATTCACTACTCTGTGAGAGGAGAAATTCCTTCACATCTCAGTTTTAAATAAGTATCCCCTTATTCTGTAACTATGTCCCCTAGTTTGAGAGTCCCCCACTAGTGGAAACATCTTCTCAACATCTACCCTGTCAAGCCCCCTCAGAAACTTGTACGTTTCAATGAGATAACCCCTCATTCTTCTAAACTCTAATGAATAAAGGCCTAACCTGTTTAGCCGTTCTTGATAAGTCAACCCCCTTCAACGCAGGAATCAGGTGAGTGAATCTCTTTTGAACTGCCTCCAATGCCAGTATATCCTTTCTTCAATACGGGGACCAAAACTGTACACAGTGCTCCAGGTGCGGCCTCACCAACACCCTGCACGATTGTATCAAGACTTCCCTATTTTAAAAATCTAACCCCCGAGCGATACAGGCCAAAATTCCATTTGCCTTCTAAATTACTAGCTGCATCTGTATGTTAATCTTTTGTGTTTCATGCACAAGAACACCCAGATCGCTCTGTGCTGCACTTTTTTGGAGTCTCTCGCCATTTAAATAATAGTCTGCCTTTTGATTTTTCCTACCAAAGTGCATGACCTCAATTTTCCTACATTAAACTTCATCTGCCAAGTTTTTGCCCATTTACGCAACCTATCTATGCCCCCTTGCAGATTCCTTATGTCCTCACCACATCATGCCCTCCCACATATTTTTGTATCATCAGCAAATTTGGATGCACTGCAGGAACTCACCAAGCCTCCTTAGACAGCACTTTCCAAACCCATGACTACTACATCTAGAAGGACAAGGGCAGCAGATACATGGGAACACCACCACCTGGAAGTTCCCCTCCAAGTCAATCACCATCCTGACTTGGAAATATATCGCCGTTCCTTTACTGTCACTGGGTCAAAATCCTGGAACTCCCTCCCGAACAGCACTGTGGGTGTACCTACACCACATGGACTGCAGCAGTTCAAGAAGACAGCTCACCACCACCTTCTCAAAGGCAATTAAGGATGGGCCAGCCAGCAAAACCCACATACCAAGAATGAATTTTTTCAAAATGACCACAATTCCAACCCAGGGATCCCAGTACTGATCCTTGCTTTGTGCCCATGTCTGGAAGATCCCATGGATATTAGTTTGCCACAAGTTCAGCTGCCATAGTGATCAAATAGCCTGATGATACTCACTGTCAAGCCATGTGTCTGAACAGTGGATTTGGATGAGGTACAGAGGACTGTTGACAACTGGGAAATCACAGTGAGCAAAGACTAAATGACTTCAGGAGAAGAGGATGAAAGGAGAAAATAAGAAAAATAGCCTCTTCTTCTGTTCACAGGAAACATAACATATCTAATCACATCATGGTCAACCTGCACTTTAGTATTGTATTGTCTGGCCTCTCTCTCCCTCTTCAGGCATCATGGTCTAAGGGGGCGTCAGTCACCATGGACTGCCATGTTAATCTTGCTCTGTTTCATCTTCATTAGTGGTACATGCATACAGTTTGCTGGGCTGGTATTGTCTGGTACTCCTTTATAGTGAATATAGTTTGCCTCCAATTCAAGTTTTAATCTCATTCAAAGCTATGCTGATTCAATTATGCAGAGTTAGCTTAGCTCACCAGATGTCCCTGTTGGTTCTGAAATAGAAATTGTGGGTTCATGCCCTAGACCTAGAACGTAAAATAAGCTGTTACATATTTGTCAAAGATGCCTTAGGTAAGGTGGAAATCCAGTTGAAGCAAGATGCCCCCCAACCACTTGGCACTTAAAGGGCAATTTACATCTCAGACCTAATGCTATTGGGATGAACATCACTGAACATCAACTCAGATTTTGCTCCAGTATCTCCCCTCGTGGTTAATTAGATTAGCACATTACATTGAGGCCCCATCTTTGTAAAAAGTTACCATAAAACCATATGACGTAGGAGCAGAAGTAGGTCATTCGGCCCATCGAGTAGGCTCTGCCATTCAATGAGATCATGGCTGATCTGATATTCCTCAACTCCACTTTCCTGCTTTTTCCCCATAACACTTGATTCCCTTACTGATTAAAAATCTGTCCATCTCAGCCTTGAATATACTTAACGACCCAGCCTCTACAGCCCTCTGCGCTAAAGAATTCCACAGATTCATCATCACCCTCTGAGGGAAGAGATTCCTCCTCATTTCTCTCTTAAATGGGCCACCCTTTACTCTGAGAAGTTTGAAGTAGAGCAAGGAGTGCTCCCAGTGTCCTGGCCAACTTTCGCCTCTCAACAAAATGCCCCCAGAAGAAAAAATTAACTGTTTTTTTTTTCGTTTCTGGGTTGTTATTTTCCTTTTGGAAAACTTTGGGAACTATAGGTCCAAAATCACCTGTCCTTCCCAAGCACGCTGCACATGTCATGACATAGAATTGAAAAGTAGGGGAGTTATGTTAACCCCATATTGAACCTTGGTTAGACTGTTCCTAGAGTACCGTGTGCAGTTCTGGTCACCGCATTAGAAAAAGCTATAGAAGCACTGGAGGGGAGCAAAGGAGAAAAGATATAGAAGCAAAGAAGAATATGAGGATGAAACCAGAAATACGTGGGTATGCATATCAGGAAAGGATTGACAGGCTGGGTCTCTTTCCTCTTGAAAAAAGAAGGCTGAATGGGTGACTGAAGGCCTGAGGCCTGCAATCATTCATTTTTGCAATTTTATATTTTTGCATTTTATTTCTGCTTTGCCCGTATTGAATTTTTGGAAAGTTATTTTGTCGATCTTTATTTAAAACTAAGTGTGCTTGTGCTTTTTATTATTCATTCACGGGCCCATTCTCAATTGCCCTACAGAAGGTAGTGGTGAACTACCTTATTGAACCGCTGCAGTCCATGTGGTGTAGGTAGACCCACAGTGCTGTTGGGAATGGAGTTCCAGGATTTTGACCCAGCGACAGTGAAGGAACAGTGATATATTTCCAAGTCAGGGTGGTGAGTGGCTTGGAGGGGAACTTCCAGATGGCAGTGTTCCCATCTATCTGCTGCCCTTGTCCATCTAGATGGTAGTGGTTGTGGGTTTGGTAGTTGCTGTCTAAGGAGCCTTGGTGGGTTCCTGCTGTGCATCTTGCAGATGGTACACACTGCTGCCACTGTGCGTCAGTGTTTGGGGCAGAGTGAATGTTTGTTGATGGGGTGCCAATCAAGCAGATTGCTTTGTCCTGGATGGTGTCAAGCTCCTTAAGTGTTCTTGGAGCAAGTGGAGAGTATTCCATCACACTCCTGATTTGTGTCTTGTAGATGGTGGACAGACTTTGGGGAGTCAGGAGGCGAGTTACTCGCCGCAGGATTCCTAGCCTCTGACCTGCTTTTGTAGGCACAGTATTTGTATGGCTAGTTCAGTTAAGTTCCTGGTCTGAGGATGTTGATAGTGGAGGATTCAGCGATGGTAATGCCATTGAATGTCAAGGGGTGATGGTGAGATTCTCTTCTGTTGGAGATGGTCATTGCCTGGCACTTGCATGGCACAAATGTTACTTGCCACTTGTCAGCCCAAACCTGGATATTGTCCAGGTCTTGCTACATTTGGACATGGACTGCTTCAGTATCTGAGGAGTCGCAAATGGTGCTGAACATTATGCAATCATCAGCGAACATCCCCACTTCTGACCTTATGATGGAAGGAAGGTCATTGATGAAGCAGCTGAAGATGGTTGGGTTGAGGACACTACCCTAAGGAACTCCTGCAACTGAAATGATTGATCTCCAACAACCACAACTTTGTGCTTCAGTCAGCAGAGAGTTTTCCCCCTGATTCCCATTGACTCCAGGTTTTGCTAGGGTTCCTAGATGCCATACTTGGTCAAATGATGCCTTGATGTCAGGGTAATCTTTGATTAAGTCAAGCAATTAATCAATCATGTAGTCAATAGTAATCAGCAGTGATATTATTAACTGTGGGCTAGTTTTTCTCACTCCTTTGCCTTTTTTTCATATTGGGCAGACCATATTCGCAGCTGTTATTTTGTCTAAACTGCTGGGTTTTTTTTCTCTTCTGGCTAGATAAAAGTAGTTTTCTATTGTTTAACAAGAGTTAGTTCTTATTGTATTCGATGATCCTTGAACTACAAGCCAGGACAATGGAATCGGGAGATGGAGTTTGATTGATGGACAGTGTTACCTTATTGATGGAAGGTGGAAGACACCATCAAAGAAATATGAAAGCAGCCTGAATATTGCAAAATCTACAAGCCTCACGGTGTCTATGATAAGGACTCACATTTGCCAGACTCTTGTTTTGAGAATTTTTTTTTCTATTCACTCATGGGATGTGGGCTTCGCTGGCTGGGCCAGCATTTATTGCCCATTCCTAATTGCCCTTGAGAGGGTCGTGGTGAGCTTCCTTCTTCAACCGCTGCAGTCCATGTGGTGTAGGTACACCCACAGTGCTGTTAGGGAGTGAGTTCCAGGATTTTGACCCAGCGGCAGTGAAGGATCAGCGGTATATTTCCAAGTCGGGCCCATAAGGGACCAAGGGGGCGGATGGCAGATGGAATTTAACCCTGAAAAGTGTGAGGTGATACACTTTGGAAGGAGTAATTTGACAAGGAAGTATTCAATGAACGACATGGCACTAGGAAGATCTGAGGAACAAAGGGACCTTGGCATGTGTGTCCACAGATCTCTGAAGGCAGAGGGGCATGTTAGTGGGGTAGTGAAAAAGGCATATGGGACACTTGCCTTTATCAGTTGAGGCATAGATTACAAAAGTAGGGAGGTCATGTTGGAGCTGTATAGAACCTTGGTGAGGCCACAGCTGGAGTACTGTGTGCAGTTCTGGTTGCCACATTATAGGAAGGATATGATTGCACTGGAGGGGGTGCAGAGGAGATTCACCAGGATGTTGCCTGCGATGAAACATTTAAGTTATGAAGAGAGGTTGGATAGACTTGGGTTGTTTTCATTGGAGCAGAGAAGACTGAGGGGCGACCTGATCGAGGTGTACAAGATTATGAGGGGCATGGACAGGGTGGATAGGGAGTAGCTGTTCCCCTTAGTTGAAGGGTCAGTCACAAAGGGGCATAAATTCAAGGTGAGGGGCAGGAGGTTTAGGGGGGATGTGAGGAAAAATCTTTTTTACTCAGAGGGTGGTGACGGTCTGGAATGCACTGCCTGGGAGGGTGGTGGAGGCAGGTTGCCTCACATCCTTTAAAAAGTACCTGGATGAGCACTTGGCACATCATAACATTCAAGGCTATGGGCCAAATGCTGGTAAATGGGATTAAGTAGGTAGGTCAGGTGTTTCTCATGTGTCGGTGCAGACTCGATGGGCTGAAGGGCCTCTTCTGCATTGTGATTTTGTGATTCTGTGTGATTCTGTGATTCTGTGAAGTCAGGATGGTGAGTGACTTGGAGGGGAGCTTCCATATGGTGGTGTTCCCATGTATCTGCTGCCCTTGTCCTTCTAGGTGATAGTGGTCGTGGGTATTCCAGTGTCTGGATGGAAGCCTCCAAAAGCTGGAATGGAGCCAGAAATTATACTTAAAGGGGCACAGCATCCAGCGTTTGGGGCTGCAGCCTGAGTGGATTGATCAACCACTCAAGACTATGAGGGGAAGGGAAGTCGACAAAGTGACTGACCAGAGGGTCCACTCCCCTGTTATTCAGGAACTTAGTGATGAACCAAGGGGAATGTTATAATTTTAGGGAACTGTCTCCAACAAACTAATTTGGGGTTGTTTTACTATTTTGGAGACATGTCTTGAACAGACCAATTTGGGGTTACATTTGTGCCAAAACAAAGTTATCTTTCTTCCTTTCTTTTAAGTGCTTTTTTTCTTCTTTTCTTTCTTTTTAATGAAGTTATCTTTATAGTCAGTTGGCAGTACAGAACTTGAGTATTGCTGAAAAAAGAGACATTTTTTGTCAAAGCTTTTCGTCTTGCACTCATCAGGACAATATCAAGAAAATATCAATGTCAGGGGAAATAACATATTTATACTATATGAGAAAAGAGTGCTGATTGGTTGGTAAGTGGAGTCTTATTGATAGAGGCATTGTCATGTAGAATGCACCAGCTGATTATGACTGACAGTTAACTGCCAAGCATTGTTTGAAATTTAAAGCAGGCAACTTGACTCTGATTGGACAAAACATTGCCTTAGGGAATGAACCAGCAAATGGATGCCACTTATTTTGTTTAGCTGAAACAGGCGATATGTGCGTCCATGTTCTTTGTGTCTGCTAAGAACAGGGCCCTGTGTATTAATATACTTAGCTTCCAGTACATGCAAAAACACCACACTACAAACCTGACTGGCAATCTTAAATTGCTTGGCAGCATAATTCTTAGCACACTGAGGATTATTTAACAAATGTTGCCCAATCATGGAATCACATCTAATGTTGGACACTGCGTTTTGAGTTTTGCAAGCAAGCAAGGACTGGTTGGGTATGGTCTGTACCCTGCGTGTTGCGAACAGTAGCTATTTGATATGATCCGCCAGTCTTTGGGATGTATAGCCTACATGCCTAGCATCACACTGGCACTGACGTTCATACACCACATTACTCATATGTGTGATAGGCAGAATGTCTTTTTGGCTTGACAACAGCACCCTGTTAGTGGCGAATACCACTGCTGCATATGCTACTACATATGTTATGGCACAGCTGATGGTGAGTGCTGAGTTGTTCAAAACCCAGAGGAAAATTTTAAACAACTGCCATAACTTGTTTTGCAATTTGTATAAATTTTGAGATACGTGCCCTGAATTCAGTAGTAATAAGACTACCCAGTCTTATAGGTTTTTGCAAAACCAGGTTAAACATTTATTAATAAGAGAAATGATCTTAAGCATATATATATATATCTATAAATTACCACTATAATAACTTCTGAATCCCCTAATCAATCTAACTCCCAGTTACAATTTTGTTAAGGCAACAGTAAGACACGTAGAACAGTAAGACACCTGCTGAGTTTTTCCAGGTAATTCTGTGTTTGTGTTGAGTAAGACACGTAGGTTTTAAAAAACCCAGGCAAAGAACCATGATACTCTGATGTTTCATTCAAAGTGAGTTTTCTTAACTGCAGTTCATTGTAGGCAGCAGCTTGAAGCTTAGGTGCTGAAGGCTTTTCACACTTGTTAGATCTTGAAATTCCTACCCTTACACACAACCTTCGCTCCTTTAAACATATTTTCCCCTTTGAATGCAAATTCCCATTGTTTCACTGTGCCTTTGAACTTTACCTTTCTGATAATAAAAATCTCTCATAGTACTAAGTTTACCAGTAATCTTTGGCAAAAATAAACACATTGTTTCTGAACTTCACCTGACTAGGTGACTCATTTCACCCCTCCTTTGAAACAACCTATTCTGCTTTATTTAAAAATGCAAAGGTTCCCTTGACACCTATGTTTGCCTACTTAACATTTCAAACCTGGCTCATCTTCTACCACATCAAAGCCTTCAGATCTTTAATCCGATTAAGTCTCTCTCTCACGCGCACACATGCACAGAGACACATACAGACAAAGATATCACTATCTTACAATACATTTCAATAACATTATTATTATATCTTCCTGACAGCAATGTAGCAGCATGAAATGGCGAGCTTCAACTCTTGCTCAAATTTTTGAGATACCTTGCCCTTTCAGGGTAATCTGAGGTAGACTGGGCACTTTTCAGGGCTGAAAGTGATGGCCTTGGGCCCATTCATGAGCTTGCATGACACACAGCATGAAATGATCTGATCAGGGTAGCCATTATTCCACAGGGAAGTTATCTTTCTTCCTATTTCTCTTAATCGCGAATACTGCTTCATAACTGCTTAACAAAAATTTTTGTATTCATACATTATTTGGCATTGAGTCACTCCTTCCTGTTATGCCCAGAGTACAGTCCGAGCCTAAGTGACATGACACAGGGGACCCTCACACCCCTACCTGACCGAAAAGCGGCCTTTAAAATTATGAAAGGTTTTGATAAAGTGCATACAGGGGGAATGTTTCTCCTTTTGCGGAAGAGCATAACTAAGAGACCATCAATATAAGACAGTCACCAAGAAATCCAATAAGGAATTCAGAGGAGAAGTCTTTACCCAAAGAGGGGTGAGAATGTGGAACTCACCACCACAGGAAGTGGTTGATACATTTGAGAGGAAGTCAGACAATCACATGAGGAGGAATATAGGGTTCTGATGGCAGATTTAGATGAGGAAAGGGAGGAGGCTCAAGTGGAGCATAAATACCAGCATGAACCAGTTTAGGTTGAATGGCCTCTTTCTGTGCTGTATAGCCTATGTAATCCTATGTCTGAAATTAGTCAGATACTGAGTTCCAAAGTGTTAGTTTCTGAAAGAAATCGATCTCATTTCAATTTTGAGCTTTTTTCTGTTATTGCTTACAGATTTGTTTGAATGGGTAAACTATTCGATTTCCTGTTGGTAATGCTCGGTGTTCTCTATCACTTCACATAAATAAACCTAGCATCCAGGGTTTCTGGGCTGTGCCTTTGAATGGGAAGTTGTCTGAACAGCCAATTTTGTTAAACGTGTGGAGAATTTAGATCCAAGGAAATGCTACTGTTGTGGACAGAATTTGAAGACAATCAAGACATCACACCACCTTCACCTCAACTTCCAACTATTCAGATCCAGGCCGCATCAGAAAAGTCATAGAAAGTTTACAGCACAGAAAGAGGCCACATGGCCCATCATGTCTGCGCCAGCCAAGAAATGAGCCACCCAGCCTCATCCCACTTTCCAGCATTTGGTCCATAGCCCTACAGGTTACGTCACTTCAGGTGCATGTCCAGACACCTTTGAAATGATCTGAGGTTTTCTGCCTCTACTACCCTTTCAGGCCCACTGAGTTCGAGGCCCACTGAATCCTTTGGGTGAAAAAATGTTTCCACATCTCCCCTCTAATCTTTTTACCAATTACTTTAAATCTATGCCCCCTCTGCTGAAGTAAATAGGCTCTTCCCAACTATTCTATCCAAGCCCCTCTCAATTTTGTACATCTCAATCAAATCTCCCCTCAGCCTCCTCTGTTCCAAGGAGAACAACCCCAGCCTATCCAATCTTTCCTCATAGCTGCAATTTTCCAGTCCTGGCAACATCCCCGTAAATATCCTCTGTACCCTCTCTAATGCAATTACATCCTTTCTGTAATGAGGTGACCAAAACTGCACACAGTACTCAATTTGTGGCCTAACTAATGGTTTATACAGTTTCAGTATAACCTCACTGCTCTTTTATTCTATGCCTCGGCCAACAAATGAAAGGATTCCATATGCCTTCTTAACCAGCTTATCGACCTTTCCTGCTACCTTCAGGGATCTGTGGGCATTCACTCCAAGGTCGCTCACTTCCTCTACACCTCTCAGTGTCCTCTCATTTATTGTGTATTCCTTTGCCTTGTTTGACCTCCCCAAATGTATCACCTCACACTTCTCCGGGTTTAATTCAATTTACCACTTTTCTGCCTATCTGA
Organism: Cetorhinus maximus; assembly: GCF_964194155.1. Lineage (NCBI taxonomy): Eukaryota > Metazoa > Chordata > Chondrichthyes > Lamniformes > Cetorhinidae > Cetorhinus > Cetorhinus maximus. The sequence continues at coordinate 235,374,599 of NC_135879.1, forward strand.
CCAGTCCATTGATATCTTCCTGCAGTTTACAGCAATCCTCCTTGCTATCAACCACACAGCCAATTTTTGTGTCATCTGCAAACTTCTTAATCATTCCCCCTACACTTACATCCAAATCATTAACATATACCACTAAAAGCAGGAGACCTAATAATGAGCCCTGTGGAACCCTGGGCCTGGGCTGGAGAGTTTTAGTTATGACGAGAGATTGGATAGACTGGGGATATTTTCCCTGGAGCAGAGGAGATTGAGGGGGGACATGATTGAGGTGTATAAAATTATGAGGGGCATAACTAGGGCAGACAGGCTTTTCCCCTTGGTGGAGGGATCAATAACCAGAGGGCATAGATTTAAGGTAAGGGGCAGGAGGTTTAGAGGGGATATGAGGAAGATTTTTTTCATCCAGAGGGTGGTGGGAATCTGGAACTTACTGCCTGAAAGGGTGGTAGAGGCAGAAACCCTCATAACAGTATTTGGATGTGCACTTGTGATGCCATGGCATACAAGGCTATGGGCCTAGTGCTGGAAAATGGGATCAGAATAGTTAGGTACTTGTTTGACTGGCGCAGACTCGATGGGCCAAAGGGCCTTTTTCTGTGCTGTAGACCTCTGTGACTCTAACTCTCACTCCACTGACAACAGCCTTCCAGTCACAAAAACACCAATCAACAATTACCCTTTGGTTCCTGCCACTGAGCCAAGTTTGTATCCACCTTGCTACATTCTCCTGGATCCCATGGGCTTTTATTTTTTCAACCAGTCTGCCAAGTGGGACCTTGTCAAAAGCCTTGTTAAAATCCATGTAGACCACATCAACCGCATTACCATCATCAAACCTCCTTGTTACTTCCTCAAATAATTCAATCAAATTAGTCAGACACAACTTTCCCTTAACAAATCCATGCTGACTGCCTTTCTAAGTGACAGATTATGCTGTCCATCAGAATTGATTCCAATACTTTGCCCACTACAAGATCAGATTGACTGGCCTGTAATTATTTGGTCTATCCGTCACTCCTTTTTTAAACAAAGGTACAATGTTAGCAGTTGTCCAATCCTCTGGCACCTCACCTGTGTCCAGTGAGGATTGGAAAATGATGGTCAGACCCTCTGCTATTTCCTCCGTGGCTTCTTTTAACAGCCTGGGGTACATTTCATCCAGCCTGGTGATTTATCCACTTTCAAGGATGCAAATCCCCTTTATGCTTCCTCTCTCCCTATGTTTAATCACATCCAATACTTCACACTTCTCCTTAACTACAATGTCTGCATTGTCTCTGTAATGACTCAACGGAGTGGACAGGTTTCCACAAGAAACAGATAAACTTTATTATAGAGAGCTTTTCAGGTGCTACATGCTTGATCAGGACTTGTGTCAGGAGGCCCCACCCCCTGGATTGCCCAAGCTTAGGGCTCATTGGTCAGACCCTCCCAGAACATCATGTGACCCTTGATAAACAGCAGGAGGGGCTATACCCCTACTTTAGCTTTTTACAATGTATATTAACAGAGAAACATTTGAACATCCAACAACGTATACATATATATATACAACTTCAGGTAATCAAATATCAAGTCTCTGAGGTGCTCTCCTTATACAGCTAGGGCAGTGTAGCTCTAAGAACTTGAGGTTCCTCAACAGGGTCGACAGGATCTGGAACTGCAGCATGAGACACATCATCAGAAAGTGGCAGTTCAGGGTTTGGCAACTCTACAGAGACATCGGGCATGTCTATTCTAGATAGATTGGTCACCTCAGGGTTTGACGGTTCGACATTAATCACAGGGGGACTTTTTGATTGTTGGGATGTCTCTCCAGCAGGAATATGATTTACGTGCTTATGAACAATTCTATCTTCCACTTGTACTTGGAAAGATAATGGCCCAGTCTGTGAGACAATGGTTCCAGGAACCCAACAAGGTCCAATTCTGAAATTTCACATGAATACTGAGTCACCTACACTGTATGTGCGAGCTTTACTTTGTATGCCGTGGTTAAGTTTTTGATTACTCTGATTCCGCTCTACCTTCACCTCTAAATTTGGAAACACCAGACTGAATCGTGTACATAGGTGGCATTTCATCAATAATTCAGATGGTGTTGAACCCCTAGTGAATGTGGTGTTGTACAATAACTGAAGAGAAAGCGGGAAAGTTGAGATTCTAGTGTACCTTCTCATGACCTTTTCATACCAGACTTGAAAGTTTGTACTCAGCTGAACCATTCGATGAGGGATGCCAAGGGGCTATCTTTATTTGACGGATTCCATTCAGATCCATGAATTTCTGAAACACTGTGCTGGTAAAGGCTGCACCGTTTTCAGAAATGACAATTTCGGGTAAGCCACGTATGCCAAAACAGTGACGCAGCTTCTCGATAGTTGTGCTTGATGTGATCTGACTTCATACAAATCCATCCATTTAGAATGTGCATCAACAATCAACAAAAATATGGTACCTAAGAATGGTCCTACATAATCAATATGTAGTCTAATCCAGGGTCAACCAGGCCACTCCCACGGATGCAGGGGAGCTGAAACAGACAACTTGTGTTATTGCTGACAATGGAGACAGTGCTTGACCATGCTTTCAATGTCACTGTCAATGCCTGGCCACCAGACATAGCTTTGCACAGGCATTTTCATCTGTCAAGAACAGTTCTCTATCTTGTGATAGGATGGCAAGTCTTGATCCCCACAACAAAATTCCATCTTGACAGCTTAACTCAGTGTTTTTGGCATGGAATGATCTCAAATCTTCAGATACAGGTGAATTTGACTATCTTGCAAAACAAAGTCTCTGACTTTTGACAATATTGGATCTCTGTTCATCCAATTTCAAATTTACTTTGCACCCACAGATGAAGAATGCAAGAAATTGGGAAATAGCACAACTTCTTGTGGAACAGGAGCATGTACAATGCTATCTGGTAACGGGAAACGACTGAGTGCATCAGCATCTGCAACGTGTAAGCCAGGATGGTACATAAAAATATACTCATGCACAATCACAGAACCCAACGTTGTATTCTTGCTGATGCTATTAGCGGAATGGCCTTATCCTCACTGAATAAATCCATTAATGATTTATGGTCTGACACAACGGTGAAATGTCATCCATGTAGGTACTGGTGGAATTTCTTTACTCCGAATATCACCGATAAACCTTCCTTTTCTAGTTGGGAATAATCTTTCTCGGCTGTGGAAAGGGTTCCCGAGACATAGCTAATTGGCCTTTCTGATCCATTTTCCATTCTATATGATAACACGACTACTACACCATAATGAGAGGCATCACATGTTAATACCAACTCTTTCGATGGGTCATACTGTACCAATAAACATGACAAATATGACAGTTCCTTTACTTTCACAAAGGTTTCTTCCTGTTGTGAATTCCATGACCAAGGGTGATTCTTTTTTAACAACAAGCGTAATGGTGCCAACACAAGTTGGTAAGTGAGGCAAAAAGCAGCTATAATAGTTGATCTTACCCAGGAAGGACCTGCGTTCAGTTACATTGGATGGTGAGGGTGCATCTTTTATTGCCCAAACTTTCTCTTCTGCCTGATGCAAACCCATGGCGTCCACCCTGTGACCCAGGTAAGTAATTTCTGATACTTGAAATGTGCATTGTTCCTTCTTTAACCGTACACCAGCTTCCATGAACTTTCTTAGCTCCTCCTCCAGGTTGGTCAAGTGTTTGGTCTCGGTTGACCCCGTGATCAGAACATCATCTAGGTAAATTACAATTTGAGGAAGTCCTTGTAAAAGACTCTCCATTGTTCTCTGGGAGATAGCGCATGCTGACAATAATCCAAAGGGTAGGCAAGAGTACGGATAAAGATCCTTGTGTGTGTTAATAGTCACATATTCTCTCGACGTGCTATCCAGTTCGAATTGTTGGTAGGCATGGTTCATATCCAATTTTGTATAGGACTTGCCTCCAGCCAACTTTGCATATAAGTTATCTCTCTCTGGAATGAGGTACTTATCTAGTTTCACTGCCTTGTTTGCGGTCAATTTATGGTCCCCACAGATGTGTATGGTTTGGTCAGGCTTAACCACAGAAACTAAGAGTGCTGCCCATTCCGAGAACTGGACAGGTTGGATGATGCCCAGCTTTTCTAACTGGCACAGTTTTGCATCGACCTTCTCCTTCAATGTATAAGGCATAGGCCTGGCCTTAAAGAAATGTGGTGTCACCTGAGGATCCACATATACCTTGGCATGCATGCCTTTTAACTTCCCTAATTCATCCCGAAATACACTGTCGTATTTCCTTAGCAGTTCAGGAACTCCTCCTGTTTTCAGGTGAAATATCTCAGACCAGTCAAGTGTGATCTTCTGTAACCAGTCTCAGCCTAAAAGACTGGGTCCTTCTCCTTTCACTATTATCACAGGCAACTGGACTGCCTGTTGCCTGTAAGATACTGGTACTGTGGGCGATGCCCTTTACTTGAATAGATTCTCCCGTGTATGTTCTTAATTTAGCGGTTGTCCGCTCCTGGCTTATTGGTTGTCTTCCTTCATTAAGTATTTGAAAGTGTGCTATCCCACCACTGTAGTTAAGGCACCCATTTCTACCTCCATTATCAGTGGCTTCTCATTGACTTGGATTGTCACAGTGATAGATTCGGTTTTCACAGTGGTTATGTTATACAGGGAATAAGCGTTGGTGTTGGTGGCTTCAGATTCTGCTGTATTCTTTAATTTAATCATGTTGGTTTGCTGCTTTATGGGCTGTTTTGACTTCGCCCAGCATTGCCTTACTACGTGACCTTTCTTATGGCAGTAATGACATTCTGCCTCCTTGAATTTACAGGTGTTTGGCCTGTGGTCACCTCCACATCTATAACAAATTAATCTTGAATTCACTGCTGAAGCATTTCTACTTGGCCTTTTCCTGTTTCTAACAGCGGACATTGCCTCTCGCTGTGATGCTGTGGGTCTGGTTTTCACGCCACGCTCAGCAGTAGGTTCCTGCCCCACATGAAGAACAGCGCCATGTTGTATGTGTTGCAAAGCCTGTGAGTCTCTCGCAGCGCTTTCCATTGGTGAGGGAGGTTTCTAGGGCGCATTTCAAGCCGATGTCGACTTCGGTGAGTAAACGGTGCTGAATGGGGTCGCCCTGAACTCCACAAACTAATCAGCCCCACAGCAAATCATTTAAAGGTCCCTGAAACTACAGTGTCCTGTTAACTGCTTCAGGTTCACTACAAACATTGTAATGGACTCTCTGCAGGCCCAATCTTTGATATTAAATTTAAAACGCTGCATTATTGCAGATGGTTTCAGCTGGAAGTGCGTTTCCACGAGGTCCACCAATTCATTATAGGACTTAGAACTGGACATGCTCAGGGCCTTCAGGTTGCGAATGAGGTTGTATGACTTACTGCCACAAACACTCAAAAGCACGGCTTTCTTCTTTTCCCCCCTGCCGGTAATTTCATTCGCTATGAAATAAAAACCAAGGTGCTCTACATGCTGGCTCCAGTCTTCCATAGTTGCATCATAAGGATCGATTCTGCTTGAAGAGTGGCATGACTGGTGAGTAGTCTTTTCTTTTTCTTAAGAGTCAATGTACTCACGGTAACATGGCGAGGGGCAGCGTCAGAGCTATTTTACCCTTGTCGCCAAATGTAATGTCTCGACTTACCCAGCGAACAGTTTTCAACAGGAAACAGAGAAAATTTATTCCAGAGAGCTTTTCAGGTGCTACATGCTCGATCAGGAGTCTCATCAGGAAGTCCCGCCCCCCCCGGATTGCCCACGCTTAGGGCTCATTGGTTGGAGCCCCCAGAACTTCACGTGACCCCTGATAATCAGCAGGAGAGGCTATACCCTCAGTTACTACAGTCCCCTTTTTGTGACGACAGATACAAAGTATTCATTAGGAACCATACCGACATCCTCCATACGTAGGTTACCTTTTTGGTCTTTTATGGGCCCGACTCTTTCCTTAATTACCCTCTTACTCTTGATGTTTTGATAAAACACTTCTGGGTTCTCCTTGATTTTGCTTGCCAATATTCTTTCATGCCCTCTCTTTGCTTTCCTAATTTCCTTTGTGATTTCACCCCCTCCTGTTTCTATACTCCTCTCGGCTTTCTGTAGTATTGCATTCTCGGTGTCTGACATAAGCTTTCCTTTTCTGCATAATCTTACCCAGTTAATACTGGGGTAGTTAAAATCGTCTACTATCATTGCCCTTCTGTTTTTGTACTTCTCAGAGATGTGTCTACATATTTGCTCTTCTATCTCCCTCTGACTGTTTGGGGGTTATCTAGTGTACACTCCCAGCAGTGTGACTGCCCCTTTTTTTGTTCCTAAGCTCACTCCATATGGCCTCATTTGAAGACCTTTCTAACATTTCATCCCTCCTCACAGCTGTAATTGCTTCTCTAAGCAAAATTGCCATCCCCCCTCCATTTTTATCCCCCTCTCTATCTCGCCTGTATAGTCTGTAACCAGGAATGTTACCTGTCCCTCTTTAAGCCATGTTTCTCTAATAGCTATGATATCATACTGCCATATTTCTATCTATGCCATCAGCTCATCTGCATTATTTGCCATACTCCTTGCATTAAATATATACCTGTAACAATTGTAAGTTACACCATTTCTTACTGTTATGGGAATCATGTGACTGTATAGGCCAAACAGCCCTAAGCACAGGAAATCTTAGGGGCAGAGCTTTTTAGCCTTGGCCTGAGAACAAGCATGTAGTCTCCTCTGAAGTCTGTTAATAAAGTTTACTGTTTCTTACAAGAAACCTGTCTTGCAATCTCCAAGTTTATTACCACTGGCGTCGAGGATTAAATAGCGCCGACGCGGCACCTCACCTCGCGACTGTGAGTATTCCGATATTTTGAGAGAAGAAAAGAAATATACTCACCTGCAATGCCTCACTTTGGCAGAATTGACCCGTACAGTTCATCCATTGAAGACTAGGGTCAGTACATTGAGCGATTAGGTTTCTACATTGTAGCTAACGAAATAACGGTGGGGGAGAAAAAGAAGGCAATTCTCCTAAATGTCTGCGGGAGAAAAACCTATAATTTAACCCGTAGCTCGGCAGCTCCGAAAGCACCAATTCCAAATCCTTCACCGAGCTAGTCGACCTCGTGAAATGACATTTTCAGCCTAAACCCGCCGTGATTATGCAAAGATTCAAGTTTAATTCTTGAGTAAGGGCCCCCGGTGAGTTGATCGCAATGCACACCGCAAAGTTAAAACAGTTATCGGGGCACTGTGGCTTAGGTGATACTTTAAATGACACGTTGCGAGATTGTTTAGTCTGTAGTACAAATGACGACGCCATTCAGCGCCATTTGCTCACAGAAGTTGAGATAGACCTGTAGCACGCCATGGAGATAGCGCTGGCAATGGGGAGCGCTGAGAGGGACCCGTAAGCTCTGCAGTGTGTGCAACACGGCACCGTTTTGCAGTTAGGGCGGGAACCTGCCACCGGGCATGGGCCAAAGATCAGGGAGGCTACAGTGAATCAGGACATGGTCCCTACCACTAGAAAGACAAAAAGAAATGCTGGAAGCTGCTCACCAGTAACCCAGAAGTTAAAGTGTTACTGTCGTGGGGGGAAATCACGTACCCGAAGTCTGCAGATTTAAAGAGGCAGAATGCCACCACTGCCACAAAAAAGGGCAAGTTGTTAAACCATGCAAGACTAGATCAAGGCAGCCATTCAGGCATCAAGTCAAGTTAGACGAAGTGCACAATATAGAAGAGCCAGAAGTCACTGAGGCTGATGTTTATCCCTTACACAATCTGAAAGCCGGGAAAACTGAACCAATCACTTCAAGTAAATGGAAAGCCTCTGTTCGTGGAGGTGGACACAGGAGCATCAACCACAGGGGTGGGAGAACACACCTTTAAATATCTCAGAGAAGGTACCCAGCCTTCCCAGGTACCCAGAGTTTGGAGAAAGTCGCTGCTCAATTAAAAACATGTACAGGAGAAGCAATACAGGTGAACGGCATCACCTCTGTACCTGTATCACACAGACAACAGACGGATCAGCTGTCAATAATTGCTGTAACTGGAGGAGGACTTAGCTTTCTGGGCCATGATTGGTTGAAGGAAATCTGGTCAGAAGTTTTTCAGGTCAGGACAGGAGGACTGAAAAAGTATGACAGAGTATTCCGAGATAAGTTGGGGAAAATCAAAAGTTTGCAAACCAAAATATACATGGACGCTGAAGTAACACCCTGATTTTTTTAAGTCAATACCTGTGCCTTACGCTCTGAGAGAAAAGGCTGATGCAGAATTATGTTGTTTGGAGAAATTGGGAATAATACAGCCAGTCCAGTTTCCAGAATGGGCAGCACCCATCGCCCCTGTGCTAAAAGTGGACCAAACCATTCACATCTGTGGGGATTAAAAATTAACAGTAAACAAGGCTGTAAAATTAAACAAATACCCAATTCCCAAATATTGAAGATTTGTATGCAAAACTCATCGGAAGAAGATGCTATACTAAACTGGACATGAGCCATGCGTATCAGCAGCTCGAGCTGAACAACACATCAAGATGCTACTTCACCATAAACACGCAAAAGGGCCTGTACCAATATACACGCCTACCCTTCTTGGTGTCCTCTGCCTGTGTGATTTTCCAGAGAACCATGAAAAACTTGCTGGAAGGAGGGGACATAAGTTCAAGGTGAGGGGCAGAAGGTTTAGGGGGGATGTGAGGAAAAACTTTTTTACCCAGAGGGTGGTGACGGTCTGGAATACACTGCCTGGGAGGGTGGTGGAGGTGGGTTGCCTCACATCCTTTAAAAAGTACCTGGATGAGCACTTGGCACGTCATAACATTCAAGTCAAGTGGGCCAAGTGTTGCTAAATGGGATTACGTAAGTAGGTCAGGTCTTTCTCATGTGTCGGTGCAGACTCGATGGGCCGAAGGGCCTCTTCTGCACTGTGTGATTCTGTGATTCTGTGACTCTCTCGAGTTATAGTGTACCTGGATGACATCCTAGTTACAGGATCTACAGAAGCTGAGCATGTGGCAAACCTGGAAGAGGTTCTGAATAGATTTTTAGAGGCTGGCGTTCGTTTAAAAAAAGAAAAGTGCACCTTCCAAGCAAGGGAAGTTGCGTATCTGGGTCATTGAATGGATGCCCAAAGGTTGCACCCATCAGAGGAGAAAGTCAGGGCAATCAAGGAAGCGCCCTCTCCTACCAATCAAGGAGCTCAAGTCACTTTTGGGCAGGGTAAACCATTTTGGTCGATTTTTGTCTAATCTGTCTACAGTGTTAGCCCCTTTGCAGTTATTATTACAGAAGAACCACAGATGGTCCTGAAAGGTTCAGCAAGAGGAAGCCTTCACTAGAGTTAAGCCTTTGCACTCATCGTGTCATATAAGGAATTGATTTGAAGCAAAGAAGTTTCATCGATAATTACATGTTTAACACTTCACCATAGTGTCAGGTCACAAACCACTGTTTGGATTGCTTAGTGAGGATAAGGCAATCCCACCGATAGCTTCTGCTAGAATTCAAAGATGGACTTTAATTTTGTCGGTATACGAGTACGCTTTTATGCACCGTTCGGGTGTGCATATAGCAAATGCAGGCACCCTCAGTCGTCTACCTTTGCCTGACAGCATTACGCATGTTCCAGTACCTCAACAGGCAGTACTTGCATTAAATTGCAGCAATCTACATGAGACAGATAAAGAATTGGACAAATTGGGATCCAATTTTAGCAAGAATCCATGAACAAATAACACAAGGACGGTCAGATGCACAAGTTCCCGAAGAATTAAAACCATCCTTTGTACGTAGATCCAAACTGAGTTGTCGGGGTGGTATCTCATTATGGGGAGCAAGAGTAGTTATCCTTGTGCAAGGAAGAGAACCATTATTGGAAGAACTTCATAGTGCACATCCTGGTTTTTTGAAAATGAAGATGCTCGCACAAAGTTATATATGGTGGCCAGGTATAGACAGTGATAGAGAAAAACGGTGAGACATTGTCTTCAGGGCCAGCAACAGCAGGAGTTGTCCGTTTCAGCTCCACTTCATCCAGGCCTGGTCAAACCTGGGTTAGACTACATGTAGACTATGTAGGTCCGTTTCTTGGTATCATGTTTCTTATGATTATTGATGCACATTCCAAATGGATGGATGTGTTTGAAGAGAGATCACCAACTTCATCTGCAAACATAGAAAAACTGCACCAGCGTTTCAGTATTCATGGTTTACCTGAAGCTATTGTGTCAGACAATAGTATGGCTTTCACTACCACTGAATTCCAAAGACTCGTGAACCTAATTGGGATTAACCACATCAGCACAGTACCGTACCATCCCTTGTCTAATGGCTTGGCAGAAAGAGCAGTATAAACCTTTAAAACAGGCATGAAGAAACTAGCAGAGGGAACAGTGGAAACACAAATTTCAAGATTTCTGTTCAGCTATCACACAACTCCTCATGGGACCACTGGTTTAACACCTTTAGAATTGTTAATGAAGTGCTGACTTTGTACAAGATTAAATCTAGTATTCCTTAATTTAGAAGGGAAGGTGAAGAGAAACCAGGGTAGTTTGAAAGTGAATCATGGTGTTCACAGTGAAGGTTGAGAGTTTACGGTGGAGAAACAGTTTTTGTATGAAATTTTGCAACTGGTCCATAGAAACATAGAAGCTAGGAGCAGGAGTAGGCCATTCGGCCCTTCTATCCTGCTCTGCCATTCAATATGATCATAGCTGATCCTTTATCTTAATGCCATATTCCTGCTTTCTCTCTATACCCCTCGATGTCCCAAATATCCAAAAATGTATCAATTTCTTTCTTGATTATACTCAGTGACCCGGCCTCCACAGCCTTCTGTGGTAGAGAATTCCACAGGTTGACCACCCACTTAGTGAAGAAATTTTTCCTTATCTCAATCCTAAATGGCCTGCCCCGTATCCTGAGACTATGACCCCTGGTTCAGACTCCCCAACCAGGGGAAACATCCTCCCTGCATCCAGTCTGTCCAGCCCTGTTAGAATTTTATATGTTTCAATCAGATCCCCTCTCATTCTTCTAAACTCTAGTGAATACAGGCCCAGTCGAACAAATCTCTCCTCATATGACAATCCTGCCATTCCCGGTATCAGCCTAGTAAACCTCTGCTGCACTCCCACTGTGGCAAGTATATCCTTAGGTAGGGAGATCAAAACTGCACGCAATACTCCAGGTGTGATCTCACCAAGGCCCTTTATAACTGCAGTAAGACATCCCTACTTCTGAATTCAAAACCTCTTACAGTGAAGGCCAACATACCATTTGCCTTCCTAATTGCTTGTTGCACTTGCCTATTTACTTTCATTGACTGGGGTACAAGGACACCCAGATCCCTTTGTACATCCACATTTCCCAATATATCACCATTTAAATAATACTCTGTCTTCCTGTTCTTCACACCGAAGTGTATAACTTCACATTTATCCACGTTATACTGCATCTGCCACGTGTTTGCCCACACACACAACTTGTCTAAATCGCCCTGAAGCCTCCTTGCATCCTCCTCACAACCCCGCCCAATTTTCTGTCATCAGCAAACTGGAAATATTGCACTTGGTTCCCTCAGGCAAGTCATTTATATATATCATGAATAGCTGGGGCACAAGCACTGATCCCTGTGATACACCATTAGTCACCGCCTGCCACCCGGAAAAAGACTAATTTATCCCCACTCTCTGTTTCCGGTCTGTCAGCCAATTCTCAATCTATGCCAGTATATTACCCACGAATCCCATGTGATTTAATTTTGCCCACTAGCCTCTTATGTGGGGCCTTATCAAAAGCCTTCTTGAACGGGAGATATGAATGATGCAAGAAAACTGAACTTTAATCTCCTGCAATTGCGGAGACAAAACTCTGATTTTCACATCTCAGCAGTCACCCAAAAATCCATTTCCTGTTGATTTATATATCAGAATGTGTAAAATGGTTGGAGACGAAATCACCCAACTTAACGGTCGCAAAGTACCGCAAAGTACTACCACTCAAAGGACTGACTTGTATGTATTTTTTAACTTTTAACTTTTTAACATTTCTTATCTGTGTGTATGTGTGTTGCGTTTTTGCTATTTTTTTCTCAGACTTTTTCGTAACCAATATACTTACTCTTTCTTTGACTGAAGAAAGCCTGGTTAAATTGGCTCCTTCTAAAACATAAATACATTTGGATTGGGATAAGAGGGAAAGGGATCTTTTTTAAATTAACCTTGTTGTGACCAACCAAGGGGTGTTTTGAATAAAGAAGGGGGGGCCAGCTCATTCCTCCTCACCCGGGAGCGTAAAAAAATTCGGGTCCAGTCCCGGCCATAACAAATTGAGGTTCTCTCCTCCATGCTACTAACTCAAGGAATTTGAACCCTGAATGACAGTGGATGATATATCATTAGTACAATTAGAAAATTCTGGAAGTACTCAGCACATCATGAGGCACCTGTTTAGAGAAAAGCAGAGCTAAAGGTGCAGGTCAGTGATCTTTAGTCAGAATCATATCATTAGGGATGGGCAATAAATGCTGGCCCAACTAGCGAAGCCCACATCCCATGAATGTACTTAAAAACCCCGGTATGTATCGATGGTCACGTGCTCTTTGATAATTTTAGTAATTTATTCTCTCAGACTCATCAGTAAGTCCTTGCAACCAATGGCCTTCATGAGAACTATTTAAATAGAAATATTGGGGGTGGGTGCAGGGTACCAATAAAAGACAATCGTTAAAAATTTTCAGAATATCAATGTGCACCAACTCCCAGATGCCTGCAATAAAGTGAAACAGTTTTAGCCTGTAAACTACATTTTGCACTGCAAGGATAGAAGTATAGGATAGCAGGGGATAATAGTAATAAAATTATGATTTGATTTTGTAAGTTCACTTTGCATTGATAAAAGTTAAGTTCTTTATGTGGTTCAGTAATGTTGTATTTTGTTTGATAATGCTCCTGTGAAGCGCCTTGGAGTGTTTTGTCTTGTCAGCAATGCTCACATCCCATGAAAGAATACATTTAAAAAGTTATTTATTAGTTATACCCCTTGAAAAGTGGGTGGGGAAGGGGAAGGGAGTGGGTGGGGAAGGGGAAGGGGAGGGCACATTTGATTTTCGTTGGGTGGGTGGGTGGCACTGGGACAACGGAGAGTTATTTTAAAACATTACGAGAGCTTCCATCAACCAGTACAGGCAGGATGAGCAGAATGGCCTCAAGCTGGCAGCAGCTGCGTCCGCCCATTGGGGGCACAAGGCCTTGTCGGGAGTTGTAGTTTCGCATGGAGCCTCGCTCAGGCCTCGCGGGGAGGGTTCGACGGGAACGAAACTACAACTCCCAGAATTCCGCTCACCAGCAGCGAGGCAACGCAGGTCGGTTTCCACGGCAATGAAGAAAACAACATGGCGTCCCTCCGCAGGTGAAGAGGGGGAAAATCTCCTTTCCCATCCCGTTCTGTGGCTGGTGAAAGTCGGACGTTCAGTTTGTTGTTGTTATTATTTTTTTTCTGGTTTAGCAACGAGAAGTGTTTTGTGAATAGTTTGGAGCCGTGTGGGAAAGCCGGCATGGCGGCAGGGATGGATGAGGAGAGCCTGCAGGATCTGTACTCCTGGGTCGACACCATCCACCTCTCCAGAGCCAAGCGCAACATCGCCAGGGATTTCAGCGATGGAGGTGAATGTGGACTCTCCCCCCCCCCCACCCCCGAGACAGAGGGAGAGACAGCTCTCCCCCCACCACCCCCCCACCCCCCACAACCAGTCAAATCAGCAACTTCACACCCGTGCCCAACAACAACGTTTCTCGTGTGATTTATTTTAAAATGTCACCCGTTTTAACCTGTCTGCAAACCACACACAAAACCAACCCACAAAGGCAGATGTTGGGAATCTGAAACAAAAGGAGAAAATGCTGTACACACACACACGTACAAGTGCAGACACACATACAACACATATGCAGCCACAGATACATGCTCAACACTCACATTTACAGGTGCAGACCCATGCTGAACACACATACTCACATATACAGGCACATGGCTGACACACATATGCATGCAGATACGTGCTTAACACACAATCACTTATACAGCCACACACATACATATGCACACGTATATAGGCACAGACAAACACCTATGCAGACACACACACAACTCATATATAGGCACAGACAAAAGGAAAATGTTACACGTTCCTGAAAATCTGAAAGAACAAAACGAATAATGCTAGAAATGCTCAGCAGGTCCAGCAGCATCTATGGAGCAAAAAACAGTTAACATTTCAGCTTGGTGACCTTTCATCAGAATGGACACAGATGCATGCACAGCAACACATACTTGTACAGATACACACTCACATATATACATTCATACATATACAAATATATGTATTATTAAGTATACATACACATTCATCACATATACATGCACTTATATATTTACACACATACACCACTCAAATAGATATATCTTACACAACACAGTAGGCTTCTTGAAGCATATCTTGCTGTAAGAGCTTGTTACATTGACTAAGTGTAAATGGTTATTGAAATGAAGCAGATTTCCTCATTCGTTAGAAAGTAAAGTTATAATTTATTTGCAGCCAGTTCTATTATTTTGTAAATGCAATGAACTTCATTAGGAAAAGCTTTTTTTGCAACCTCACTTTTCATTGCTAAATCAGTGGTGTCAAACGTTTCTGTGTAAGGGTGCAGAAAAGAATTACCAGAATAGTACAAGTGATGAGGGACTTAATTTATAGAGAGCAACTAGAGAAAGTGGAATTGTTCTCCCTAGAAGGTTAAAGGGGGATTTAATAGTCCGAGAGACATAAGAGCACAAGGAGGTTGTTTAGCCCATTGAATCTCTGTGAAGGAATTCAATCAGTTTGATTCCCCCATTCTATCCCAATAGTCCTCTAAGTTTATTTACCTCAAGTGCCCATGCAGTTTCCTTTTGAAATCATTGATTGTTTCTGTTTCTACAACCCTCGTGGGCAGCAAGTTCCAGGTCATTACCACTCACTGTGTAAAAGAGTTCTTCCTCATGTTCCCTGCATTTCTTACACAAATCCTTAAATCTGTATCCCCCAGTCCTTGTGCCATGAGCTAACGGGAACGCGCTTTTCTTTGTCCACCTTATCTAATTCTGTCATAATCTTGTACACCTCTATCAAATCTCCCCTCAATCTCCTTTGCTCTGAGGAGAACAAACCCAGCTTCTCCAACCAAACCGTGTAACTAAAATTCCCCACCATTGGAGCCATTCTGGTAAATCTTTTCTGCATTCTTACACAGAAAGGATATGGTTGCAATTACAAGGAGTTTTGATAGAGTAAATAAGGGGAAACTGTTTCAACTGGAAAGGAGGTTGTAACTAAAGGACACAGATTTAAGGTAATTGGCAAAAGAATCAGTGGGGAGATGAGGAGAAATATATTTAAACAGATGACCTGGAATTCACTGCCTGAAAGGGTGGTGGAAGCAGACTGAACAGTAACTTTCAAAAGGACACTGGAGATATATCTGAAAATTAAAAATTTGCAGACCTACAGGGAAAGAGCAGGGGAAGTGAAATTAATTGGCTAGCTCTTTCAAAGAAGCCAACACAGACATGATGGGCCAAATGGTGTCCTAATGTGTTGTATCACCTTTCCAAACTTGAAAACACCATTAGCTGTCCAAAGCAAAAGGATAGTGCAGAAATAACATGCAAGAATGTCAGCAACGACAGAAACTTTCAGTTGATATTAAATCTGACATCCTCGAGGATCCCAGGTAGAAAGACAATGATTTAAATGAATTATAGTCCCCAAGGAAGGCATCACCACTTTTTTAAGGGGTTAAGGCCATCCACTAAAATAGCTCTAAAAATTCAGCTGGGTGAATGGCATAGGATCAGAGACTGATGCAGTGTAGGAGGCCGTTTGACTCATTGTGCCTATGCTGTTAAATGGCGAACACGATCCGCATTCTGACAATGCTACTACTGTTGCAGCATGTATTTTATAATAAGGTTTAAAGGGTTTTTTAAAAAATTAATGTAAGGAGTTAATATAGCTCCTTTGCTGTGTGTAAATTGTGGTGAGTTTCGATGAAGAAAACTCTTCAACCTCTTACCAGAATACCAAAATTACAATAAAACG
Organism: Cetorhinus maximus; assembly: GCF_964194155.1. NCBI lineage: Eukaryota > Metazoa > Chordata > Chondrichthyes > Lamniformes > Cetorhinidae > Cetorhinus > Cetorhinus maximus. The sequence goes on from NC_135879.1 coordinate 235,390,756, forward strand.
AGTTGGATAATTCTGCCAAAGGACTCAATCTAGCTGCGCTCCACTGAATTAACCTTTCGTGGGCTGTTTTCTGACTGTTTCCAATGGAGACTTGGAATTTCATGATGTGGATGGACAAATGATTTCCTTCAGCTCCTGACTTCCATTCAGTTCAGTGCTGCTGTCCCATATAGTGCATTTTAAAAATTCTTTCATGAGATGCGGGCTTTGCTGACAAGTCCAGCATTTGTTGCCCACTCCTAAGGCCATTTCAGTGTCAAGTGTCAACAACATTGCTGTGGGTCTGGAGTCACATGTAGGCCAAACCAGGTGATGATGGCAGATTGAGAACTAGCTTACTATTGCAGATTTATTAATTGAATTTAAATTCCATCAGCAGCTGCCATGGTGGGATTTGAACCTATGTCACCAAAGCATTAGCCTGGGTTTCTGGTCTAGTGACATTACCACTGTGCCACCATCTTCCCTCATACACGTTTACTTTCCATCATCATAAGTTGGCTTTGTACAGCATTATGTTTTCCCGGATTTGTCTTCCTGTGCCAGAATGAGTGGCATTGGCATTCATGAAAATTCAGCATCTGGAAAGTGTCCGATGGGTGCGGACCTAAGGGAAGGGTAGGTTGCAGTATTGTGGTAACTCCTTATGTTTGAAGAGTCTGCTAGTAACTCACAGCCTTAAGCTCACAAATGAGAAGTAATTAATTGGCCCAGGGCTGCCTGCATCCATGAAACTGCAGCCCAGCAAGGAACAAATGTCTTCAGGAGAACAGAAGGTAAAAATAAAATTTAAAATCCAGTACATTCCTTCTATATTGCGAACTTAGAAGAATGGGCAGGTTTTGTGCCTGTATTGTGAGTTCAGTGTCACTCCAGGGGTAGTTTTTGTCTATGCATTCTGAAATTCTCTTTGCTTTGATTCCAGTCTTAATCGCTGAAGTGGTGAAGTTTCATTTCCCAAAACTGGTTGAGATGCACAACTACACACCAGCCAACTCAACCCAGCAGAAATTGAACAACTGGGCTCATCTGAACAGGTAACAGATTGTCACCAAAGAATGCACAATACCATCAGCCACTGTTGGGCATAACATATTGAAGCAGTTGCATGGGCTTGTGTTTGGATGGTTTAATGAAGCGTTCCCAGGAGTTCACAAGAATATTATGCTTGCCTAAGGCCAGATATAAGGTTGCCAAAGCATTAGCCTTTGAGCATAGTGTTTCACTGGGGAAAATAGTCCAGAAATTAGAGACAGATGTTTCAGGGTTGAAATTTGTGTAATGACCATGTGAGGAAGGGTAAAAATGGCTTCCCCGTGCTATCACTCCAGGCCTGACTGTGACAGGGTTTTTTTGTGATCTAAAGAGTATGTGCTTTGCCAATACTGCAGGAGTCCCATTATGTATGCTTTCGGATTATAAAGAATTAGTCAGACAGGTTTTCTGATCTTAAAGAATAAGATACGTTTATTGATGAGTAACTCACCTCTTGACTCCCCAAAGTCTGTCCACCATCTACAAAGCACAAGTCAAGAATGCCTAGATGAGTGCAGCTCCAACAACACTCAAGAAGCTTGACACCATCCAGGACAAAGCAGCCCACTTGATTAGCTCCCTATCCGCAAACATTCACTCCCTCCACCACCGACGCACAGTAGCAGCAGTGTGTACCATCTACAAGATGCATTGCAGGAACTCACCAAGGCTCATTCGACAGCACTTTCCAAAGCCACGACCACTACCACCTAGAAGAACAAGGGCGACGGATACATGGGAACACCACCACCTGGAAGTTCCCCTCCAAGCCACTCAGCACCCTGACTTAGAACTATATTGCCATTCCTTCACTGTCGCTGGGTCAAAATCCTGGAACTCTGCCCCTAACAGCACTTTGGGTGTACCTACAACACATGGGCTGCAGTGGGTTCAAGAAAGCAGCTCAACACCACCTTCTCAAGGGCAATTCGGGATGGGCATTAAATGCTGGCCCAGCCAGCAACACTCACACCCCATAAATGAATAAAAAAAAAACTTCACAAATTAAAAAAGAACAGTAAATGACAGCCACCATTCATATGTCACACTTTAGCAGAGGTGATGGTGTAGTGGTATTGTTACTGCACTAGTAATCCAGAGACCCAGGGTAATGCTCTGGGGACCTGGGTTTGAATTCTGCCGCTGTGGAATTTGAATTCAATAAAAATCTGGAATTAAAAGTCTAATGATGACCATGAAACCATTGCCAACTGTTATAAAAACCCATCTGGTTCACTAATGTCCTTTAGGGAAGGAAATCTGCTGTCCTTACCTGGTCTGGCCTACATGTGACTTCAGACCTGAAATGACCTAGCCAGCCACTCAGTTGTATCAAACCGCTACAAAGTCTCAAAAAAGGAATAAAACCGGATCACCTGGCAACGACCTAGGAAACAACAACGGCAAACTCAGCCCTGTTGACCCTGCAAAGCCCCACTTACTAACATCTGGGGGCTAGTGCCAAAATTGGGAAAGCTGTCTTACAAACCTGTCAAAGAACAGCCTAGCATAGTCATCCTCACGGAATCATATCTCATAGACAATGTCCCAGACACCACCATTACCATCCCTGGGTATGTCCTATCCTACTGGCTATGGGCCCTGACAATATTCCGGCAATAGTACTGAAGACTTGTGCTCCAGAACTAATGCACAGTAGCAGCAGTGTGTTCCATCTATAAGATGCACTGCAGGAATTCACCAAGGCTTCTTAGACAACACCTTCCAAACCCACGAGCAGTACCATCTAGAAGGACAAGGACAACAGATAGATGGGAACACCACCACCTGGAAGTTCCTCTCTAAGTCACTCACCATCCTGATTTTGAAATATGTCGCCGATCCTTCACTGTTGCTGGGTCAAAATCCTGGAACTCCCTAACAGCACTGTGGGTGTATCTACACCACAAGTTCAGCAGCAGTTCAAGAAGGCAGCTCACCACCACCTTTTCAAGGTCAACTAGGGATGGACAATAAATGGTGGCCCAGACAGCAAAGCCCACATCCCCTGAATTAAATTTTTAAAAAATTCCTTGGCCCGCACATACACACACTAGTGGAATAAGAGGGTAGGCGTAAAGATTTTTTTTACAGATCATGAAGAAGATAAACAAACAAAGCAATAAATGGTTAACTGTCTTTTGGCTGATCTCTATGTGGTGATTTCATGTTGCGGCCATTTTGTTCAGTTGTCTTCCTGGGTGTAGTTATATGGAGCAGTTTGCCACATTTTATTCCTAAAAGACCTTGGTTTGCAGTAGATTTCTCTTCTTGGGATGGTTATTTTTACAAGTTCTGGCACAATATTTTAGGGGGAGAGAGAGAGAGGGAAACAGCTTCTTTGCAGCCTTTTAGTACATCATTCTGATCTCTGATCTCTCTGGCTTGGTAGACTTCTTAAAGTCCTGCTGGGTTGTGTATTCCAGAGGAATTCAATCACTCTTGTTTTTTAGAATAAGTAATTGGATTTTGATTTAGACCTGCTGAGTTTTTCCAGGTATTTTTATTTTTGTTTTGAATTTCCAGCATCCGCGGTTTTTTGCTTTTATAATTGCATTTTGGTGTCTCAGTTCAGAAGCTTTTGAAGATTATCAGGATAGTGTAAATGCCAACAGGAGAAGGGGTCATTCACAGTCCTCAGGGGGTTGATGTTTGTTCTATTTTATCCCACTTGGGTGGAATGCAAATTGCATATTGTGACTGGCTGGCAGTCTTCCATTGTTTGACTAGGATTACACTTTACTGTTTTTTAAAAATCCAGCAAGTATCTCTTTTTTTAGAAAACACATCCTCGGAACATCAGGTACTGGATTTTTAATTACTCTTGGTGTGCAAGCAAGGTTGTGGATATGGATTGAAAATCTTGTTCTTGGAAGGCGTCACTGGATCCCGACACCTCCAGAATGCAAAGCGATTTTTGAAGGGAAATGGGAGGGGCAGCTGGAAACCCGCACACCTCCAATAAGTGCTTGTTGAGCTTGTTTCTGGGCTCATTAAAAGGCTTCAGGGGAGCAGTTTAAAATTTTCAATTGGTTGGTACATGCAGTGAGTGCCTGGGACACATCAGGGTGAACACGTTGGAAAGCCAGGGAACGAATGGATGCACTGGTCAGCATAATGAAAAAGCGGAGAATGATGTTTAGCTGCTGAGTCAGCAGCACAGAGTTGCTGCCACTGGAGCTGAGAGGATTGCATTTGTGAGCCGTGAACGGACTTTTGAGAGGGACATGAGGCTGCTGACATCACTCGGGGAGCAAAGGTTGACAAAGGAGAGCAAAGGAGAAGCTCAGGTAAACAAATGTGGGAGTTGAAATGGGAGCAGGCTACTCTGACATTGGGGGGGATTAGCGAGGCGGAGCTTCAGCAGATGCTGTGGCTCAGTTGGCAGCACTCTCTTTCAGACTGCAAAGGTTCCAAATTCAAATCCTAATCCATAAAAATCAAAGCTCCAATGCAGCACTGAGGGAGTGCTGCACTGTTGGATGTGCCATCTTTGAGATGAGAGTTAAACTGAACTGCCTGCTCGAGTGTATGTGAAAGATTCCATGGCACTATTTCGAAGAAGAGCAGGGGAGTTCTCCCCTAAGCCCTGGCCAAAGTTTATCCTTTGATTGACATCACAAAAACAGATTATCTGGTGATTATCACTTTGATCACTTTGCTGTTTCTGGGTATATGCGTATATACTGGCTGCTGTGTTGCCTACATTACAACAGTGACTACAAAATGTACTTCATTGGCTGTAAGCACTTTGAGAAGTCTGTGAAAAGCACGACATAATTGCAAGTCTTTTTTTAATGCATTGTCCTGGTCAGGAGGAGGCCAAAGGAGCATGTCAAGCAGCTGCAAGGGGAAGAAGGTGCTACCCAAAACATCAGGAGTACCGCCCAAGAGTCAGTTACCTTTAAATGACAGAAAACCAGTGACATATGGATTGCAACTATCCAGGGAGATGGTATCGGACATTTGTGCTCTGGTCCACAAGGACCTGAGGCCTCACGAGTGCCATGGCAGTCCTCTAGCAGCAGCTGTCAAGGTCACCAATGCCTTTAATTTTTATGCATCTGATCATTCCAGGGATCAGCTGTAGATTTGGGTGGCATCTCAGTCAGCAGCTCATCACGCCATCAGGCAGGTCATGGATGCCTTATTCCAGAGGGTGGGGGGCTACTCCCATCTTTAGACAGATGGACCAGTTCAGACAAAGAGGGCATTGGGATTTTCCATCATTGATAGATTCTCTCAGGTCACCCTCGAGCGCCAGCAGACCAGCCAGCCAGATTCCTGAACAGAAAAGGATTCCACTCGTTGAATGTGCAGCTGGTCTGTGATAGCAGGAAGTGCATCTTGCAGGTCTGCACTCGGTTCTCGAGCAGCTGTCATGATCCCTTCAACATCTGAGTGTCTCAGGTGCCACACCTCTTCAAGTCAACATCCAGACTCAGCATGTGGCTGCTTGGGGGGGATAAGGGCTATACTCTGTGGAGGTGGCTCTGATGCCTGCCTGGTACGCAGCTAGAGGTAGAGAGAGGCACCACAGCCAGAGCTATTGCCTAACATGAACCTGCGCATTAAACAGACCGTTGAAGAATGGTTTCATCTTCTTGAAGAATACCTTTCAAGCTCACAACCTGGAAACACCACCACCTGCAAATTCCCCTCCAAGCCACACACCGCCTTGATGTGGGACTGTATCGCCGTTCCTTCTCTGTCACTGGGTCAAAATCCTGGAACTCCCTCCTGAACAGCAATGTGGGTGTACCTACACCACATGGGCTGCAGCGGTTCAAGAAGGTGGCTCAAGGGCAATTAGAGATGGACAACAAATGCCGGCCTAGCCACTGATGCTCACATCCTATGAAAGAATGAAAGAAAAGATGCAGTTCCATTGCCCTGACTGCTTAGGCGGTGCCCTCCACTACAAGCCAGCCATGGTGTCTCTTATTGCGCACAGTATGACTATACAAAGAGGCCAGAAGCTGGGTGAAGAGGAGGACCTGGAATGCCACTCTTCCTCGGGTGAGGAAGAGGTTGAAAGGGATGCTTCAGAGGTGCCCGGCAGCCAGGCATTGGAGGAAGAGTGCTGAGACCATCCCGAGCCTCATGGCGATTGGCAGGCTGACGTGGCCATAAGGGTCACACAATTCAGCAATATTTAATTTGAGCGCCTCTCAGTCCTATGAGAAATGACTCTAACTCACCTTCCAGCATAGAGAGAAATCATCCAGCGAGCATAGACACCTGAGGAATCCCATTGCCAACCAAGAACAGTGAAAATGGGGTCTCCATCGCCAACATTCTCCCAGATCATAGACCGTAGCAACACAGCAAACCCAGCCCCCTCCCCACCACTCAATTCCATTTCCTTTTGACATCAAGCATTAATAACACACAAGCCTAATTGAGAATATAGGCAATTATTATTACAGGAAAAGCAAATGCACAAACAAATTGAGAGAACCTGACCCATGTGACTCATAAAGAACAACTAATACCATGGCACCTTGTATTATCGTCCACATCTACATGGTGCTTCCCCTGTTGCTGAAGATGAGGTGGGTGTGATCTGCTCCTTGTCTCTGCACCTGACTGAGATGCCTGTGACCTCTGTCCCCATGGGGGCTCCTGTACAGGCTGTAGTGCCTCCGTCATTGCAGGGGCAGCCTCTGTCACAGGGCTTTGCAGCATGGATGGTTACTCAGACAGAAGAGCTGAAAAGGTGAAGGATGACACTGGTGCCCCTTGAGGAGTGACCCCCTTCATCACTCTTTGACTGCTGCTGAATTCTGTCATCACCTTGTTTGTGTCTCTGGCCATGCTTCTTCTTCCAGCTACCAGGTACAATACCTCTTGCCTGTCCACCACTGTCGCAGTTAAAGCCTAAAGGAAAGCATCTGAGAAACTTGGTGCTGCCTGTAGACACCTACCCATACCAGCACTGTCCTTTTAAGCACCTTGCTGTGCCAGCTCATCAGCAAACGGTGAGCCCATTCATGGCTATGGTTAGCCTCTTCTAGATCCCGCCTCCAGGCAGCTCCTGGTGCCGCTAGTTGGGCGTTAAACCCACCCCTGAGCCAAATGCACACTTTTCATGTGAAAGTTGCATTGTATCCTGCGGTGTGGTGTCAGGATCTGGAAATGATCCAGGCATCCAGTTCCCAACCCTAGATTGAAAATCCAGCCCGAGGAAACACTTCTACACATAACGAGTGGTAACAGTTTGGAACTCTCTCCCGCAAACACCAACTAATGCTAGACCAACTGTTAATCTTAAACCAAGAGATTGATAGATTTTTATTAGCCAAAGATAACAAATATGGGGCAAAGTTGGGTATACAGAATTACATCACAGAACAGCCAAGATCTTATTGAATGACAGAAGAGGCTTGAGGGGCTGAACTGCATTCCTATGCTTGAATCTTTTATCTATGAAGAAGGTGCCAGTATCTACCATGATCAGTTCTGAGGCTGTTGATGATTTTCTATCGCCCACTGTCCTCTGGTCCTTCAGGTTGTGCTGTGAGATCCTCAGATTTGCCAGTAATTACTAGATTCTCCGGTTTGTGTCTGTATTGGCACGGAGTATAGTAACATGGTTATAACTGGAAAGGGTTGTACAAATTGTAGTGTGATTGCTCAGCTCGGCTTCTGTGAATCTTAACTCTCATAGTTTAAAATGCGCATCGATCAAAGAGAACTTTGTAGCGTGAAAGTCTCCTTGCCCTATGTTGTACCTTTTTTTTTTCCTTTAGCTCAGGACATTTTTGTTAATCCACTGTTGTTTGCTTTTGTTCCCTCCTGTTCAAGCCCAAATAGAGAGGCTGTGCCTCTGGAAGAAAGGATACTTCAATTGCTTTGCTGTATGTATTTTCTAAATCATAGTCCAAATCTACCCAGCAATATGGAAAATTGCCTAGGTATTTCCTGTACACAATAAGCTTGACAAATCCAGCCTATACAATTACTGCCGCATCAGTCTACTCTCGCTCATCAGTAAAGTGATGGAAGAGATCGTCAACAGTGCTATCAAGCTGCACTTGCTTCGCAATCACCTGCTCACTGATGCTCAGTTTGGGCTCTGCCAGGTCACTCAGCTGCTGACCTCAATAAAGCTTTGGTTCAAACATGGACAAAAGAGCTGAGCTCCAGGGGTGAGGTGAGAATGGCTGCCCTTGACATCAAGGCAGCATTTGATGGAGTGTGTCATCAAGGAGCCCCAGCAAAACTGGAGTCAATGGGAATCGGGGAAAACTCTCCACAAAGTCATACCTAGCACAAAGGAAGATGGTTGTGGTTGTTGGAGGTCAATCATCTCAGTTCCAGGACATCACTGCAGGAGTTCCTCAGGGTATTATCCTAGGCCCAACCACCTCCAGCTGTTTCATCAATTACCTTCCTTCTATCATAAGGTCAGAGATGGGGATGTTCAATGATGATTGCACAATATTCAGCACCATTTGTGACTCCTCAGATACAGAAACACTCCATATCCAAATGCAACAAGACCTGGAGAATATCCAGGCTTGGACTGACTAGTGGCAAGTAACGTGCGTATCACACAAGTGCCAGGCAATGACCATCTCCAACAAGAGAGAACCTAACCATTGCCCCTTGACATTAAATGCCATTACCATCATCGAATCCCCCATTAGAAACATCCTGGGGGCTACCATTGACCAGGAACTGAACTGGACTAGCCATATAAATACTGTGGCTACAAGAGCAGGTCAGAGGCTAGGAATCCTGTGGTGAGTAACTCACCTCCTGACTCCCCAATGCCTGTCCACAATCTACAAGGCACAAGTTAGGAGTGTGATGGAATACTCTCCCCTTGCCTGGATGAGCGCAGCTCCAACAACACTCAAGAAGCTTGACACCATCCAGGACAAAGCAGCCAGTTTGACTGGCACCCCTTCCACAAACATTCACTCCCTCCACCACGGACAAACAGTGGCAGCAGTGTGTACCATCTACAAGATGCACTGCAGAAACTCACCAAGGCTTCTTAGGCAGCACCTTCCAAACCCACGACCACTACCATCTAGAAGGGCAAGGGCAGCAGATAGATGGTAACTCCATTGCCTGGAAGTTCCCCTCCAAGTCACTCACCATTCTGACTTCGAAATATATCGCTGTTCCTTCGCTGTTACTGGGTCAAAACCCTGGAACTCCCTCCCTAACAATGCTGTGGGTGTACCTACACCACAAAGACTGCAGCGGTTCAAGAAGGCAGCTTACCTTCTGAAGGACAATTAGGGATGGGCAATAAATGCTGGCCTAGCCAGCGATGCCCACATCGTGTAACTGAATCAAAACAAAATTCCCACTACCACCAACCATCTGGAGATAGCAGTGTCTAACATTGGTTGCACTGCAAGCTCAGGTCATAGTTACTCACCTCAATTTTGGGTCCTACTGTTGAATGGATGAAAGAGAGTGCTCAGGTCCAGGAATCAGGTCTGCTGCTCAAAAAAGCAAAAAGAGTCGGCAACAGGTACATGCCGTTTGGCTGGCGGTCACTTATCCATCACGCCTGAGCTGGTAAAGTGCAAGTTGTAATGCTCACCCGTCACTCTGTGCTCCCTAAACTACATAAGTTACCAGGCTGGCAATGCCTCAATTTTAAAATTCTCATCCACGTTTTCAAATCCCTTCCTGTAACCTCCCCTAGCCCTTACAACCCTTTTGAGATTGCTGCACTTCTCCAATTCTGGCCTATCGCAAACCCCTAATCTTAATTGCTCCGGCATTGGAAGTGACAGCGGCTTTGGCCCTAAGCTGTGGATTTACCTTCTTAAACATCTCCAACTCACTACCTATCTCTCCTCCTTTAAGACACTGCTTGAAATATAACTCTTTGACTAAGTTATTGATCCCCTGTCCTAATATCTTCTAATGTGGCTCAGCGCCAAATTTTGTTTGTTTATGCTGTTTGAAGTGTCTTGGCGGGGGGGGGGGGTGGTGTTGGGAGGCTTAAAGGTGCTATATAAATGTAAGTTGTTGTTATATGTCCTTGCACAGTGATGTCTGCTAGTGAGGTGTGCTGTGCACAAGCCAAGGCTGCCGATGAGGTTTGTTAGGGATAGTTAGTCCTGTGTAATGATGAGAGTTGTTGAAACATTTGGATGGTAAGATGAGTAAGTTTGTGCTTTAGCTCTTTGTTTTGTGTTTTTACGAAGGATGTAGTGATCCATATCATATATGCTTATATTTATGCAGCTGTTGAATGTTTTTCTAAAGTATTTCTTTTGAAACAGATTTCTTCATGATAAGGCTAATGTTCTGCCAAACTTTGTTTTTTTAATGTTCTGTGCATATCAGTTCGTAACATGCATCTCATGATTTTTGAATGATTTATTGATCAACATCCTGCCTACTTGTTTCAGTGAACCATCTTGTGACAGTTTTTTGAAGGACAGCAGTAGTAGCCTGGCCAACATTCCTTCCTCAACTAATATCACCAAAATCAGTCTTACTAATTATTGCTGGCTGTGTGTTTATGCCGGATTGGCTGCATCGTTGGCCGACATTGCAATAATTACTGGACTTCAAAGTAATCTTATAAATCAAGCACCGTGATAGAGATGAGGAAGTTCTATATAATTGAAATCTGTGCTTCCTTTTCCTTTCCTCTCTTTGCATCTGCATAGAGTGACTCTTCGTATCCTAATCGCCACCTCAGCTCCCCTTGCCCTCTTTCATCTAAATCTATTGTCCTCCTTCCCCTTGTTAAGCCAGTCGCTCAATATAACCTGTTCTACCCATATTCACAGACAACACTTTGACCGTGCCAGCTCCCATTGTCTTAAATCAATGAAAAGACGGTCAACAAAAACCACAATCTCTTTATATAGGAACTTAAACATAGTAAAGGTTTACAGGAGTATTATCAAACATAATTTGACATAACCACCTAAGGAGGTATTTGGAGAGATGACCAAAAGCTTGACCAAAGAGGTAGGTTTTAAGGAGGCATTCTACCAATGGTAGGAAAACATACGAACATACAAATTAGCAGCAGGAGTAGGCCACTCACCCCCTCGAGCCTGCTCTACCATTCAATAAAATCATGGCTGATCTCATTGTAACCTCAACTCCACATTCCTGCCTACTCTGATAACCTTTCACCCCCTTGCTTATCAAGAATCTACCAAGCTCTGCCTTAAAAATATTCAAAGACTCTGCTTCCACCATCTTTTGAGGAAGAGAGTCCTAAAGATTCACAACATTCTGAGAGAAAACGTTCCTCCTCATCACTGTCCCTTATTTTAACAGTTCTGGACTCTTCCACCAGAGGAAACATCCTCTTCACATCTACCCAGTCATTGAACATCAAGGGGCAATGGTCGGATTCTCATTTACATCCTTCCTTAAATAAGGAGACCAATACTGTACACAGTACTCCAGACGTGGACTCACCGATGCTTTGTACAACTGAAGCATAACCTCCCTACTTTTGTAGTCAATTCCCCTAGCAATAAATGATAGTGTTCTATTAGCTTTCCTAATTATTTGCTGTACCTGAATGCTAACCTTTTGCGATTCATGCACTAGGATACCCAAATCCCTCTGCATCTCAGAGCTCTGAAATCTCTCACCATTTAGATAATATGCATCTTTTTTAATCTTCCTGCCAAAATGGACAATTTCACATTTCCCCACATTATACCCTATTTGCCAGATCTTTGTCCACTCACTTAACCTATCTGTGTCCCTTTGTAACCTCCTTGTGTCCTCTTCACAACTTATTTTCTTCCCTATGTTTGTGTCATCAGCAAATTTAGAAACCATACCTTTAGTCCCTTCATCCAAGTAATTTATATAAATTGCAAAAAGCTGAGGCCTCAGCACTGATCCCTGTGGCACACCACTCATTACATTCTGCCAACCAGAAAATTACCCATTTATGTTTCCTGTTAGCCAATCTTCCATCCATGCCAGTATGTTACCCCCTATACCATGAGCATTTATTTTCTGCCATAACCTTTGATGTGGCACCTTATCAAATGCCTTCTGGAAATCTAAGTACTTATATCCACTGGTTCCCCTTTATCCAAAGCACATATGACTCCTTCAAAGAACTCCAATAAATTTGTTAAACATGATTTCCCCTTCACAAAACCATGTTGACTCTGCCTGATTGTCTTGATTTTTTTCTAAGTGCCCTGCCATATCATCTTTAATAAAAGTTTTTAACATTTTCCCTGTGACAGATGTTAAGCTAACTGGCCTGTAGTTTTCTGCTTTCTGTCTCCCTCCCTTTTTGAATAAAGGAGTTACATTTGCTATTTTCCAATCCAATAGAACCTTCTTTTAAGATCCTAGGATGAAGACCATCAGGACCTGGGAATTTGTCAGCCCACAGCCCCAACAATTTGCTCAACACCACTTCCCTGGTGATTGTAATTTTCCTGAGTTTCTCCCTCCCTTCCATTTCTTGATTTATAGCTATTTCTGGGATGTTACTTGTATCCTCTATAGTGGAGACCGAAGCAAAATACCTGTTTAATTCATCTGCTATCTCCTTATTTTCCACTATTAATTTCCCAAGGCTCACATACTTTAGGGTCAGTGCTCACTTTGTTCACTCTTTTCTTATTTAAGAATCCGCCTTTATGTTTCTAGTTATCTTTCTCTCATACTCTAATTTTTCCCTCCTTATTAATCCTTTTGTCATTCTTTGTTGCTCTTAACATTCTGTCCAATCTTCTGACCTGCCACTCGTCTTTGCGTAATTATATTTTTTTTTAGTTAAGCACGGATGGTGGGTCCTCCCCTTGGAATTTTTCCTTCTCATTGGAATGTAACTATTCTGCATATTCTCTTTTAATGCCTGCTATTGCATCTCTACCTATCTCTTAACCTCATTTGCCAATTCACTTTAACTAGCTCTGCTTTCATGTTCTTATTATTGCCTTTATTTAAGTTTAAAATTCTAGTCTTGGACCCACGCATCTCTCCGTCAAATGGAATGTAAAATTCAATCATACTATGAAACTCTCCAGCACATGGAGACGCCGCCCAATAAAAGCTGCGGGGGTGGCAGGAGCCTCCCAATCAGGCACCCAATAGCCCACAGAAGACCTCCCTGAAGGCAAGGGCATCTCCTGCTGAAACACTCCCATCCTCCCCTCCCCTGAGCAGTGATCCAACACCTTGCCAGGGCTTGCTTGACTGGCCCCAGCAAGCTCGACCCATTTACCTGCGTTCGAGGCCTTCTCCATCATTGCCTGTCCTGGCTAGGTGCAGTCCCAGCCGTGGCCACTGGTCGATCTGATTGGCCAGAAGCTCTTGGAGGCAGGATCTTTGCCCTTAAAGGAATGGGAGACCCAATGCTGAGCAGTTAATTCCCTGATGGACATAGGATTGCCTCAGTGCTCCTGGAAACAGCACTGACTTTCCAGTCTGCTGTTGGTGCTACTACTATCACCCCATCTGTTCAGCTTGCTCTGTTGATTGCACTTTCAACAAGCCTGAACCCTAAAGCCACCTCTCCTATCTACCCCAAACCCGCGATAGGTTCCTTTCTCCAATTAGCCTTATGCACCTCATGATAACTTGGCTTTATACTCCTCATCTGCTGACTGCCCCAACTTCCCTTCCTAGATAGGATATCTTGTGGATGGTATGCACTGCGGTGGTGGAGGGAGTGAATGTTAAAGGTGGTGGATGGGTGCCAATGAAGTGAATAATGTTGAGTATTGTTTAAGCTGCATTCACCAAGGCAAGGGAAGAGCACACCATCACACTCCAGACTTGTGCCTTGTGGCACAAGGATAGGCTTTGCAGAGTCAGGGAGTGACTTACTGTCCACAGAATTCCCATCCTCTGACCTTTTTTGGCCACAGTATTTCTGTGATGGTTCAGTTAGGTTTTGGCTCAGTCATGACCCTCGAGATTTCGATGGTGGAGGTTTTGGTGATGGTAGTGCCCTTGAATTTCAAAGGGAAATAACTAAATTCACTCTTGTTAGTCTTGCAGTTGTTGTTTGTTGGGGTAAATTGTACTTGCGACTTTACAGTGTTGGGGTTTTTAAAAAAGATTTACTTTGAGTTGATTGTAGCAACTTTGTAAATTCATAGGAAATACAATACCGTTGTTAAATGTTAAAAGAAAAGTAAAGGGGGAGTAGCCTTGTCAAATCTTTTTCTTAAAATTTGAATTTAACAAGCCTGGAATTGCTGTGACGGTTGCCTCCAATCTACCTTATTTCATTGTTTTGCAACTTTAGCCAAGAAGAATTAATTGGTACAAAAGCAAAATACTGCTGATGCTGACAATATGAGTGAAGAAATAATTAACCCCTTCCTCCAATTAGCCAAATAACAATGCTGGACGTAAAGACTAGCTGCATTTTTTTTAGTAACTATCAAGCAGGCACAGAAACATTGAGGCAAAAAATATTTCATCATAGACTCCTTCACCAAGTGGCTCAAAGCCACAATCGCCTGCCAATGTAATGCGCACACTACCACAAAAGATCTCGTAGAACAAGTTCTTTCTATGACAAAAATAAAAATACCTGGAAAAACTCAGCAGGTCTGGCAGCATCTGCGGAGAGGAAAATAGTTAACGTTTCGAGTCCGTATGACTTCTTTCTGTGATGTGGAATGTTGTTTGTACACCATTTGTGGTGCAGCACATAAAAATTTAGGGACAGAACAGACAGAGATTTCTTATCCTGTGCCACCCATAAGTGATTCTCAATGAGGTCTTTACACATGAAGGGCTGAATTATTCGAGGCGTTGGGTTCCCCACCCTCACCCCCAACCCAGCCAAAATGTCAGGGGGAGGGGGGAGCCCAATGAGGGGAACACCAGCTGTCCAGCAGCCATTTAACAGCCAATCAACCATCGATATGCTGGGGGTGGGTGATCAGGAAATCCCACCTTAGAGAGCTGCTGGTCAATCAGAGTCTGGCAGTTCTCCAGGACTTCAGAAGAGACGTGCAGTGCTGAATCCAGGGTTTGGGTAAGTGTTTGGTGACCTCGCCGGATGCCAAACTGGCAGGCCCTGGTGAGCGGGGGAGAGGAGGATGGGGAGCTGTGGTTTGAGAGGCCATGGGGAAAAGGTAACCTGGGAGGGCTAATACCCAGGGTGTCCATTGAAGAGAGACCCACCCTGCCTCCCCAGTCTGCCACAGCTCACACAGGGAAAATTGTTGAGCTTGAGCGCTTGGTGTGGGCCTCTCCCGCTGTTGGTTCAATCCTGGCAGCGAGGGTAAGGCCCCATTAATTGCCCATTAAAGGGCCTCAATTAGTCAACTAGCAGACGGGCTGCCCAACGCCACCTCCTTCACTGGTATAATTGCAGTCAGGCCGCCCACTGGATTTAATGTACCCCCACACCCCACGTGCCTTTAAACCTGTCAGCGGAGGAGCAGTGAAGTGGGACTGACTGGATTGCTTTACGGAGGCTGAGCGTCAACTTGCAGACACTTCCTCCTACCTCTCCCTGGACCATGACCGCACCACTGAACATCAAGCCATTGTTTCCAGGACTGTCACTGACCTCATCTCCTCTGGAGATCTTCCTCCCACAGCTTCCAACCTGATAGCCACCCAACCTCGGATGGCCCGCTTCTACCTCCTACCCAAAATCCACAAACAGAACTGTACCGGCAGACCGATCGTGTCAGCCTGTTCCTGCCCCACGGAACTCATTTCTCGTTATCTTGACTCCCTTCTCTCTCCCCTTGTCCAGTCCCTTCCCACCTACATCCGTGATTCCTCTGACACCTAACGTCACATCAACAATTTCCAATTCCCTGGCCCCAACCGCTTCCTCTTCACCATGGACGTCCAATCCCTCTACACCTCCATCCCCCACCAGGATGGTCTGAGGGCCCTTAGCTTCTTCCTTGAACAGAGGCCCGAACAATCCCCATCCACCACTACTCTCCTCCGTCTGGCTGAACTTGTTCTCAAACTGAACAATTTCTCCTTTAACTCCTCTCACTTCCTCCAAATAAAAGGTGTGGCTATGGGTACCAGCATGGGCCCCAGCTATGCCTGTCTCTTTATGGGGTATGTGGAACATTCCTTGTTCCAGTCCTACTCCGGCCCCCTCCCACAACTCTTTCTCCAGTACATCGATGATTACTTCGGTGCTGCTTCATGCTCTCATCGGGACCTGGAAAAATTTATTAATTTTGCTTCCAATCTCCACCCCTCTATCATTTTCACATGGTCCATCTCTGACACTTCCCTTCCCTTCCTTGACCTCTCTGTCTCAATTTCTGGTGATAGACTGTCCACCAATATCCATTACAAGCCTACCGACTCCCACAGCTACCTCGACTACAGCTCCTCGCACCCCGCTTCCTGTAAGGACTCCATCCCATTCTCTCAGTTCCTTCGCCTCCGTCGCATCTGTTCTGATGACGCTACCTTCAAAAACAGTTCCTCTGACATGTCCTCCTTCTTCCTTAACCGAGGTTTTCCACCCACGGTCATTGACAGGGCCCTCAACCGTGTCCGGCCCATCTCCCGCGCATCCGCCCTCACGCCTTCTCCTCCCTCCCAGAAACATGATAGGGTCCCCCTTGTCCTCACTTATCACCCCACCAGCCTCCGCATTCAAAGGATCATCCTCTGCCATTTCCGCCAACTCCAGCATGATGCCACCACCAAACACATCTTCCCTTCACCCCTCCTGGTGGCATTCCGTAGGGATCGTTCCCTCCGGGACACCCTGGTCCACTCCTCCATCACCCCCTACTCCTCAACCCCCACCTATGGCACCTCCCCATGCAAACGCAGAAGATGCAACACCTGCCCCTTCACTTCCTCTCTCCTCACCGTCTAAGGGCCCAAACACTCCTTTCAAGCGAAGCAGCATTTCACTTGCATTTCCCCTAACTTAGTCTACTGCATTCATTGCTCCCAATGCGGTCTCCTCTACATTGGAGAGACCAAACGTAAACTGGGCGACCGCTTTGCAGAACACCTGCGGTCTGTCCGCAAGAAAGACCCAAACCTCCCTGTCGCTTGCCATTTTAACACTCCACCCTGCTCTCTTGCCCACATGTCTGTCCTTGGCTTGCTGCATTGTTCCAGTGAAGCCCAACGCAAACTGGAGGAACAACACCTCATCTTCCGACTAGGCACTTTACAGCCTTCCGTACTGAATATTGAATTCAACAACTTTAGATCTTGAACTCCCTCGTCCATCCCCACCCCCTTTTCGTCTCTTCCCCCTCCCTTTTGTTTTTTCCAATAATTTATATAGATTTTTCTTTTCCCACCTATTTCCATTATTTTTAAATCTATACCTTTAATGCCCTGTTAGTCTTTCCACCCCACCCCCACTAGAACTGTACCTTGAGTGTCCTGCCATCCATTCTTAATTAGCACATTCTCTTAGATAATATCACCACCTTCAACACCTCTTTGTTCCTTTATCTGTGACATCTTTTGATTATCTGCTCCTATCACTGCTTGCTTGTCCCTACAACCACCCCCCCCCCCCACAATTTCTCTCCCCCCACCTTAAACCAGCTTATATTTCACCCCTCTCCTATTTTTACTTAGTTCTGTTGAAGGGTCATGAGAACTCGAAACGTCAACTCTTTTCTTCTCCGCCGATGCTGCCAGACCTGCTGTGTTTTTCCAGGTAATTCTGTTTTTGTACTCTAAACCACAGACTCATTCATAAAACTCCACTAAAAAGTAGAACCACAGGCAAAACCCCACGTTGCTGCCCCAAAACTTACATGGGCCAACTCAAACTCCCTTTCAGGATTTAGTTACTACCCTTAAAGCTATCCTTAATTTTCAGCCCCAAAATCTGTGGATCTGGCTGATACAACTCCCCAAATGGTTGGCCGCCCTGATGCAAGCTGTAGGTCAGTGAATCAGGTTGACCGTTTCTGATCCTCCTTGGTGACTGCAGTGCCAGACCCCACGGCCTTGGCCCTTCTATTACAAATCTTGATTATAGTATCAAAGTACGTTTTCTGGAGCACATTCTGTTTGGATGGTCGGTGTTTAGCACCTTTAATTTCTTTAGTCTGGTTCCTGCCTTGGTTCAGACAATCCATTCATCGCGATGTTGTTTCCATTACCAAAACAATGGACCCCATCCCAGTGTGATGTCTCAGGATTTCAGCTTAATGTGCATGCGATAAAATCCATATCTCCTTCGCTGTTGTCGATGTTTGTTTATGTAATGGCTGTTGCCTCGGGCCATTTGCTGTGATGGTCTCCCAGTTTCTTCAATTGGATTGTCTGATGGCACCTGCTTTGTGTCTTTGAGATGAACAAGTCTCAGTATCTTTACATAGCATTGGTTTGGTTTTGGTATTGGCAAATTTTGAAGATTAACCCCTTGCAGCACCCTTACGGTACATCCTGCTCTGTGTTGAGGCTTGGCCTGTTTTGTTTTGCAGTGTTTATATCCATGAAGCAAGGTATTTGGGGTTTATGTTTAAGAGTTCAGTTGGAGGGGATTCTGATCCTATGCAACCCACCCAGATGTTTGTCACATTGTGAGCCAAACAGCCTCATGATAGTCTTGTCTTCCTCACGGGGGTTTCCAATGAAGAACTTGCCTAGGAATTCTCTCCAAATGTTGCTCGCACTCAGGTGGCTGCAACAATGACCAAGGTTTTAATCTTGCCTTCTGAGATTCCTTTCCCCTGGATTCCTGAGTACACTCAAACTTCACCTTCCAGGCACAAAAATCAGATCCCCGGCCATACCAAGCAGAACACTACTGCTCCAAAGGCCTGTAGTGAGGAGTCACCAACCTTTGGCTGCCACCTCATATCTTCAGGACTTCTCAAGCCTGCTTCGCTTCAAGTCTGCTCATCTCAGGCTCTCTCTTTAACTCAGAGCCTATTGCTCTGCTCCTTTCTTTCATCTTGACTTCTGGGACCTCTTTCTGATCCCTGTCTTTGTTCCTGCCTGGGACTTTCTAGGACTTCTTTATATCCCACTTCCTGATTTGGGACCTTCTCTCTGTCCCTCTCCCAGTGTCCTGCTCCCTGGGACTCTTTCTCTGCAATGGCGCTCCATTAACAGGTAACCTGACCTGCTTTTCGTGCTGTTTGACTTCTGTTTTCTTCTGCCCATGCGTGTTGGGCCGGTTTGTAGCCTGATGAACACACATGAACTGCATGCGTGTGGCCACTTCTCGGCTGGCACATGCTCAGAAGACCCGAGGCCACCAGGAACTGTAGTTCCTGACCTGCAACTGCCGATTTAAAATAATCTGAGTTTCCTAACATTTCCTTGTTCGTCTTAGAAATTTTGATTGCCTGAAATATAATCGAAAGATTAAACGAGAACTTACCTGTTCGATCTTGATCTTGATTTTTATGAAGTAAGTGGAGTGAGAGATAATGTGAGAATCTGTTAACATCTGTGCAAACAGCCTTAAAAGTGAGGGCATAGCTTATGAGCTCTATTAGTGCCAACTGTTGAATTTCATTTTGTACTAGGCAATGGAGATTGGCACATGTAATCAGTAATGAAGTAAATGTGAAAACATATAGACCTGTTATGTAGTTCAATACAATTCCATGTCAATTTAAAGTTGTATGAAAACTCATGGGAGGGGGTGGAGGGCACATTATCTCTCAATATGATCATGGCTTATACTCTTTTCTCAACGCCGTATTCCTACTCTCTCCCTATACACCTTGACGCCTTTAGAGTCTAGAAATCTAGCTATGTATTTCTTTCTTAAATACATTCAGTGACTTGACCTCCACAGCCCTCTGTGGTAGAGAATTCCACCTTCACCACCTTCTGAGGGAAGAGGTTTCTCCTCATCTCAGTCCTAAATGGCCTACTCCATACCCTGGGATTGTGACCCCTTGTTCTAGACCCCCCCCCGCCCCTCCCCCGCAAGCCAGAGGAAACATCATCCCTGCACCCAGTCTGTCCAGTCCTGACAGAATTTTATGTGTTTCAATGAGACCTCCTCTCATTCTTCTAAACTCCAGTGAATACAGGCCTAGTCAGCCCAATCTCTCCTCGTATGACAATTCTGCCATTCCAGGAATCAGTCTGGTGAAACTTCGCTGCATTCCCTCAATGGCAAGTATACCCTTTATTAGGTAAGGAAACCAAAACTGCACACAGTACTCCAGGTGTAGTCTCACCAAGGCCCTGTACAGCTGCAGTAAGACATACTTGCTCCTGTACTCAAGTCCTCTCGCAATGAGACCAACATACCATTTGCCCTCTTAACTGTTAGCTGCACTTGCATTCTTGCTTTCAGTGATTGGTGTACAAAGACACCCAGGTCCCTTTGTACATCAACATTTCCCAATCTAATACCATTTAAATAATACCCTGCCATCCTGTTTTTCCTGCCATTCTGTTTTTCCTACCAAAGTGGATAACTTCACACTTATCCATGTTATACTGCATCTGCCATGTATTTGCCCATTCACTCTAAATTGCCTTGAAGCCTCTTAACATCCTCCTCACCGCTCACTTCCCACTAAGTTTTGTGTCATCAGCAAACATCCAAATCATTGATATATATTGTGAATAGCTAGGGCCCAAGTACTGATCCCTGCGGTACCCCACTAGTCACTGAAAAAGACCTATTTATTCTTAATCTGTTTCTTTTCTGCTAACCAGTTCTCAATCAATGCCAATATATTATGCTCAATCTCATGTTCTTTATTTTTGCACACTAACCTCTTATGTGGGACTTTATCAAAAGCTTTCTGAAAATCCAAATACACCACATCCACTGATTCTCACTTACCTATTCTACTAGTTATGTCCTCAAAAAACTCCAGTAGGTTTGTCGAGCATGATTTACCTTTCATAAATCCATGTTGACTTTGTATAATCCTTGTGATATTTTCTAAGTGTCCTGTTATCACATCCTTTGTAATAGACTCTAGCATTTTCCCGACTACTGATGTTAGTCTTGTTACTCACAATAAGAGGTCGTGGCGGAAGAATTAATCCAGGCTGGTCTTTTGGTTTATTTTCAAGACAACTCTGCTACTGACTTCCAAGTAGCTTCCACACAGTGTTCCAGCTGTATCTTTATTCTATTTAGATGAGATAATCAATGCCCATCACCCGTTTAACTAGCAATTGGTTTTAACAAGATGATTGTGATATTAACAGATTCCCCTCTTTTTCTAAAACTTAAAAAAACTTGAAGAACTTTTTTTTAAAACAAACAGAAGGAAATGTCATGTATTTCCACATCTATAATTCCAGAACTTCTTTTACCACATATATAAACAATTCTAAAACAAATTTTTTTTTTCCCATCATTAAATCTTCCAACACATTTAATCATTTCTTAGACTAGGCACTTTTTTTCGTAAAACAGTCTGATAGTTGGTGACTTGTGTCAACCAATTTTATCTTACAGATCCCTCTTCTCTCTAACATCTCTTTTATGCTGGCTAGGTCTATTCGTAGCCTTGTTTCAGTGACACTTTTCGTGGAATGAACGCTGGCCCAAAGAGACCGGTTATCAACATAATATTCTATGGGCAAACTTTTCCCACCTTGCCCCTTATATAATATTCCTGTCAGTATATTGGATAAGTAAACCCCCAAATCTAATGCTTCTACCAAGGCCAGCGTTTCAGTAGCTAAGGTGCCTTTCACTACCTTTATTTTCTTGGCCTCCCAAGTCAGTGGGCAACATTTATCATTCTTTCCCACCAAGAATATGATAAACCCTGCTGTGCTAGAGTACCTAAATGGAAGATTGGCATGTGAAGCATCACTAAAAATGACCAACCTCATCTTCTGGATCACCCAAGGCTGGAAACTTGAGCACACATGTCTCAGAATTTAATTTTTAAAGTGTTTTATTTGCTCTCAGAACATGCACAACTGTAGCACTTTTCATTATGGTACTCAGCTTCAACACATCATAACTAATGCCAGGCCTAGTCTGAGTGCACAACCAGTTCAACTGCCCAATCAAGCTTCTCAACTGTTCCATTTCTTCCTTGGTAGCAGGATCCTCTTTTTGTGAGGATCTACCACAAGCTATTGGGATATGATTAACATTTTCTAGATAAGATTGTTGATTCAATGTCACCCCTAACTTGCTTTCTGCAGTATTGTCTTTTGTAACCCTCATAAGCTCTCCATTTCAGCTTTATCTTGGCCTGTATGCTTCTGAATAACCGGAGGGCTCTAGATTTGGCAGTACCACTCTTTTTCTTTGTGGGGACAAGTCTACACGGTGCTTGTAGAGTCTCGCCTTTGAATGCCTTCCACTGATTGGACACAGTTTTTCCTTCTAATAGCTGTAAACACTCCACTCTTGCCAGCTCACCTCTCGGCTTTGCAAAATTTGACTTCCCTGAATTTAGAACTTTTACTCCTGTTCTATCTTAGTCCTTTTCCATAACAATGTAGTTCTACTTGGAACTCGTTTGCGGTATGAGATTCGCGGAAGGATAGCAGAAACGTTTTAGGGATGTCTTCAAAGCATCCCTGAAGAGGTCAAATGTTCCCACCGACTCATGGGAGTATCTGTCTTGTAACCGACCAAAATGGAGAAGGCTCAATTGGCAAGGCACCGAACCCATCAAGGGACATCATAGGGAATGTGCAGAGGTGAAGTTGCACCAACCTCCAAACAAGTCATCTATCCAATCCTTCATGCACCACCTGCCCCACATGTGGCAGAGTCTGCAGATCGCACGTTGAACTTGTCATCCATCTCAGAACCCATCAAACTGGAGTGAAAGCAAGTCATCCTTGATCCCAAGGGACAGCCTTAGAAGGAGAAGGAGAAGAGAAGAGAACGATCTAAGTGTTATGCCTAAATCTGGAGTACAAGGTGATTCCTGTCCTGAAAGCAATCTAATTGCTGCAATGCCTATCAGGAATTTAAAACAAAACTTCAGTAAAGTTTTTTTTGCGTAGTTTCATGTACACCTAGAGCCCAAATTTGCAAGTAGTTCTTGTGTCCAGCTGCCATGGTGTTGCTCTGCCAGTCACTTGCTTAAAGTTTTAAGAAAACCTGTTCCAGCCTACAGTGCACATCCCCACCTGCCATTGTTTTCAGGATTGTACTTCAACATCCTACTGGATTCTCAACTTTATTCTGTTTCTTTTCTGGATCCTGGACAGAATTCTGCATACTTCTGGGCCATACACGCTGGCTTCTAGGCTTTTATTGCACCTCCATCGTCGCTTCCCACAGAGATTGCATTGCGTGCTTGACCACCTCTATTTGAATAATTGGCCTACTCAACTTCTGCAATCCCAGCTTTCTGTTCTTCTGCTGGAGGTTTTCACTGTGTTGTTCTAGTTCTGATCTGTTCCTGCTGGCTTCCATCTTGTTTCTGAATTCTACTACCTTGCTGCCAAATTATCTCTTTTTGGCTGCTTTTTCACTAACTTCCCATGCCAGTCTTCACTCATTCTTCAGAACTGGGTTGGACTAATTCCTGAAAGTCATACTACTGCTCCGGGTCTGTGCGCTCCTCACCTCCCTACAGCTGTTCCTTGGATTAGCTGCCTTACCTGGAATGATTCTGTGGCTTTAGCTTTCACCCCCTGGCCCCCTGGGCTTCCCAGTCCTTGAGTTTCACTCCCACTGCATGGCCAGAATCTTCTGTTCTGGAGTTTAGTTTTAGTGGTGGGTGCAGAAGTGGGAGTGATTTCCGGTGAGGGGTGGGATGGCTGATCAAGCACGATCTGACGCTGTTTAGCTCATGAAATATGAATCCGTGAGTAGCTCGCCGATTCTTGTGGCATGGCAAGGCTTGAAGGCACTGTCCCTGTTGTTACCTCATGGGGTCGAAGGTCCGGGTGCCATATTTAAAAGGCACCCAGGCAGCCTGCACTATCCCTTTCACCTTTACCTGGCCACTGCTTCACCCTTACTCGCTAACCCTTCCTCCCTTCCTTAGTCATCCTCCACGCAACTTGCACTGCCACCACCCAGTTTCAAGCGTAGGCTGACATTTACAGACACTCTCCAAAGAGGACAATCCAGCACCACCTCACTGTTAATCATGGAAGAAGTCTATCTCACCAGATGCACGCCACTTATGTGCAGTCATAAAGATGAACATTCTAAGTTCTGGCTGGCAGGGAACTTAATTTGGAGGGGGAACTTATTTCAGAGGAGGAACTAAATTCTGGTGAGCTGGCCTTTTAATGGGCATGCGTGACATGCTAATACATGCAAAAGGGCTTCTGAACCTTGTTCGTCGGGAAGCTCAACCTGCCTTTAATCCGCTTTTAAAGTCCTGAGAACAGAATTCCTAAAGTTCATACCACCGTCAGGAAGCTGATTTTTGGCTTCACACCAAATTAAGCCTCCCCCACCCACCAAGCTTCCTGTTGAAGATGGACCGAAAGATTCTGCCCCATGCCACTCCTGTGATGATATTCTTGATACGTTGTATGCCTTACTAAAAGGGGGGACACCACACACCTCTGCTGGACTTCGTATTTTGTTTACAAGAATGGTTCCAGGGATGAGAAACTTCAGTTACGAAGATAGATTGGAGAGGTTGGGACTGTTCTCTTTGGAGAGAAGAAGTCGAAGAGGAGATTTGATAGAGATGTTCAAAATCATGAGAGGTTTGGACAGAGTAGATAGGGAGAAGCTGTTCCTGCTCATAAAAGGATCAAGAACGAGAGGGCTCAGATTTAAAGTGATTTGCAAAAGAAGCAAATGTGACATGAGAAAAAACTTTTTCACACAATGGGCTAGATTTTGCCGTAGGCGAGCAGGGGGCAGGGGCCGCCCCATTTAAATTTTCAGGAAGGCGAGGGCACGGCAAGATCAGCTGTCCACCTGCTGACCTGTCAATGGCCAATTGAGGCCATTGACAGGATAGTTAAGCCAATTAAAGGCTCTGCCCGTCCAACCTTAAGGCTGGTGGGCAGGCCAGGAACCCCAGCAGGCTTCTGATAAAACATGAAACCTCATCCACTGGCGGGATGAGGTTTCATGTATGGTTTAAAAAAGTTTATTAAAGTTTCAGTGAAATTTATTAACATTTCCCATCTCACGTGACATTGTCACATGAGGGGGACATGTTAAGAATTTTATTATTTTTCTATTTTTAAAGTATATACAGCTGTCAGCGATCTCCCTGAGGCAGCACTTAGTCTCAGGGAGATGTGCGCTCTCTTGTGCGCATGCACGTAAGAGCGCACTCTCGCATTTGGGGAATTCCCCCCCACCACCCGCCCGCCCGCACAGGAACTTCCCAGCGGACGTCACGCTGGGCAGGCCTTAATTGGCCTGCTCACTTAAAATGGCGGTGGTGCCCGCTTCTCCGGCGGGAATTGGATCCCCGCCCGCTGGAGATTGGGTCGGGCCCGCCAGGCAGAAAGTTCTGCCCAATGAGTGGTTTGGGTCTGGAATGCACTGCCTGGAAATGTGGTGGAGGCAGGTTCAATCGAGGTAATTAAAAGGGCATTGGATGATTATCGAACACGAACAATGTGCAGGGGTATGGAGAAAAGGCAGAGCAATGGCACTAGGTCAAAATGCTCATTTGGAGAGCCGGTGCAGACACGATGGGCTGAATGGCTTCCTTCTGTGCCGTTAAAATTCTGTAATTCTGTCTGGTGGTTCATGGCTGACTTTCAGCAGTGATGAACTTCCAGCAGTGGTAGCCACAGACACTATGCCCCTCAAGTAGCTCCCTGTCTCTGAACCTGGATGTTAGTTTGTTGATGATTCAAGCTGACTGCATCCTGTCAGTTTAATGCCCCTTTCTGCCCCATGGGACCTCAGACTTTAACAGTGCGCTCCCTCATTCCACCTCTGCCATATCTTCTGTTTATCAGAGGTGGCATGATCATTTGGCCCATCAAGACTGAACTGGTGTTTTTAATAACTTGAGCCATGTATTTTAATCCCACTTTCCACCACCTGGAAGCTCCCTTCCAAGTCACTCACCATCCTGACTTGGAAATATGTCGCCGTTCAAAATCCTTTGAACTCCCTTCCTAATAGCACTATGGGTGTACCTACACCACATGGAATGCAGCGGTTCAAGAAGGCAGCTCACCATCAACTTCTCATGGGCAACTAGGGAAGGGCATTAAATGCTGGCCTAGCCATCAAAGCCACATTTTACGAATAAACCTGTTCATTCTGCCTTTAATATTCATCTTTTTCAAGCAACCATCACATTCACTTTTAAGATTTCTTCAAATAGAAAAAATTGTAAGTTGTATTGATGGTGGGAGTTGAGTAGGGAGGTAAATCTGTCACCTATCGCCTTGCTTGGGTTCTCTTTCCTCCGACGAAGTGTTCTGAAATGTACAGGGAGGGTAATATCAAAATACAAGTATAGTATATGTCAAACCACCATTAATCTCTGCAATAAATCAATGGATTGCCCGTGATGTACTTTAGAATGTTTCTTAGAAATGTGATAAAATTCTTATCATGTCAACAGGACTTTAAACTAGAAAGTGTAGGGGGAGGGAAGGGTAAAACTCCAAGAAGTATGACTAATGGGAAACAAAGCAGCAGGTTAGCGCGTGGGAGGGGGTGGTTAGATCCAACTTCATGGAAAATTATGAAAAAACTGAAAAGAAAGGAGAGCCCAGGAGAGGCTATTAAAGTCTCCAGAACACAAAATAGGACAGAGTGTTTGGAAAGGGCTAGGAATCTAACTTCAAGCTCATCAGATAAAGGGACGACAATGAGAAAGGGGACGGGAAATACGGGGAGGACTGAAGGTGTATCGGAATGCACGCAGTATACGAAATAAGGTAAATGAGCTTGTGGCGCAGATTGAAATTGGCAGGTATGATGTGGTGGGCATTACGGAGACATGGCTGCAAGGGGATCAGGACTGGGAGCTAAATATCCAAGTCCTATCGAAAAGATAGGCAGGTTGGCAGAGGGGGTGGGGTTGCTTTGTTAGTAAGAAATGAAATTAAATCAATAGCAAGAAATTACGTAGGGTCAGATGATGTAGAATCTGTGTGGGTAGAGTTGAGGAACCGCAAAGGTAATAAAACCATAATGGGAGTTATGTAGAGGCCTCTGAACAGTAGTCAGGATGTGGGGCACAAGATACACCAGGAGATAGAAAAGGCGTGTAAGAAAGG
This sequence comes from Cetorhinus maximus, assembly GCF_964194155.1. Taxonomy (NCBI): domain Eukaryota; kingdom Metazoa; phylum Chordata; class Chondrichthyes; order Lamniformes; family Cetorhinidae; genus Cetorhinus; species Cetorhinus maximus. The sequence goes on from NC_135879.1 coordinate 235,417,834, forward strand.
CAAGGTTACAGTGATCATGGGGGGATTTCAATATGCAGGTAGACTGGGAAAATCAGGTTGGTAGTGGATCCCAAGAAAAGGAGTTTGTAGAATGTCTACGAGATGGCTTTTTGGAGCAGCTTGTGGTGGAGCCCACAAGGGAACAGGCAATTCTAGATTTAGTGATGTGTAATGAGGCAGATTTGATGAGGGAGCTTAAGGTGAAGGAACCCTTAGGAGGAAGTGACCATAATATGATAGAATTTACCCTGCAATTTGAGAGGAAAAAGCTGGAATCAGATGTAACGGTATTACAGTTGAATAAAGGCAACTACAGAGGCATGAGGGACGAGCTGGCCAGAATTGACTGGGAGATGAGCCTAGCAGGAAAGACAGTGGAACAGCAATGGCAGGAGTTTCTGGGAGTAATTTGGGAGACACAGCAAAAATTCATCCCTAGAAAGAAGAAGCATACTAAAGGGAGGACGAGGCAACCATGGCTGACAAGGGAAGTCAGGGACAGCATAAAAGCTAAAGAGAAAGCATACAATGCGGCGAAGAGTAGTGGGAAACCAGGGGATTGGGAAGCCTGCAAAGACCAACAGAGGACAACTAAAAAAGAAATAAGGAGGGAGAAGATTAAATATGAAGGTAAACTAGCCAGTAATATAAAAGAAGATTGCAAGAGTTTTTTTTAGATATATAAACGGTAACAGAGAGGCAAAAGTGGAGATTGGGCCGAGGTGAGTATGGTGGCCATTACCAAGGAGAAGGTGCTAGGAAAACTGAAAGGTCTGAAGGTGGATAAATCACCTGGGCCAGAGGGATTACATCCCAGAGTTCTGAAGGAGATAGCTGAAGAGATAGTGGAGGCGTTAGTGGTGATCTTTCAGGAATCACTGGAGCCAGGGAGGGTCCCAGAGGACTGGAAAACGCTAATGTAACCCCCCTGTTTAAGAAGCGAGTGAGGCAAAAGACAGGAAATTATAGGCCGATTAGCCTGACCTTGGTCGTTGGTAAGATTTTAGAGTCCACTATTAAGGATGAGATTTCAGAATACTTGGAAGTGCATGATAAAATCAGGCAAAGTCAGCATGGTTTCATCAAGGGGAGGTCATGCCTGACAAATCTGTTTGAATTCTTTGAGGAGGTAACGAATAGGTTAGACAAAGGAGAGCCAATGGATGTTATCTACTTGGACTTCCAGAAGGCCTTTGACAAGGGGCCGCACAGGAGGCTGCTCAGTAAGATAAGAGCCCATGGTGTTAGAGGCAAGGTACTAGCATGGATAGAAGATTGGCTGTCTGGCAGGAGGCAGAGAGTGGGGATAAGGGGGTCCTTCTCAGGATGGAGGCTGGTGACTAGTGGAGTTCCGCAGGGGTCAGTGTTGGGACCACAACTTTTCGCTTTATACATTAATGATCTAGATGAAGGAACTGCATGGGGAGGCCACGCAAAAGATGCAACACTTGTCCCTTCACTTCCTCTCTCCTCACCGTCCAAGGGCCCAAACACTCCTTTCAAGTGAAGCAGCATTTCACTTGCATTTCCCCTAACTTAGTCTACTGCATTTGTTGCTCCCAATGCGGTCTCCTCTACATTGGAGAGACCAAACGTAAACTGGGCGACCGCTTTGCAGAACACCTGCGGTCTGTCCGCAAGAAAGACCCAAACCTCCCTGTCGCTTGCCATTTTAACACTCCACCCTGCTCTCTTGCCCACATGTCTGTCCTTGGCTTGCTGCATTGTTCCAGTGAAGCCCAACATAAACTGGAGGAACAGCAGCTCATCTTTCGACTAGGCACTTTACAGCCTTCCGGACTGAATATTGAATTTAACAAATTTAGATCTTGAACTCCCTCCTCCATCCCCACCCCCTTTCCGTTTCTTCCCCCTCCCTTTTGTTTTTTCCAATAATTTACATAGATTTTTCTTTTCCCACCTATTTCCATTATTTTTAAATCTATACCTTTAATGCCCTGTTAGTCTTTCCACCCCACCCCCACTAGGGCTGTACCTTGAGTGTCCTGCCATACATTCTTAACTAGCACATTCGTTTAGATAATATCACCACCTTCAACACCTCTTTGTTCCTTTGTCTGTGACATCTTTTGAATATCTGCTCCTATCACTGCTTGCTTGTCCCTACAACCACCCCTCCCCCCCCCCAACTTCTCTCCCCCCACCCTCCCCCACCTTAAACCAGCTTATATTTCACCCCTCTCCTAATATTACTCAGTTCTGTTGAAGGGTCATGAGGACTCGAAATGTCAACTCTTTTCTTCTCCGCCGATGCTGCCAGACCTGCTGAGTTTTTCCAGGTAATTCTGTTTTTGTTTTGGATTTCCAGCATCCGCAGTTTTTTGTTTGTATGCTAGCTAAGTTTGCAGATGATACAAAGATAGGTGGAGGGACAGGTAGTATTGAGGAGGCGGGGAGGCTGCAGAAGGATTTGGACAGGTTAGGAGAATGGGCAAAGAAGTGGCAGGTGGAATACAACGTGGGGTCATGCACTTTGGCAGGAAGAATAGAGGCACAGACTATTTTCTAAATGGGGAGAGAATTCAGAAATCTGGAGTGCAAAGAGACTTGGGAGTCCTAGTCCAGGATTCTCTTAAGGTTAACTTGCAGGTTGAGTCGGTAGTTAGGAAGGCAAATGCAATGTTGGCATTTATTTCGAGAGGACTAGAATATAAAAGCAGGGATGTGCTGCTGAGGCTTTATAAGGCTCTGGTCAGACCACATTTAGAATATTGTGAGCAATTCTGGGCCCCGTATCTCAGGAAGGATGTGCTGGCCCTGGAGAGGGTCCAGAGGAGGTTCACGAGAACGGTCCCAGGAATGAAAGGCTTAACATATGAGGAACGTTTGAGGACTCTGGGTCTATACTCGATGGAGTTTAGAAGGATGAGGGGGGATCTGATTGAAACTTACAGAAGACTGAAATGCCTGGAGAGAGTGGACGTGGGGAAGGTGTTTCCATTAGTAGGAATGAAGTGGACTAGGACCCGAGGGCACTGCCTCAGAGTAAAGGGAAGACCTTTTAGAACAGAGATGAGGAGAAACTTCTTTAGCCAGAGAGTGGTGAATCTATGGAATTCATTGGCACAGAAGGCTGTGGAGGCCAGGTCATTGAGTGTATTTAAGACCGAGATAGATAGGTTCTTGATTGGTAAGGGGATCAAAGGTTACGGGGAGAAGGCGGGAGAATGGGGTTGAGAAACTTATCAGCCATGATTGAATGGCGGAGCAGACTCGATGGGCTGAATGGCTTAATTTCTGCTCCTATGTCTTATGGTCTTATGGTTTCTTAGAAGCAGTTCAAAGCAGCGGTTTACTTTCAAAGTCAATTAACATTGCAGCCGTGTTGTGAACAGCAGTGCCCCACAACAGCAATAAAATGGTCAGTTAATCGACTCTTGATGTTAATTGAGGTTGGAATGTTAGCAAGTACACTAAGAGTGTTTCTGCATTTCTTTGAGCAGTGCCATTGAGCTTTTAACACTATGTGACAGGACCTCAACTTAGTATCTGGATTGTTATCCAGTTAAATGAGACAGAAGCCTGTTTGTGAAGATTAGCACAAAGGAAATGATTGGAGATAGCTGAACTGTGATGCTATCTAAAGCCAAATAACCTCCCAGCACTTGTTGCCTGGCCACTTAGAAGAATAGCTCTGGTGGCATGTCAGAGGGTGGCCATCCCCACTTCCTCCCCTCCCTTGCCACTTATCGGATTATACCACAGTCTATTTTTAGGAGCAGGAAAGTAAAGGAGACAAATGTGAATAGCAAACTTACTGTGTGGTAAGTAATTAGTTTAGCAATAAAGAATATCGAAGATCCAGACATCATGTGCATCATGGTCATGTGGACAGACTGAGGGCCAAAACTGAAGTTGTTACTGCCACGTGAGGAGGGGTAAAAATGACTCCCCTATTATACCACTCCAAGTCTGACTGTAAATGAATGTGAATTTGTGAAGGATGAAGATATTTACTCAATGTCTGTGCTTATCCTTTTATATGCTAATTGTCAAGAAACTAGTCTGACAGGCTTTCTTAAGTTCATTTTTATTGAGTTAAAAACCCACCCAGGTAAAGATATAAAAACATTGAAAAAGGTAAACCCGCACACACACACACACACACACACACACACACACACAAGCATTCAGAATTACAAGCTTTATGGGAGGAAGTTGCTTTCTTAACCAAATTAAAAATTCAATGCTAAAAGGTAAAAAAAAAGGAGAGTTCACTGTTTATGTGCCTTTTCCTGGTATATGTGGTTGCGGTCGATTTTCCTCCATGGTGATCTTAAAATTCCAGGAGTTGAAGCCCATGTAAAACTGTAATTGCCAGAGTTAATTTCTTGAAAAACATAATCCATCCTTTCCAGAAGTCGATGATTTTTACACCTGAAGTTGCTTTCAGTGGAAATTCACTATCTCTGTGCTGGATTTTTAAACTGTAACAGAGATAGGGTCTTAACTTGGGAGAGAATGGGATATTTTTTGGGCTGGAGGAAGGTTTGTAGTGGAGTTCCCCAGGGGTCAGTATTGGGATCCTTGCTTTTCCTGATATATACTAATGATCTAGGCCTTGGTCTGCAGGGGACAATTTCAAAATTTGCGGATGATGCAAAACTTGGGAGTGTTGTGAATTGCAAGGAGGATGGTGTGGAACTTCAAGAGGACATAGACAAGTTGGTGGAGTGGGCAGATGGATGGCAGATGAAGTTCAATGCGGAGAAGTGTGAGGTGATGCATTTTGGTAGGAAGAACATGGACAGACAATGTAAAATAAGGGCTGAAATTTTGAAGGGGTGCAGGAGCAGAAAGAGCAGTTAATAAAGCATACAGAATCCTGGGCTTAATTAATAGGGACATAGAGTACAAGAACAGGGGGGTTTATGCTGAATTTATATAAGACACTCATTAGACCTCAGCTGGAACATTGTGCACAGTTCTAGGTGCCACATTATAGGAAGTATGTGAACACACTGGAGAGAGTGCAGAAGAGGTTTACAAGAATGGTTCCAGGGATGAGAAACTTCAGCTATGAGGATAGATTGGAGAGGATGGGACTGTTCTCCTTGGAGATTAGAGAAGGCTAAGACCAAACTTGATAGAGATATTCAAAATCATGATGGGGCTGGACAGAGTAGATAGGGAGAAGCTGTTCCCGCTCGTAAAAGGATCAAGGATGAGAGGGCACAGAGTTAAAGTGGTTTGCAAAAGAAGCAAATGTGATATGAGAAAATACTTTTTTACACAACGAGTGGCTTGGGCCTGAAATGCACTGCCTGGAAGTGTGGTGAAGGCAGGTTCAATCAAGGCATTCAAGAGGACATTAGATGATTATTTGAATAGAAACAATGTGCAAGGTTATGGGGAAAAGGCAGGGCAATAGCAGTAGATCGTAATGCTCATGTGGAGAGCCGGTGCAGACACAATGGGCTGAATGATGGGTTTCTGTGCCGTTAAAATCCTGTGATTAGGAAAATCGCTTTTCCATGTAGCTATTGTTCTGGTAGACTTTCTGGGCAGATTTGCATTAAGTGCAGTAGTGAGTGGGAAAAAGGACGTTCTCTGCGCCAGCCGCAAGGGTGGCATTTCATGCCGTATCGTCCCAATCTCGCCTCATTAATTATGCGTTCCTGGGAAACATGCCGTGTTCATGATGGGCGGGCTCTCACTCACCTGTCGCGCCTTCACCTCACAGCTTCATCACACCGGGCGCCATATTTAAAATGCAGCTGCGCGCACACCTCTCAGTGCTTCCAGCCCCAGGACTGCTACAAAGAAGACAAGGTCCCGAAAGACAAGAAAACTGCAGCCTCCTGGTTTAATGACCCGTTCCTCGAGCACCTTTTGGACGCAGTGGAGGCCTGCCATGATGTCCTCGATCCCTGCTCTGGCTGCAAGATAGGCAGCAACATCACTAATCCAGCATGGGGGGTGGTGGCAGTGGTGGTCAGCGCCAATACTCTGCAAAAGAGGACAGCCACCCAATGCCACAACAGGATGAATGGTCTCATCCATTCTGCCAAGGTAACTCACTCTTCTCATCACTCTCAACTCACAGACTCACAAACCCATCACACATCCACAGGGATCTCACACCGCAAGGGACAACACCACTAACTCTCACGCACACCCTCACATCTCCATCAGGCTCATATCCTCTGGAGCTCACGTCCTCATCCAGTCAAACCACACAAACATTCCACACAGTGCCATGTGTCCTGCTCATATCCTCTCCATCTGTTTTCACGCAGGAGATGCTGGCTCACAACAGCAGGGAGAGGTCCCAGACCAAGGGTGGAGTAGCCCACATTTGGCCCCCCATTCACTTTGAGTAGTGTGTCATCGCGCTGACTGTTGAGGATGTGGACCGTGCCTGCAGCGACGGTGAGGCCGACAGCAAACACCTTGCGAGGTTCCTGCACCATATCATCCATTTCTCAATGCAACTGTGAGGAGTCTCTCTCCTGCTTTTGACTGTGCTGCCATGCACTAATTATCTCTACTTTGGTTCACAGGGAGCTCTGCCAAGTGACTGACACCCTCAGCCAGCCAGTCAGTCAGCTCCATCCACGTCCTCACTTCCAGCCAAGAGGACTTCTTCTCCATGGAAGAGCTGGAAATAGGCAGCCTGGAAGACCCATCACAACGCTTACTGACACCCTTCACTAGCGCAGAGACACACACCTCAGTGGGACCTAGATCTAGAGCAGGCCCTGGTTCACAATCTGATGGTCACCACACAGACATGTGTCCACAGGAGGAGGAAGCAGGTTCAACCTAGTTCCCTGGCATTTGGAGGACTGCTGGGGAAGACCATAAGACGTAGGAGCAGAAGTAGGCCATTTGGCCCATCGAGACTGCTCTGCCATTCAATGAGATCATGGCTGATCTGATAATCCTCAACTCCATTTTCCTGCCTTTTCCCCATAACCCTTGATCCCCTTACTGATTTAAAATCTATCTATCTCCGCCTTGAATATACTTAACGACCCAGCCTCTACAACCCTCTGTGGTAAAGAATTCCACAGATTCACTACCCTCTGGGGAGAAATTCCTCCTCACTTCTGTTTTAGATGGGCGCCCCTCCTTACTCTGAGATTATGCCCTCTGGCCCTAGACTCTCCCACAAGGGGAAACAACCTCTCAGTATATACCCTTGTCAAGCTCCCTAAGAATCTTATATGTTCCAATAAGGTCGCCTCTCATTCTTCTAACTTCCAATGAGTACAGGCCCAATCTACTCAACCTCTCCTCATAAGGAAATCCCTCCACCCCGGGATCAACCGAGTGAACCTTCTCTGGACTGCCTGCAATGCCAGTATATCATTCCTTAGATAAGGGGACCAAAACTATTCACAGTATTCTAGGTGTGATCTAACGAGTGCCTTGTATAGTTTTAGCAAGACTTCCCTATTTCTGTGAGGTCCGAGCCAGATGACAAGCCTCTGGATTTGGCCTTCCAACTCATCCTGGACAGTCAGCAGAAGGCAGGGGAACATCATGCATAGCTGTTGGAAGCCCTGAACAGAGTGGCATGCGAGTTGGAGGATTGTGTCTGCCTGCTCTCTGATGAAGTGATGCCCACATCTGTGCTGATGGAAGTCTCCATGGGGAGGAGGGCGGATGCCGTGGAGATCCTGGTCCAGCAGAATGCGGAGATGTGTGTAGACCTGCACTCCATCGTGGTAGCCCTGGGTGAGCTCCTGCAGTGGCAACGTGATGTCCCCTCAGGTGCTCTTTGCCCTCAAGGAGTCAGGCCGGGGCCCTCGGGCACCCAAAGGGAGGAGGAGCAGCTGCTGGACACCCCTGGGTCCTCCACAGGAATCTCAGAGAGGGTGCTCACTCCCTCCGAGTACCCTCTGCCTGTGACCCCCCCCAACTTCGTCCTCTGTCGTGTGTGTGTGTGTGTGTGTGTGTGGGAGTGTGCGTGTGCATGTGCATGTGCGTGTGTCAGTACCATTCAGAGCCTCGACCAAGCACTCTTCCATGCTCATCACGGATCCTTCACGTATCACACTCATCTCAATGTCCTGAGCATTTTCAATGCTGCCTGCTGGGGTTCACTTTCAATTGATCATCTGAGCTGACCGGCATCTCTGCCCACCTACTGATCACACTCCCATGCAGCACCTGTTCTCTTCCAGCACGACTCTTGTTTCAGTTTTGATTTAGACAGCACGGCAGTGCTACAGTTTTTCTTGTGCTCTCCCATCTTTTCCCCTCACCCAGTCACCCATTTCCTTTCCCCCATCACTGTCGACCCCCCTGGCATCGCCTTCCACCTTCCCACCGTGACCTACAGCCACAACCCTTTTCTTTCGGGGGTGTCAAGGTGAACGTGCATGTTCCCTTCCTTCCCGAAAATCCCACCCCCATCCACATTAACATCCCCGACCTCCTCCTTCTCACCCCCAAGGTCTGTGTCTGCCTCCGAGTCCCCATTAACCACCCTCATCGTCCCTGCTACCGATACCGTCGCACCCTCACCCTCCCACCCTAGTGCCTCACTCTGCTCTCGGTCAATCCCACCATTCCCTTCTACCACGCCAACCCTCCCTTGCTCTCCAGGAGGCTGTCATGGACACAACAGAGCCTTCCCTTGCACGTTCACCTGCACAAACCTCCCCCCCCCATCCAGACTCCTTCCCCTCTTGGAACTCCTTCCTCCCCCGCCTACCCCCTGGACTCCCCCCAGGCCCCCCCTTGGAATTCCTTACCCTCCACTGGACTACCCCCCTACGCCCCAGACTCCCCCCAGCCCTTACTCCACCCCCCTTCCTGACTCCTTCCTCCACCCAGTGTGTCACATTGGGAGTGATTCCATCAAAACAGCAGTGTTGAGTTTCCAGTTTAGTATGGTAAAGCAGATGTAAATGTAAACATGTACCAGCTGGTCTTCAGAAGTCCCTTCTGTCCAGACATTTGTGTTGTTAGTTCCGTTTGCAGTCTTTAATTCTAATTTTTGACTGTGGAATACAAAATGAAATCAAACATAAATGATTCCTTTCCATAGAATGGTTACCCTTATTGTTTCTCAATTTTTAATTCTAACATTATCCTTTTCAATTCCCAAGCGCCTGCATCCAAGCAGATCAGTTGTCTACGTGTGTGTGGCTGCAATAGAATCATAGAATGTTACAGCATTAGAGGAGGCCATTCAACCTGTCATGCCTGTGTCGGCTTTTTGAAAAAGCTATCCAATTAGTTCCACTCTCCTGCTCCACACAGCTCTGAAATTAGCTTTCCTTTTCAAGGATTTTTCCAATCCTTTTTGAAAGTTATTATTGAATCTGCTTCCACCACCCTTTCGGGCACTCTGGGGAGTTGATTGAAAATTTAAGTTTCTTTTAATTCTGAACGTAGGAAGGTTTTCAACAGACTCAACTTCTACATCCCCGATGACGTGGTTCGCAAGGTCGCCCAGTGTTCTCCCGGAGTTGTAGAGCTTGTGCTGAGCACGTTACGACTCAAGATTGGAGAGAAGCTAAAAGAGAGAAAGAATAAGGCGGCTTCATCACCACAGGTATGGACAAATGCCAGAAAGTTCCAAAAATCTGTCAAGGATTTCTTTTTTAGTGGAGATGTAGCTACTAGCTCATCATATTGAATGACTAGAAAGGCTTTGTTGGCACTACACTTCTACTTTGTTTAAGAGCTACTCATCATGCTTTGGATGATGTTTTACCTCTACATTCATAAGAAAGATACTTTTAACGACAGATATAATAAAAGCTGTGTGGCTCAGCTTTATGGTTGCTTTCCACCTATTCATTTTCTCACCACAGCCCTTCATCATTTGTCTCTCCCAGATGCAGCTCACTACCCCAGGAGCTAATTAGCACTATTTATTGCAAATCCTTAGCATTGCAAACACTTTGATTTAAGAATAAAGTCCTGACTAACTTCCCTTCATTTTCCGAACAAACTTGCTCATTTCTTAACACCTCACTTGCTGTTGGAACTCTTCTGGTACAATATTGTGTGTTGCTAGACTGGCAATCCGGAGTTTGAGTTTAAGTTCCACAGTGGCAAGTTGCAGAATTGAACTCAGTAAAATCAGGTAGTTTGTCAGCTGGCACCTGAAAAATTACCAAGAATTCTGTTGAATTGTTCTGAAACTGCAACTGGCTCACGTCCTTCAAAGTATCTATATTGACATAGTTGAGTTGAGATACAGATCAGCCACAACCTGATAGAACAGGCTTGAGTGCTTACTCATATGTTCCAATATTCCTATTACTTGGTCCCCCTTTCAGTCACTAACTCCAGTAGTGTGCTTGCCAGCTTTACAACCCCCTGTAAAAAAAAAAGTCTTAATTAATAGCACCTATGTTATTAATTAGTATTTAATTTTATATCTTTGACCTTTCTATTTTGATTACTTAACAACTGACAATGGTATGCTGTTATCTAAAAATAAAAGCAAAATACTGTGGAAGTTGGAAATCTGATATAAAAACAGGTCATGCTGGAAGCATTCACAAGTCAGACTGCATTAATTACGTAGAGAAACAAAGTTAATATTTCAGGTCTGAGACCTTATTGTTATCTACAATGTTCATCCCTTCATAATTTTAAACCACTATCAAATCATCCCATCATCTCCTCTATTCTAAGGAAAACAACCCCAATGTTACAAGTCTGGTTCAGAATTTTATATTTGCTGAAACTAAGCAGCATCCTCATGAATCTACACTGTACTATCTCCATTGCCTAGAAATCCTTCTTACATTGTGGAGCCCAGGACTGCACAAGGTACTCCAACTATGGTCTTACTATGTTTTATGAGGAAAGGTTGGACAGACTGGGCTTGTTTCCACTGGAATTTAAAAGAGTGAGGGGTGATTTGATTGAAGTATACAAGATTCTGGACTATTAATCCAGAGTCCAAGGCTAATGCTTTGGGGGCATGAATTCAAATCTCACCATGGCAGCTGGTGGAATTTGAATTCAGTTAATAAATCTGTTACGCAAAGCTAGCCTCAGTAACGGTGACCATGAAACTGTCAACGCTTGTCATTAAAACCCATCTGGTCCATTAATGTGCTTTAGGGAAGGAAATCTGCCATCCTTACTTGGTCTGGCCTACATGTGACTCCAGACCCACAGCAATGTGGTTGACTCTTAACTGCCCTCTGAAATGACCTAGCAAGGTCAGTTCAATGGCAATTAGGAATGGGCAACAAATGGTGGCCTTGCCAGCGACGCCCACATCCCATGAAAGAATAAAGAAGAAAAAAGTCCTGAATGGCCTTGACTAGGTGAACATGGTAAGGACGTTTCCTCTTGTGGGTGAGTCCAGAACTAGGGGACACTGTTTTAATTAGAGGTCGCCCTTTTAGGACAGAGATGAGGGGAAATTTTTCTCTCAGAGGGTTGTGCAACTTTGGAATTTTGCCTCAGAAGGCAGTGGAGGCGGGGTCATTGAATATTTTTAAGGCAGAGGTAGATAGACTCTTGTTAGGCAAGGGAATCAAAGGCTATTGGGAGTAGATGGGAATGTGGAATTCGAAACACAAGCAGATCAGCCATGATTTTATTGAATGGCGGAGCAGGTTCGAGGGGCCAAATGGTCTACTCCTGTTCCTATTTCTTATGCTCTTATATTCTTACAGGTTTATGCAAATTCATCATTACATCTTGAATTTTAGGATCAATTGAAGACATGGTCTAAGAAACTGATTTTCAGAGACTTTTGAATAGCAAAAGAGGGGTAGCAAGGCAAAGTGGTTTCGGAAGGGAGTTCCAGGAAGGTCAACTCCGGTTGACGGATTGGAAGAGGCAGTGATAAAACAACAGCCTGAAGTCAAATGAACCGAGTTTGTGGGCTGGGTGCATGGCTGGAGAGTAATTTGAAATCCAGTGGTAAACTATAGAGGGATTTGACAGAAATCTTAAGCCCATTTTGCTGGGACGCAGGGAACAGGGAGGACAGGGTGACAGGGATCTCCATAACCATGTAATGGAGAGGACTTGGACTGTGTAGTTTATCGAGAGTGGACACAGGAAGGCTGATGAGGTGAAAAACCTGCTCTAGCTTCAGTTTACAGTAACTCAGTTTGCCTTGAATTGTTCAGAGTTAAGTTAAATTCCAAGTTAAGTTTCCAAAAACATTGGTCCAGTAACATTTTGTTGACTAGATATTAATGGGTTATTTTTTAGTAACATTTTAACTTTTAGTAGCTGACATGAAGTTGTGTATGAATGGACATTGTACAGTGATTAAGAGTTTTATCACCTTGATAGGGCCGGCATGTTTTGTTTTTCTTCGACTTCTCTGTGGTTCAGCTATCCGCAATTTCTTGAATTCTATATCAAGGACACAGATGGTATTCTGGGTGGGCATTTCAACATTGACACAAAGAGTCGCTCAGTTGCATCATCACCGCTAACCTAAAGGACATAGTTGTCAGAATTGGTCTGCATCAGACAGTGAGGGAACCAATTTAAGGAAATTATTGACTTGACTTCATCCTCACTAATCTACCTGTCACAGGCATACTGGGCAGAATTTTCCCCCCGTTGAGGGGGAAGTTGATGGGCGGGCATGCTTCTGATTGGTGCCCCCGATCGGAGGCGCAGCGCCATTTTACGTGGATGGGCCAATTAAGACCCACCCAGAGTGACGTCCGCAGGGAAGCGCTATGCACTCCCTGTGCAGGCGGGAAGGGGGGAATGCCTAAAATCGAGAGTGCGCTCTTTCGCACCTGCGCGTGAAAGAGCGCACTCATCTCCCTGAGGCTAAGTGCTGCCTCAGAGAGATCGTCTCTACTTTCAAAAATATTAAAAATAGAAAAAAATAAATTCCCTTACATGTCCCCTCATGTGACAGTGTCACAAGAGTTGGGACATGTTCACAATTTTCAAAAAAACCTTGTTAAAATTTTTAAAACCCTGTATGAAACCTCACCCCGCCCATGGATGAGGTTTCATGTTATTTGCATTTCCCTCCGGGGCTCCTGGCCTCACCGCCAACCTTAAGGTTGGGCGGGCAGGTCCACTAATTACTTCAATTGATCTGTCAATGGCCTCAATTGGCCATTGACAGGTTGGCGGACGCGCAGCTGATTTGGTTGCACCCCCGCCTTCCTGAAAATTTAAATGGGGCGCGGTGACATCGGGAGTTCCGCCCACCGTCACCATGCATCATTTTACGTGTTGGCGAGCAGGCCCTGCCCCCGCTCGCCCACGGTAAAATCCTGCCCCCTGTCTCTCACTCTGGTTGTTCCCTCTGATACAGCCCTTCTCACTTCTCCCTTCAGTACAAGGCTTTGGGCAGAATCAAGTGAAGTTCCCTGGAATGGGAAGCGAGACAGGCAGGGGCACTTAATTTTGCAGAAGGCAAAATATCAGCTTCTTGATGTTGGAATGAAAGTTGGGAAGTAAGTTGGCAGCAGATTAAAAGTGGATCATGGTTCCCAATGGTAAGCGGCAGTAAGCTATTTTTAATGCATTAGCATGCCCTGCACACTCATTAAAACACACGTATCTTTGTGATTAAGTTGGCAGCAAACAAGAATCAGGTGCCTTCAGATTCACGACTGATTAAAGGTGGAGTGCAGCAGTCAAGGTCGCCCTCCTGGTACATTTGAAGTGTGTAGGAGCTGCTTTTCTTGTATAGGGAACTTTATTGGATCAGAGGAGAGGAGGCTGAGCTGTTGCATTAAGCTCAGATGGCAGCTGTCCAGGGAGGTCGAGTCATGACTGTCCGAGGGAGTGAGGTCACATCATGGTGACCCTAAGAGAGATCATGGGAGATGAAGGGAGGAAGCTGGATGGCAGATGGACGGTCAATCTATGCCAAGGGCAGCTCAAGCATGATAGAGTGCAGATCAAGGGTGATTGAGGGCTGGTTAGTGATGAGGTTGGGAAAGTCAAGGGTAACTGAGGGCAGGTCAAGTGTGACAGAGGATTAAGGATGATGATTAGAAAGTCAAAGGTGATGGGGGGCAGGTCCAGGGTGCATGGTGACAGCTTGATGGTAATAGGTTGACAGATGGTTGATCAAAGGTGATGGTGGGAGGCTTGAGGGTCAGAAGACAGGACTAGGGTGATGGAGGGAGAGTTAAAAATGATGAAAGGAAGGTCAAAGGTGACTGAGGGAGGGTTCAGGATGGTGACTTGCAGGACCAGGGATTCGAGTGGTGAGGTGAAGAGCAGGTGGCAATGGTTCAAGTTCAAAACCCTTCCCTCAAACACACAGAATGATGCGGTTGGTTTGCAGGAAGTGGATACCTTTCAGGTTGCCGTTTAAATATGGTGCTGGACCTTCGACCGCTGTGAAATAATGTCGGAGTCGGTGACTTCCCTGTCCATCCCTGCTGCACAATTGGCCATGCCCCTCGAATGTGCGTAGCTAATTGGCTAACTGCCGCGTGATGGCCTCCGAACTCCACCTCCGAATGGAAGTCCCGCTCATTTCTGGTCCTGCCAGTCGGACACTCGCCACCTTGTCTACTTGAACTGCTGCCTTCAGGGACCTGTGAACTTGTACGCCAAGATCTCTCACTTCATCTACCCCTCTTAGTATATTTCCATTTATTTTGTAATCCCTGTAACTGTTTGGCCTCCCTAAATGTATGACCTCACACTTCTCTATGTTAAAATCCATCTGCCAATTTACTGCCCACTCCACCAACCCATCTATACCGTTTTGGAGATTATGGCTATCCTCTACGCTATCCACTACTCGGCCAATCTTTGTATCATCTGCAAATTTCCCAATCATGCCCCCCATGTTCACATCCAAATCGTTAATATGTAATACAAACAGCAAGGATCCCAACATTGAGCCCTGTGGAACACCATTTGAGACAACTTTCCATTCGCAAGGGCATCCATCGACCATTACCCTTTGTTTCCTGTTACAAAGCCAACCTTTTATCCAGTTTGCCACATTACCCTGAATCTTTTACTTTCCTGACCAATATCCTGACTCATATCCTAACTCACACCAATTCCCATTCATCCATCACCCCCATGCCTACTGACCGATATTGGCCCCCAGCCCAGTATCGCCTCAATTTAAAAATTTTCATCTGTTTTCAAATCCTGCATGGCCTCGCCTCTCCCTCCCTCTGTAACCTCCTCCAGCCCTACAAACCTTCGCAATCTCTGCATTGCTCTGATTTTGGCCTCTTGCGCATCCCTGATTTTAATCGCTGCAGCATTGGTGGCTGTGCTTTCAGGTATCTAGGCCCTCAACTCTGGAATTCTTTCCTTAAACCTCTCTACCTGTTTCTCCTCATTTAAGAAGCTCCAGAAAACCTACCTCTTTGCCTAAGATTTTGGTCATCTGCCCTTAAATCACCATATGTGCTTAGTTTCAAATTTTGTCTGATAACACCTCTGTGAAGCACCAAGTAAAGGCGCTATTTAAATACAATTTTCTGCCACTAATGTGGCTCCTATAAATGCCAACATTAGTCCTGAATGCTATATTGCCACTCATGTGCCAATGTAAGTGACATGGTGGAGCTGCTGCAGAAGGTCTAAGGATGGATGGATACTTTTGGTAGCTGTTGTTCGCATTAAACCAGTGACATAGAATATCAAACATGGTAATTACAAGATTACTACTAGTAGCATGCAGTAGCCCATATTGAAAAAAAAAAGGCAGTGTAGTAAATGCATGTTTAAAGATATGGTGGTCAATATTTACTTCCGGGCAGCTGAGCTGCTGAGGCTGGTAGCAGGGAGGCTCGGACAATTTTAAATGCCAAGTCTAATGCCAACTTCCAGGCTTCCATTATCCTTTGCCACCCATCCTAGCTTTATCCGAGTTGGCCCATGAATGATCTCAATTAGCTACTCGCCATTGCCAGACAGGCAGCCTCTGCCTCGTTGACCTCACCTCTGGAAAAATTGCTTGGATGTGGGAAACTGTCATGTTGCTGACCGGATGTGCTGTTTTACAACTTCTTCCACCCCACCTCTGCCTGATGGAGAAAATGCAGCTGTATAAATCTATGATCAATGTTTACCCCATCCATTTGAGAATTTGTATTGTGCTTAGATTTCCAGAAGGCATTTGATAAGGTGCCACATCAAAGGTTATTGCAGTAAATAAAAGCTCATGGTGTAGAGGTTAACATATTGGCATGGATAGAAGATTGACTAGTTAACAGGAAACAGAGAGTAGGCATGAATGGGCCATTTTTTGATTGGCAAGATGTAACGATTGGAGTGCACCAAGGATCAGTGCTGAGGCCTCAACTTTTTACAATTTATATAAATGACTTGGATGAAATTTGCTGATGAAGCAAAGGTAGGTAGGAAAGTAAGTTGTGAAGAGGACATAAGGAGGCTACAAAATGACATAGACAGGTTAAGTGAGTGGGCAAAGATCTGGCAAATGGAGTATAATGTGGGAAAATTTGAAATTGCCCAGTTTGGAAAGAAGAATAAAAAAGAAGCATATTATCTAAATGGTGAGAGGTTGCAGAGCTCTGAGATGCAGAGGGATCTAGATGCCCTCGTGCATGAATCGCAAAAGGTTAGTATGCAGGTGCAGCAAGTAATCAGGAAAGCTAATAGAATGTTATTGTTTATTGTGAGGGGAATGGAAAACAAAAGTAGGGAGGTTATGCTTTGGTTAGTCAGGGCATTGGTGAGACCACATCTGGATATTGTGTACAGCATTGGTCTCCTTACTTAAGGAAGGATGTAAATGCATTGGAAGCAGTCCAGAGAAGGTTTACTAGACTAATACCTTGAATGGGCGGGTTGTCTTCTGAGGAAAGGTTGGACAGGCTAGGCTTGTATCTGCAGGAGTTTAGAAGAGTAAGAGGTGACTTGATTGGAACATATAAGATCCTGAGGTGTCTTGACAGGGTGGATGTGGAAAGGATGTTTCCTCCTGTAGGAGAATCTGGAACTAGGGGTTACTATTTCAAAATAAGGGGTCGCCCATTTAAGACAGAGATGAGGAGAATTCTTTTTTCTCAAACGGTCATGAGCCTTTGGAACTCTCTTCCTCAAAAGGCAGTAGAAGCAGAATCTTTGAATATTTTTAAGGCAGAGGTAGATAGATTCTTGATAAACAAGGGGTGAAAGGTTATTGGGGGCAGGGGGGAATGTGGAGTTGAGGTTACATTCAGATCAGCCATGATCTTGAATGGCGGAGCAGGCTCGAGGGGCTAAGTGGCCTACACCTGCTCCTAATGCGTATGTTTGTATGACCTTGAGTGCGGCCTCATCAAAGTTTATTGACCTCTCCACTTTTCAGGTTTTTTTCAGAAGCAGTTCCTTATGTTAAATTACTTCTAATAAATATTTTATACCCTTCTTTAGTTCAACTGCATTTTCCTCATTTGTAAAAACTAATAAAATATTTAATTGTTTATCATGTCTTCATATTGCACAATTAAACATTTTTTTATCTGTTTAAGCATTCTCTTATTTTTTATTTAATTATAAATTAAATTCTTTTTCCCTTTATTTTAACTGCTCATCTTTTAGCCCTCCTAATTTCTGTATACATTTCTCCACTACACTTTCTATATTCTTCAGCATTGTTGACCCTCATGTAATTATGCATCTCCCTTTTAAGTTTCAGTTTGCTTGTAATCTTCCTGTTAACAGAGTTCTGTTATTTGATAGGAATCCTTTTTGGCTCATTTAAAATTCATTGAACTGTCTAAGCAATCGTTTCTTTAACATGAATTAGGGAAGAGAATTCCAACACAGTTTCAACAAAATGTTGATCTCATTGTTCCAAAGGAAAACAAATTTCACGTTCAGAAGAAGTAACCTTTAGATAGACGAAGAGTAGGAATCCTTTGATCTGTACCTTGATAAAGAAATTCTGAAGAATTCATCGAACTGATTATAATCACCAGCAGAATTACAGCCTCCTGGAAGCAGAGAGCTTACCTTTTTATGAAGACATTCTTGTTGTGGGCTGGAAGTGCATGGTAAAATCGGGCAAAGTCGGCATGGTTTCATCAAGGGGAGGTCATGCCTGAAAAATCTGTTAGAATTCTTTGAGGAGGTAACGAGTAGGTTAGACAAAGGAGAGCCAATGGATGTTATCTACTTGGACTCCCAGAAGGCCTTTGACAAGGTGCCACACAGGAGGCTGCTCAGTAAGATAAGAGCCCATGGTGTTAGAGGCAAGGTATTAGCATGGATAGAAGATTGGCTGTCTGGCAGGAGGCGGAGAGTGGGGATAAGGGGGTCCTTCTCAGGATGGCGGCCGGTGACTAGTGGAGTTCCGCAGGGGTCAGTGTTGGGACCACAACTTTTCACTTTATACATTAATGATCTAGATGAAGGAACTGAGGGCATCCTGGCTAAGTTTGCAGATGATACAAAGATAGGTAGAGGGACAGGTAGTATTGAGGAGGTGGGGAGGCTGCAGAAGGATTTGAACAGGTTAGGAGAATAGGCAAAGAAGTGGTGGATGGAATACAACGTGGAGAAGTGTGAGGTCATGCACTTTAGTAGGAAGAATAGAGGCATAGACTATTTTCTAAATTGGGAGAGAATTCAGAAATCTGGAGTGCAAAGGGACTTGGGAGTCCTAGTCCAGGATTCTCTTAAGGTTAACTTGCAAGTTGAGTCGGTAGTTAGGAAGGCAAATGCAATGTTGGCATTTATTTCGAGAGGACTAGAATATAAAAGCAGGGATGTGCTGCTGAGGCTTTATAAGGCTCTGGTCAGACCACATTTAGAATATTGTGAGCAATTTTGGGCCCCGTATCTCAGGAAGGATGTTCTGGCCCTGGAGAGGGTCCAGAGGAGGTTTACGAGAATGATCCCAGAAATGGAAGGCTTAACATATGAGGAACGTTTGAGGACTCTGGGTCTGTACTTGATGGAGTTTAGAAGGATGAGAGGGGATCTGATTGAAACTCACAGAAGACTAAAAGGCCTGAATAGAGTGGACATGGGGAAGATGTTTCCATTAGTAGGAGAGACTAGGACCCGAGGGCACAGCCTCAGAGTAAAGGGAAGACCTTTTAGAACAGAGATGAGGAGAAACTTCTTTAGCCAGAGAGTGGTGAATTTATGGAATTCATTGGCACAGAAGGCTGTGGAGGTCAGGTCATTGAGTGTATTTTAAGACCAAGATAGATAGGTTCTTGATTGGTAAGGGGATCAAAGGTTACGGGGAGAAGGCGGGAGAATGGGGTTGAGAAACTTATCAGCCATGATTGAATGGCGGAACAGGCTCGATTGGCCGAATGGCCTAATTTCTGCTCCTATGTCTTATGTTCTTATGGTCTAACCGACAACAATGACAAGATCACAGAATCGCAGAATTTTAACGGCACAGAAGGAGGCCATTTGGTCCATCGTGTCTGCATTGGCTCTCCAAATAAGCATAATGACTTGGTATCATTGCCCTGCCTTTTTCCCGTATCCCTGCACATTGTTTCTATTCAAATAATCATCTAATGCCTTGATTGAATCTGGCACCAGCGCACTTCCAGGCAGTGCATTCCAAACCCGAACCACACGTGTGAAAATGTTTTTTGTCACGTCACATTTGCTTCTTTTGCAAATCACCTTAAATCTGTGCCCTCTCATTCTTGATCCTTTTATGAGTGGGAACAGCTTCTCCCTATTACTCTGTCCAGCCCCCTCATGATTTTGAACACTATCAAGTTTCCTCTTAGCCTTCTCTCCAGGAGAACAGTCCCAACCTCTCCAAACAGCCTGTGTATGCTTGCATGCGTCTGCGTGCGCATGTGTGGGCCAGCCCGCCCGCCCGTCCCACTTCCACCCTGGGTTCTCAGACACACACTCGCTCACGCTCACACACATAAACACTCTCACGGCGGGATTTTCCGCACCCGCCCGCTGCCGCGATCTTCCGGTTCCGCTGCAAGTCATGGACTTCGGGCTGGTGCGCCGCCTCGCCCGCGGCGGGTCTCGCCTGTGAAGGGTCTCACCCATGGCGGGTCCCACCCGTGACAGGGCCGGAAAATCCCGGCCTCAGTTTCACTCATGCTCACACACGCACACTCTCACTCACAAACTCACACTGTCTGTCACTCACACTATCACTCACACACTTTCATACATACTCACCACGGAGGGAGGACTGAGATCAGCAGGGAACACACAGAACCCTTAGAAGAACACATTCCAAATCAGAACCCGATGCACATGTGGAGGAAGTAGAGCCTGAGCCTGTATTGGAGGTGAAAGTCGCTGAGGACCCGGTGGTAAAATTTCCATCCCCTCCACCTGCCGATCCAGCACCCAATGTAGTTGAGGATTCCAGGACTTGATCCTGGGCTTTAGTAACAAGTACGAATCTGCCCACTTGTGTTGTCAAAGCCCCGACACAACAGCCCCGACTGAAGACAAAACCAGAAATGCAGATTCCACCTCCAAGGCCTCGAGACGAACGAATTAGGGAACGGCAAGGTGTGCCAGCAGTGCTGCAGGGGAACCGGTGGATGTACTCTAGTTAGATTTCCAGAGGGCATTTGATAAGGTGCCACATCAAGGGCGGAATTTTCCGAGCCCGCTGGCGGCAGGCGTGATAGGTGGTGTGCATGGAAAACATGGCAGGACCTGCTTCATGGCGGCGTGAAAGCAGGTCGCAATCTTCCGCTCAGCTCCCCGCCGACAGGCCGCTTTTGCCACCATTGGTCGGTGGGGAGCTAAGTGTAATACATTAGCAGATAATTAAAAGGCCATCCCACCAGGCTCTTGGAACCCCGCTGTATTGTCCGTCCATGTCAGCGGGAAAGCGCGCCGACATGTTTCACAACAGCACGCAGGTGACACGCACTTGGCGGCCTTCACTTTGGGGGAACTGAGGTGAGTGAGCAGTAGCGTTCTCCACAGCTCACCCGTTGTTTACAGGCATCACGGGTGCCAGGGGATGAGGGCAACTGATGCCTGGCCCCAGAGGCGATTGCTGAGGGGTGGAGAAGGGGGTGGTGGATGGTGTCTGGGGGCAAGTGCTGGTCAGCCTCGGAGGCGACTGCTGAGGATGGGGGAGGGGTCAAATGCTGCCCTGGCGCTGCATTCCGCACACAGGCAATGGAGGAGGGGGGCAGGGTAAGTGAGTGGAGTGGCCTCACATTAGGGACACCTGGTAAACTGACCAGGCCTCAGCAACTAAGACAGATCAGGTGCAACCACAGTGATATGATTGGGGTCGGGCTCCTAGCCTGCCCGCCCATGCAAGCAACGTGGAGGCTCCAAAGGTCCACCAAGTGCTCCATACCTTTACCACCCCCCAGCTCCCCCCAATCACCCCCTGAAACAGACTTCGAGGCCGCCACCACTTTATTGGCGCGGAACAGTTGATCTGCACACGTTGTACAATCTCCTCGCCAATGCTGGCCATGTAGCAGTCACTGCTGGAGGTGCTCACAGCCCCTTCCAATCTCAGCATCCTGGTTTGGACCAGTGTCCACTATATCACAGTTTGACAGGGCAGCAGTGCAGTGCACTCATCTCTGACCATCCATGGGGTGACCAGCACTCTCCAGGAAGCATTAAGGGGCAGTCACACAGGGGCAGGAAAGGTGCTAAGCAGAGCCATGATAACCATGTCTCTCCCTCTCTATCTTTCCGGCTGCAGGAGGAACAC
Organism: Cetorhinus maximus; assembly: GCF_964194155.1. Lineage (NCBI taxonomy): Eukaryota > Metazoa > Chordata > Chondrichthyes > Lamniformes > Cetorhinidae > Cetorhinus > Cetorhinus maximus. Next base: position 235,439,402 of record NC_135879.1, read on the forward strand.
ATCAGGATCATGGATCCTGGTGACCTATTTGTATGTCTGATGGCCTACAGAGATGATAGGAGATGGAGGAGAAAGCAACTGAGACACCTGCCTTTTATCTTGTGCAGAAAGGTTTCACATCTGAGTGACAAGAAAACTGCTCATCAGAACAAGGAGCCACAGGCAGGGAGACATTCTTAGGAGTTTATTGACAATAGTGAACAGTATGTACAGGTGATCAACACCCGTGGCCAGGCTGTGCCACTTCTTTTACCTAACTTTCCTAACCCTGCCACTACGTCTTGGTGCTCCCTGGACAACCACAGCAGAGGTGGAGGCAGCCTTCTGACTGTGACACCCTGTCTATGATGAATGTTGTGGGCGTCCTCTGGAGGGCCAAGACTTGGAGGGTCCAAGCCTGCTTTCAGGGTCTTGCTGTGTGGCAGTGGCACCCTCCTTGGCCTGTGAAGCTGGCTCTGCGGAGGTCACAGGAAGATGGGATTCGGATGGGCCGGTCACTCCCGGAGTCAACTGGCCGGATGGCCCCGGAGTGTGCACGTGCTGATCCTCCTCCCCTGGATGACTCCATGAGCGGAAGGGGTAGCTGGATTGAGATCAAGCACCCCTCTCGCGTGCGAACTGTTGGAGGCCAACTATGGCATCAGCGATGGAGTTAAGCCCATGCAGCAGTGCAGGAGTGACGTCCTGGACCAAGGTCTCCATGGCGGCCGCCATCCTGCCAGTGTTGTCCCCGGTGCATTGCAATGCCAGCTCTATCACCTCAGCCTGAAGACGGACGGACTGTTCCATCGTGAGGATGTTTCTTCTTGTGGGAGAACCTAGGACTAGGGAGTCACGGTTTAAAAATAAGGGGTCGCTCATTAATACAGAGATAAGGAGAAATTGTTTCTCTCAGAAGGTCCTGAGTCTTTGGAACTCTCTTCCTGAAAAGGCAGTGGAAGCAGAGCCTTTGAATATTTTTAAGACAGAGCTAGATAGATTCTTGATTATCGGGGGTAGGTGGGAGCTTACAGTCAGTTCAGCCATGGCCTTATTAACTGGCAGAGGAAGCTTGAAGGGCCAAGTGGCCTACTCCTGCTCCTAGTTTGTATGTTTGTGCATATATTCATATGCCACCAGAGGGCCCCATGCCAGGTCGCAGTGAAAATGAACCAGGGGATACAAAAATACAGTGCATAATCCGATACCTAGACAGTCATCAATTATTTGTCAGCAACCTACCTCATGGTGTTGATGAGACAGATCTGAAAGCATTTTTCACAGGATAGGCAATGTGATGGACCTCCATGTTATTTCCAAAGCTAATTTGGATAGTACTAAGTAAGCATCCAAATACTTCGTCTATTTAGAAAACTACAAAAGAGCTGTGAAGTCACAGCATGGGATTGTACAAACAATTAACATGCCCACCTGGTCTCTTTTGTTGTGCTCTATATGATATGAAATTATTTCCTCTCCTATTTTAGTGCGGGCATTCTCCACATTGATGGAGAAAGTAACTGAGGTTGAAGGTGTTAACATCTTTTCTGCCAAAATCCCTAAGCATAGTCTCAAAGCTGAGTTTGAAACATCTTAAATAAAAACATCTTAAATCAAAAGGTGTGAAACTTGTAAGTGTTAATGTCCAAACAGACTTGGGTGTGCTTGTACAAGGAATGCACAAATTCCTACAACCTGCAAGTTAGCCTGCAGGTGCAGCAAGCAATGAGGAAGACGGATGGCATGTTGGCCTTTATTGCAAGGGGATTAGAGTACAAGAATAAATAAGTGTTGCTTTGATTGTACAGGATTTTGGTGAAACCACATCTGAATATTGTGTGCAGTTTTGGTCTCCACATTTAGGAAAGGATATCTTGTATTGGAGGCAGTACAGCAAAGGTTCTCGAAATTGGTCCCAGGGATGAGAGGGTTGTCTGATGATGAGAGGCTAAGTAATTCTTTAGAGTTTAGAAGAATATATTTAAGAGGGAAGTGGATAGATTTCTAGACTCTAAAGGCTTCAAGGGATATGGAGAGAGTGCAGGAGAATGGCGCTGAGATAGAGGATCAGCCATGATCATGTTGAATGGAGCAGCAAGCTCCTAAATAATTGAAGGATGAGAGGCGACCTCATTGAACTGTACAAGATCCTGAAAGGGCTTGATAGGGTAGATGCTCAGAGATTCTTTCCACTGGTTGGGGAGTCTAAAACAAGGGGACACAGCTTCAAGGCAAGGGGCCAATTATTTAGGGCATAGAAACATAGAAAATGTCATTTGGCCCTTCGAGCCTGCTCACCCAATCAGTATGATCATGGCTGATCCTTTATCTTAACGTCATACTCCTGTGCTCTCCCCAACCCCTTGATGCCTTTAGAGTCCAGAAATCTCTCTATTTCCTTCTTAAATATATTTGGTGACTTGGTCTCCACATCCTTCTGTGGTAGAGAATTCTATAGGTTCACCACCTGCTGAGTGAAGAGGTTTCTCCTCATCTCAGTCCTAAGTAGTCTATCCCGTATCCTGAGACTGGGACCCCTTGTTCTAGACCTCCCAGCCAGAGGACATATCGTCCCTGCATCCATTCTGTCCATCCCTGTCAGAACTTTATATGTTTCAATGAGATCTCCTCTCATTCTTCTAAACTCCAGTGAATACAGGCCTAGTCGGCCAATCTTTCCTAATATGACAATCCTGCCATCCCAGGGATCAGTCTGGTGAACCTTCGCTGCACTCTATTCTATGACAAGTATATCCTTTCTTGGGTAAGAAGACCAAAACTGCACACAATACTCCAGGCATGGTCTCACCAAGGCCCTGTACAACGACAGTAAGAGATTATTGCTCCTGCATTCAAGTTCTGTCTCAATGAAGGCCAATATACCAATTGCCTTCTTAACTGCTTGCTGCATCTACATATTTGCTTTCAGTGATTGGTGTACAAGGACATCCAGGTCCCTTTGTACATCAACATTTCCCAATTTATCACCATTTAAAAAAATACTCTGTCATCCTATTTTTCCTACCAAAGCGGATAACTTTACACTTATTGACATTATACTGCATCTGGCTTGTATTTGCCCACTCACACAACCTGTTTTATTTGCCTTGAAGCCTCTTAACAACCACCTCATTGCTCACATTCCCACAAAGCTTCGTGTCGTCAGCAAACTTAGAAATATTACATTTGGTTCCCTCATCCAAATCATTGATATATATTGTGCATAGCTTGGGCCCAAACACTAATCCCTGCGATACCCAACTAGTCACCGCCTGTCACTCCAAAAAAGACCCATTTATTCAGAACCATAGAACACTACAGCACAGAAAACAGGCCATTCGGCCCTTCTAGTCTGTGCTGAAATATTATTCCGCTAGTCCCATTGACCTGCACCTAGTCCATAACCCTCCAGACCTCCCCCATCCATGTATCTATCTAATTTATTCTTAAAACTTAAGAGTGAGCCCGCATTTACCACGTCAGATGGTACCTCGTTCCACACTCTCACCACTCTCTGAGTGAAGAAGTTCCCCCTAATGTTCCCCCTAAACCTTTCCCCTTTCACCCTAAAGCCATGTCCTCTCGTGTTTATTTCTCCTAATCTAAGTGGAAAGAGCCTACTCGCATTTACTCTGTCTATACCCCTCACAATTTTGTAAACAAAGTTCCTACTCTCTGTTTCCTGTCCGCTAACCAATTCTCAATCCTTGCCAATAGATCTAAGCTCTGCAGTCCGGCCACATCCAGTCGCTAATGGTGGTGGACATTTAAACAACTCACTGGAGGAGGAGGTTCCACAAATATCCCCATCCTCAATGATGGAGGAACCCAGCACATCAGTGCAAAAGCATTTGCTACAATCTTCAGCCAGAAATGCCGAGTGGATGATCCATCTTGGCCTACTCCGGAGGTCCCCAGCATCACAGATGCCAGTCTTCAGCCAATTCGATTCACTCCACACGATATCAAGAGATGACTCAATGCACTGGATACTGCAATGGCTATTGGCCGTGACAGTATTTTGGCAAAAGTACTGAAGATTTGTGCTCCGGAACTTGCCGTGCCCCGAGCCAAGCTGTTCCAGTACAGCTACAATGCTGGCACCTACCTGGCTATGTGGAAAATTGCCCAGGTATGTCCTGTACACAAAAAACAGGACAAATCCAACCCGTCCAATTACCGCCCCATCAGTCTACTCTCCATCATCAATAAAGGAATGGAAGGGGTCATTAACAGTGCTATCAAGCGGCACTTGCTTAGCAATAACCTGCTCACTGATGCCTAGTTTGGGTTCCGTCAGGGCCACTCAGCTCCTGATCTCATTACAGCCTTGGTTCAAACATGGACAAAAGAGGTGAACTTGCAACGTGAGGTGAGAGTGACATCAAGGCAGCATTTGACAGAGTATGACATCAAGGAGCCCTAGCAAAACTGGAGTCAATGGGAATCAGGGGGAAAGCTCTCATTTGGTTGGAGTGATACCTAGCACAAAGGAAGGTGGTTATGGTTTTTAGAGGCCAGTCATCTCAGCTCCAGGACATCACTGCAGGAGTTCTTTAGGGTAGTGTCCTAGGCCCAACCATCTTCAGCTGCTTCATCAATGACCTTCCTTCCATCATAAGCTCAGAAGTGGAGATGTTCGCTGATGATTGCACAATGTTCAGCACCATTTGCGACTCCTCAGATACTGAAGCAGTCCATGTCCAAATGCAGCAGGATCCGGACAATATCCAGCCTTGGGCTGCCAAGTGGCAAGTAACATTCGCGCCACATAAGCCAGGCAATGACCATCTCCAACAAGAGAGAATCCAAGCATCACCCCTTGATGTTCAATGGCGTTATCATCACTGAATCCCCTACTATCAACATCCTGGGGGTTACCATTGACCAGAAACTGAAATGGGCTAGTCATATAAATACTGTGGCTACAAGAGCAGGTCAGAAGCTAGGCATCCTGTGACAAGTAACTCCCCAAAGCCTTTCCACCATCTACAAGGCACAAGTCAGGAGTGTGATGGAATTCTTTCACTTGCCTGGATGAGTACAGCTCCAACAACGCTCAAGAAGCTTTACACTATCCAGGACAAAGTAGCCTGCTTGAGTGGCACCACATCCACAAACATTCACTCCTTCCACCACCAACACACAGTGGCAGTTGTGTGCACCATCTACAAGATGCACTGCAGGAATTCACCAAGGCTCCTTCGACGTCACCTTCCAAACCCACAACCACTACCATCTAGAAGGACAAAGGCAGCATATAGATGGGAACACCACTACCTGGAAGTTCCCCTCCAAGCCATTCACCATCCTGACTTGGAAATATATCGCCGTTTCTTCACTGTTGCTGGGTCAAAATCCTAGAACTCCCTTCCTAACAGCACTGTGGGTGTACCTACACTACATGGACTGCAGTGGTTCAAGAAGGCAGCTCACCACCACCTTCTCAAGGGCAACTAGGGATGGGCAATAAATGCTAGCCCAACCAGCGAAGCCCACATCCCATGAATGAATAAAAAATATCCAAATACACCACATCCACTGGTTCTCCCTTATCTATTCCACTCGTTACCTCCTCAAAAAACCCCAGCTATTTGTCAAACATGATTTCCCTTTCATAAACGCATGTTGACTTTGTCTAATCCCGTTGATATTTTCTAAGTGTCCTGTTATCACATCCTTCATAACAGACTCTAGTATTTTCCCTACATCTGAGGTTAGGCTAACCAGTCTGTAATTCGTTATTTTCTCCTTCTTGAAATAGTGGGGTTACATTTTCCACCCTCCAATCTGCTGGGACTGTTCCAGAATCTACAGAATTTTGGAAGATGACAACCAACACAACCACTATTTCCATGGCCACCTCCCTTAGTACCCTGGGATGTAGATTATTGAGCCCTGGGGATTTATCGGTTTTCATTAATTTCTCCAGACTATTGTTTTAGTAATACTAATTTCCTTCAATTCCTCCTTCTCACTAGACCCTTGATTCCCTAGTATTTCTGGGAAGCTATTTGTGTCTTCCTCTGTGAAGACAGAACTAAGGAAGTTGTTTAATTGCTCTGCCATTTCCTTGTTTTCTATTATAAATTCTCCCGTTTCAGACTAAGGGTCTACATTTGTCTTCACTAGTCTTTTTCTTTTTACATACTTAAAGAAGCTTTTACAGTCTGCTTTTATGTCCCTTGCAAGTTTACTTTCATATTTTTCCCCTCTTAATCAATCTCTTGTCCTCCTTTGCTGAATTCTAAACTGCTCCCAATTCTCAAGCTTGCTACTCTTTCTAGCAGCTTTATATGACTCCTCTTTGGATCTAATACTATCCTTAATTTCTTTTGTTATCCATGGTTGAGCTGCATGGTTGGACTGAGATGAGAAGAAATTACTTCACTCTAAGGATTGTGAATCTTTGGGATTATCTCCCCCATAGGGTATGGTTGCTCTATCGTTGAGTACATTTACGGCTGGGATCGACAGTAAGTAAATGATATGGGGGGCAGGCAGGAAAATGGAATTGATGCCCAAAAACATCCACGATCATATTGACTGATGGCTAGGTGGGCCATATGGTGTATTCCTGCTCCTGTTTCTTGTGTTCTCGTATAGAACTATAAAGCACTTTTAGCATCATCAAACATCCCAATACATTTCACAGAAGCATTGATAAACAAGATTGGACACGTGAGGAGATATTACGGTAGATGAGCTTGGTCAAAGAGGTAGGCTTTAATAAGAATCTTAAAGGAGGAAAAGAGGGGTAGAGAGGCAGAATGCTTAGGGCCTAGGCAACTGAAGGGACGGCTGCCAGTGATGGAGCGATTAAAATCTGGAATGCCCAAGGGGCCATGGCTGGTTTCAAATTTCAATCTCATCTTTACTCATTTTGTTGTAACACTGCTGAAAGGAGTGTTTCCAATAACCTTTTCGCCTTGTTTTTCATAGGACCATGAGTATTATAGCACAGCAATGGAACAAGACATAGGTAAGAGTTTATTTACAATGTAAAATAGATATATAGCTAAAATCTCTGAGAATTGTCAATTTGCAAAAAAAACGCTTTTACTCGGAATAAATTGGTGTTCAGTTTCATGTGAATGTTCGCATTGATTTTCCAGTATGTGCAGTGTTGAAATTTTTAATCCTCCTTTAATTGGAAATGAATGAAAGAAGGGAGGGACATTATTGCACAAAAAAAACTATCTTCAGTCTGAAGTATGTAGCTTCTATGGAAACTGCTCTTGGAGTAATTATTAACCACAATCTTTTAACTAAAGTTGGGCGTGCATTTTTTTTTAAAAATTCATTCACGGGTTGTGGGCTTCGCTGGCTGGGCCAGCATTTATTGCCCATTCCTAGTTGCCCTTGAGAAGGTGGTGGTGAGCTGCCTTCTTGAACCGCTGCAGGCCATGTGGTGTAGGCACACCCACAGTGCTGTTAGGGAGGGAGTTCCAGGATTTTGACAGTGACAGTGAAGGGAGGGTGATATATTCCAAGCCAGGATGGTGAGTGGAACCTCCAGGCGGTGGTGTTCCCACGGGCTGAATTTTTCATCCCGTGGCCAGGCCCGCACCCGACCTGAATGGGAGTAAGATAGTGCGCGGTGACATCGGCCCAGCATCCCGACATCGTCGCGCACTCGCCTGATATTTCAATCAGCAGGCACGTGCGGCTGCTGCCAGAGCAGCGTCCGCCATTAATTAACATGGCCACTTAAGGCCATTAACAATCCAATTGCCTGTGATTTTTCATTGCTCGTGCGATTTTCTGCTCGTCACACGGGCAAAACGGGCAGGTGGCCAGTCGACGTTTTCACAAACCTCATCCAAGGGCGGGATAAAAAGGGTCACAGCATTGCCAGTGTGAGCAGTGAGCAGATTTGGAGATAGTTTGCAGCTGGTTGCCTGTTGGCACTTGGCAGCTTGATCTCTGTTTGGGGCTTCATTCTTAGCATTTCCAGGCCTCGTTTCAGGGCTCATTGCTGTCGGCCAGGCCCCCAGAGGATTCAGACCACGTTGACCCTTCCAGGTATCAGACAGCCTTCCTTTACCCTGGTAATGGCGATTGTGGTCTCCACTGGAGGCACCTCCTTTGAGGAGGAAGAGAGGGGCAGAAAGGAGAGGAGGCCAGGTGTCCCAGTGCAGCTTGCAGGGGTGCAACCTATGGGAGGAGAGGTGCAAACACAAGGGGCATAGGGCCAGCAGGTAGTCCAAGGCTGAAGGGGCCTTAGAAGATGCCACTATCCTGCTGCTCGGGTTTACAGGCGATGATGCAGCTACCTCAACATGTCTGAGGTGCAGTGCCGAAAAAGGCTCCGCCTCCCAAGGGAGACCGTGATCTCCATTTGCCAGATGATTGGGCCTGAAATCAGCTCCGACTTTATGGATGGACACCCCATGCCAGTGGCTCTGAAGGTCACAGTGGCCCTCAACTTCTATGCCTCCGGCCCTTCCCAGGTCTCAGTGGGGGATCTGTGTGGAGTGTCCCAATCAGCTTGTCCATAGTTGCGTCAAGCTGGTGACAGAAGCTCTGTCAGACGGGTATTGACTTTTATTCTTTACCGTACGGACAAAGCCAACCACGCTGAGTGAGCCAGAGGCTTTGCAGCAATTGCTGGGTTCTCCCGTGTCCAGGGTGCCATCAACTGCACACGTGTGGCCATCAAGGTGCCAGCGGGTCAGCCGGGTGCCTTTGTCAACAGGAAGGGATTTCGCCCCATGAACGTGCAAATAGTTTGTGACCATAGGATGCAGATTTTGCAAGTCTGTGCAGGGTACCCAGGCAGCTCCCATGATACGTACATCCTCAGGCACTCCCAGATGCCGAGGCTGTTCAGTGCTCCACCTTGACTGGATGGATGGCTGCTGGGTGACAAGGGCTATCCCCTCAAAATATGATGATGCCTCTCCGCCACCCAAGAACAGAGGCAGAGAAGAGTTACAATATGAGTCATGGCTCCACAAGGGCGGTGGTAGAGAGGACCATAGTTCTTCTCAAGATGCACTTCCGAATCCTGGACCATTCATAGGGAGCACTACAGTATCCCCCAGAGTGGGTTGCACACTGCGCTCTCTTACAATCTGGCACTGGCAAGGGGGTCCCACTGGATGAAGGGGATCCTGACACAGCTGCACAGGCCACAGATGATGAGTCCAGTGGTGAGTCCAAAGAGGAGCACGGTGAGGAGAACGCTGAGGGCATGGAGCCAGACCTTGGTAACCTCCAGGGAGGCAGGGACTCCAGGGTAGCCTTGATCCAATGCTTTTTCAGCTAGGCTACCAAAGATCAGCTTCAAATGCATGCCAGGGCTTCCTCTTCCACCCCGGATAGGATACATTCATTTGAACACAAAGAACACTCAGCACCTGTGCAATAAAGTTCAGAGCCACGTGTACATATTGGCGTACCCTGCACCAATAAAATAAAAAGGTGAAGCACACTCAGGCTATGATGGCAAAAACAAAGTTTATATCATTTTGACAATTATAGATTATGTACATAAACCTCTTTTGTCTTAATTTCCAGACCAGTATATATTAATTAAACATAAATGAACATAAAACTCACCTGTGACCTGTCCCTTTTGTGCTCATGGTGCCTTTAACTTATGCTTGCGAGTGCTAAGTGCTCCCTCCTCACTGGCACCAGCATTGGAGACAGCCTGCTGACCATGCTGCCTTGTTGGCCTTGATAACCTTGGTGGTTGTCTTCTGGCCAGTGGAGGCTGTGTTCTCCCCGCCTGGAAGGGAGTGGCCAGTGCCACGGCTGACGCCCAGTCGCCGCAGCCTCATCAGATGCCATGGTCACTGGCAGAGGGGCGGGAGGAGCTGCTGCCATCATCCAGAGCGCCCTGAGAGGAGCCCGCTGAGACGACAGGCAGCTTGTGCGCCAACGTGAGGTTGCTATGGACCTCCCTGCTTGCCATTGATGGTCGGGAACCTAACTGGGATACTGGGTGGCTCATCCATCTCCCACACTGACACTGAACACCTGAGGGCTTGCAGATCCAAGCACAACCTCAGGAACCCCTCATTCTGTCCCTGGAGCAGCCTCTCAATAAGAGTCTCCACTCTCTCAATGGAGAAGGCAGTGTGCTCGCCCATGACGGTCAACGCTGTGCTCATGTTCCGCATGGACTTCTCCATCATGGAGACCATGGCACACAGACCCTCATGGATCTCCGCTAGATCCTCTCGCACATCTCGCTCAACATCCAGCATCTGCTGTCTAATGGACAACTCCAGAGGCTCACAATCAGCCATCAACTGAGCAGTGCCCTGGTCTCCAGCAGTCCTCTGACTGCCAGTGCCCTGGGCACTCTCTGCCTCCACATACACCTCAAGCGAGTGTGGTGCCCTCACCAATGTGTACTGAGATACGAACTGCCGATCTAATGCCCACCAAAGTACTGGTATCTGCGCTGGTGCCTGCTTTAGAGAGCGGATGTGACGCAGATGACAATGATGCCCACTGGTCCTCCAGCGTCAGGGGTGGCCCTTTGGGGTCTCAGATGGTAAATGCCTGCTGGAAAACCTAAAAAGGAGAAGAAGGACATAACATTAGTTTGTCATCACACTGTCACTGTGCATGCCAGGCACCCTGGTGAGACAATGGAGATCTGCATCATGGTGCCATCATCTTCCAACGATCAATGGGGACTCCAGGTTCTAGGCTCACATCCATGAGGAGACTGCACTAGAATGGTTGCACAATCCAAAAGTCTCCCCTCTGTGCACTGTGCTCTTACGTTCGTACCCCTGCCTCTCCACGCCTCGTTACACAGGGAGCGTGCTGGCTCTCGAGCTCCAGGGCATCTTGCTCGAACCAGGAGAACATCAGCAGGTTTGGTGGGCCTCCGCCTGTACATGCCCTCTCGGCTTGGTTATGGTTTGTCTTCTCCTGAAAGGACAGAGAAGCATTGATTAATCCACTCTCTACCTGCAGCACTATTGCAGCCTGGCCAACCCCAGCTGAGGAACACCTCACAGGGCACATCAGAGACGTGAACCTCAAGCCGCAAGGCACTCAGTCCAAGCAGCCAGGGCTCACTCAACCCCTTGGCCAACTCCGACTTGATTGACAATTGGAACTCAGACTCTAACACTCCTGAGGTCCATGGTGGGAGGGCCACACCTTAACGCTTCTGCACACTGACCCATGCCAACATGGTACTCACCCTTCTTGAGGGCAGTAGGTCATTGAAGCGCTTCCGGCACTGCACCCATGTATGCCGCACCACGTCAGGGCTGCTCATCAGGCTGCAACCTCCTCTCATGCCCTCTTGGTGAGGTGTGGCCTCCTCCCATCTCTCAAGACAACGGTGTCCCTCCTGGCAGCCACCTCCTCCAGCAGGACCACGAGGCATTAATCCAAAAAGCGGGGGCTGAGTGCATACCCGACCTGCCCACCTGCCTGGCGTTTGCTGCCGTACTCGAGTGCATCTTCAAAACGGTAGCCAGACGTCCTTCCCTGGTAGCCTTTCTGGAGCAGCTTAGGCCTTCTTTATACCAGCCACCAGGTCGCCATTGGGCCTGGCGGCAAACAGGCCCTTCGGCCCTTCACGTCCAGTGATGAGCGTGTTTCACACTGGGTGGGCCTTAATTGGCCCACCAGCGTTAAATTGTGGCTGGGTCCTGATCGTGAGTGGTGGCCGGTTTTGCAGCCGCTCCCAGGCCTGCCCACCATGCCCGCCCGACAACGGCAAAATCCAGCTCTATATGTCTACTGCTCTTGTCCTTCTAGATGTTAATTTCTGCAGTGCATCTTTAGATGGTACACACTGCTGCCACTGTGTGTCGGTGGTGGAGTGAATGTTTGTGGATGTGGTGCCAATCAAGCGTTGCTTTGTCCTGGATGGTGTCAAGCTTCTTGAGTGTTGTTGAAGCTGCACACATCCAGGCAAGGAGAGAGTATTCTATCACACTCCTAATTTGTGCCCTTTAGATGGTGGACAGGCTTTGGGGAGTCAGGAGGTGAGTTACTTGTCACAGGATTCTTCACCTCTGACCTGCTCTTGTAGCCACAGTATTTATATGGCTAGTCTAGTTCAGCTTCTGGTCAATGGTAACCCCCAGGATGTTGATAGTGGGGGATTTAGCGATGGTAATGCCATTGAATGTCATGGGATGATGGTTAGATTCTCTCTTGTTGGAGATGGTCATTGCCTGGCACTTGTGTGACACGAATATTACTTTCCACGTGTCAGCACAAGCCTGGATGTTTTCCATGCTTTGGAGATGGACTGCTTCAGTATCAGAGTAGTTGCGAATGGTGCTGAACATTGTGCAATCATCAGTGAACATCCCCACTTCTGACCTTATGACGGAAGTAAGGTTATTGATGAAGCAGCTGAAGATGGTTGGGCCAAGGACACTACCCTGAGGAACTCCTGCAGTGATGTCCTGGAGCTGAGATGGCTGACCTCCAACGACCACAACTATCTTCCTTTCTACTAGGTATGACTCCAACCTGCGGAGAGTTTTCCCTGTTATTCTCATTGATTCCTGTTTTGCTAGGGTTCTTTGATGTCACACTCGGTCAAATGCTGCCTTGATGTCAAGGGCAGTCACTCTCACCTCACCTCAGGAGTTCAGCTCTTTTGTCCATGTTTGAACCAAGGCTGTAATGAGGTCAGGAGCTAAGTGGCCCTGGTGGAACTGGGCGTCAGTGAGCAGGTTATTGCTAAATGCCACTTGATAGCACTGTTAATGACCCCTTTCTTCACTTTACTGATGATGGAGAATAGACTGATGAGGCGGCAATTGGCTGGGCTAGATTTTTCCTGCTATTTGTGTACAGGACATACCTGGGCAATTTTCCACATTGCTGTAAGGGGACGGTTTATACACATAGTATTAAGATCCCAACTTCGGCCTGAATTTTCTGACCCCATTGGCGCCAGGTGTCATGATGGGCAGGGGGTAGGGGGGGAAACAATATGGCACATAGGCCAAAAATCGGTTTCACGCCGTCATGAGCCAGTTTGCAATCGTCCTCTCCACCCATCAATGACGGTCACGTTTCCCACCACCACACGTGAGGAACCTAATTCCAATACTTTAACATCTCATTAAGAGCCCTGCTCGCTTGAATCATCCTCCCACAGTAAATTTACCACCCACATTGGCTTGACTTCAGAACAGCGTGCTTCACGACTGCCATTCAAAGGCATGCAACTGATGCACCTGAGGTGACCTGAACTCGAAGGGAACTTGGAGGTGAGTGCACATAGCCTTGCGCAGTGCCCACAAGCATCGCCCGTGGGACATCAAGAAAGAGGCGGTATGCATTCACAGGGGGCACAGACAAGTTGCTTCTTCCTGGCGGTGCCGGGGCAAGGGCTCCAGGCCGGGGATGGGTGACAGTGGGGGGGCGAGGCAGCACAGACTGAAATAAGTACTCACGCACTTGCCGGCAGGGTCGGGGGCAAGGCAGCACAGACTGAAGAAAGTACTCAAGCACATGCCGGGGCGGGGGTGGTGGGGTTGGCGGGGGTGGGGGTGGGGGGGTGGGGTGGGGAGGTGAGAAAAGCGGCCACACACCTGGAAAAGCTTGTCAAAAGTGAGCATTCTTTCGCAGCTGCAGCTGAGATGGTTCAGCTGCAGCTCCATTGTCATGCTTGGAGTCAGGCCTCTGAAACTTTTCTGTCCACTCAAGCAACGCAAAAGCATGAAAGTGCCACCAAATGGTCCAGAACTTTTCACCCCTCAGACGCAGACTGCAAATTAATGTGCGTTTTAGGGGGCCACAGAGCAATTGGCTGACTGGGCAAGTTGTAGAATCCCCTTGCAAAAGGCAGCCATAGCGCTGCCACTGGCAGAGGCACTTACATCCCCTTAAAGTTTGGACCAGTATCCATCATGGTTCAAGCTAACAGCACAGCCTTGCATTGTGTGTTAGGAGAATGCCTGCACCTGAGCTGAGAGCACGGCATGCAGCCTAGTGACTGAAGCTGCTGCCAATCAGTCAAGTGGAATGGGACAGAGGTGAGAGGTGGTTTCGGACAGCCACTGAGCGCACAATAAACTGGCGATCCTAGTGGTGACCATCACTCTCCTGCATTCGTGAAGGCACCTTCAGACTTAAGAGAGGTTCTTAGGTCACCTATGCTGCCCACGCATCTCCCTCTTTGATCCTGAAGGAGGAGAACATCAGGATCATGGAGCCTGGTGATTCAGCAATATGCCTCATGGCTTACAGGGAGAAGAGAAGAAGAAGAGAGCGGGGGAGGCACCTGGTTCAGCAAAGGGAGGAGCACCTCCTCAAGCTGAAGGGGCACATGCACACGCAGCTGAAGATCCATAGTGAGCCATCGCTCATAGGTGCCTTGCTAGACCCAGGGTCTATAGACAGCGCTTGTCATTCCTGCAGATGACTAAGAACCAGTGTCACTGAAGACTGCGCATACCTCGGGAACTGATTGGTCACATATGCCACCTGCTGCAGGATTTGGTGCCACAGGGATATGGAGGGCATCCACTTACAGCGCTGTGAAAGTGACCGTGGCGCTCAATATTTATGCAAGTAGCTCCTTCCACCGCTCCACAGGTAACCTACGCGGGATCTCACAAGCCTCCACGCACAAGTATATCCAGGAGGTCACGGACACAACCTTCGTGAAGGCACAGAAGTTTGTGCATTTCGCCCTGGATCAGGAAAGTAAGGAAGCAAGAGCACTAGGATTTGCGCAAATCTCTGGTTTTCCACTGGTGCAGGGTGCCATTGACTGCACTCACATGGTGCTTAGACCTCCGTGACAGCAAGCAGTCAACTACGTCAACCGCAAGGGCTTCCACTCACTGAATGTTCTGCTGGTGTGCAACCACAACAGACACATCCTACAGGTCTGCGCACGATTCCTAGGTAGTGCCCAACAACTCCTACATCCTAAGCAGTTCTCAGCTCCCTGACACCTTCCAGGGCTTGGAGAGGCTACAGGATAGGCTGTTCTGGGACAAGGGCTATCCACAAAGGACGTGGCTAATGACGCCAGTGCAGCAGCCTCGCAGAGCGACAGCATAACAAGGCTTAGGCCGCGACCTGGACTTTGGTGAAGCAAACAATAGGCATTTTGAAAATGAGATTCCTGTGCCTCGACAAGTCTGGTGGAGCAATGCAGTAGAGCCCCTAGCGGGTGTTGCGCATCATTGTCGCTTGCTCTGCGCTCCAAAACCTGGCGCTGCAACGGTGGGAGGACCTGGCTGAGGCGGAAATGGAGGAGCTACATGTCTCCTCGATGAGGAGGACATCGAAGGGGATGGCGATGATGAGGTCCTCCAAGGTGACGATACTGGCGATGAGGCCTTCGCACTGGCCCCGACAAGGCAGACATGCTCGGGAGGCCCTCATAGCTGCAAGATTTGTGGAGGATGATGACGAGATGCAGTGAGGACAGCCCTGATATCCTTACCTTGCATCTATGATTGTTTGACTCCTGTGTGGCTGATGGCAGCACACATATCCTCAGTGATCAGGCTCATGTCATGGAGATGCAATGGAGACCCTAATAGTCGCTAGATTCCAGGAGGATGATGACGACTTGCAGTGAGGACACTCCGTAGATCTTCACCTAGCCTCTGTGAATGTCTGGCTTCTGCTTGGCTGAGGGCTGCTCACTTGCACTGTGTGATCAGGTTCATATAATAGAGACACAGCCGTGAAACTTTGAATGCACCTGATCCTTTGTCAACCTTCAGCACCTGACCGCTTCAGGAGCACAGCGTCACTGGTCACAGACACTGAAGAGATGGGGGCCAGCCCCACCTGAAAGGTGCTGAGAGCACACAGAGAGAATGACGGAACACTGTGATGCCTGCCCACGACATTCTGGCAGCAATAGAGTCATAGGGTCATAGAAATACACAGCACAGAAGGAGGTGCATTGTATCTATGCTGATCAAAAAAGTGCTATCCAGCCAAATCCCGCTTTCCAGTGTCTGATACATAGCCCTGTAGGTTGAGGCATTTGAAGTGCATATCCATATATTTTATGAAAGCAATTAGACCCCCCACACAAACTCCATTCTCTCGTTACTGACTTCATGCCCCTCTCTGGCAACTGTCTGAGGCTGAGCAGACTGTTTGCAACTTTGGTGTCAAATTTGACCCCCAGATGACCACATATAAATACCATGGCTACAAGAGCAGGTCAAAGGCAAGAATCCTACGACAATTAACTCACCTCCTGACTCCCCAAAGCCTGTGTACGAGGCACAAGTCAGGAGTGTGATGGATTACCCTCCACTTGCCTGGATGAGTGCAGCTCCCACAACACTCAAGAAGCTTGACACTGTCCAGGACAAAGCAGCCACTTGATTGGCACCCCATCCACAAACATTCACTCCCTCCACCACCGACGCACAATAGCAGCAGTGTGTACCATCTACAAGATGCACTGCAGGAATTCACCAAGGCTCCTTTGACAGCACCGTCCAAATTCACGATCGCTGCCATCTAGAAGGATAAGGGCAGCAGATAGATGGGAACACCACCAGCTGGAAGTTCCCTTCCAAGTCACTCACCATCCTGACTTGAAAATATATTGTCATTCCTTCACTGTCGCTGGGTCAAAATCCTGGAACTTCCTTCCTAACAGCACTGTGAGTGTACCTACACCACATGGACTGCAGCAGTTCAAGAAGGCAGCTCACCAACACCTTCTCAATGGCAACTAGGGATGAGCAATAAATGCTGGCCCAGCCAGCAAAGCCCACATCCCATGAATGAATTTTTTAAAAATGCGTGGGCGTTGAGTGGTGCCATGGACAGGATGAGGACACGATCCACAGATGGTGGTGTGTGTGAGAGTGAATGGTAATGTCCCTTGAATTGACAGTGAGTGATATCCTTGTGGATGTGTGATGGTTTTGTGAGTTGAGAGTGATGTGACTTACCCTGGTGGAACGGAGGAGATCTTTCATCCTCTTTTGGCACTGGGTAACTGTCCTCTTTTGTAGGGTATTGGTGCTGACCATGTGTGCCACCGCCTCCTATGTTGGATTGGTGACCTTGCTTGCTGGTCTTCACCCAGAGCAGGGGTAGAGGACTTCACAATGGGCTCCCACTGTGCTCAGTAGGCGAGGGAAAGCTAAATTTGGGGACAACATGTTTCCTCCCCTTGGCAGCCATGTCTTTCCAGCAGCTTTCAATCCTTTAGAAAGTGCTAGGTCTGTGCAGGGGTGCCCTTTAAATATGGCACCCGGATTATTGAAGGCCTGAAGTGACGATGGGGTGGGCGAATCAGAGGTAATCCCGCCAGCGATCTGGAGTGTTTCCAGCACATGCATTATTAATGAGGCGGGACACGGCGGGAATGGGACGACTCGGCATGAAAACCTGCCATTGCGGCCAGCAGATAAAACGACTTTTCTCACGCCCGCAACCGCACTTAGTGCAAATCAGCCCTGATTCCGTCCTTTGAGTCTTCTTGGTTCACAGAGTGCCTCATAACAGGCTATTTGTGCAACTTTTAATTTGTGAGAGTGAAGAGTGTGCTGGTGCCCATAGGAGAAAATGTAGAATGATCAGAATATTCATCTGCCCGATTTAGATCATTGATCTTCTTGGGGAAGTAGCTTGCAGTCCTGTGGGCGAGAGAGGTTGCACTCGACACCTTTAGTGCCTCTCTTCAGATGGCACAAGATACTTTTTTTTGGAGTCTTTTTCCCACTGGCACCCAACTGTCTGTTTCGCCTCTGTTCACTGAAGTGAGTCCAGCTGCTTCTTTGGCAGGCATTCTTGAAAAGTGGTCCAACTCATGAAGTACCCAATCAATTGACCTGCCCATGAACTGAATAAGGCAAGCACTTTCATACTTATCTATTACTCCTTCAACTGGTTGCTGCAATTGTTAATCTGAACTGGCTTTTAATGACTGCACTGGTGTCAGCTGTGGCTCAGTTCATAGCACCCTCGGCTTTGAATCAGAAGGTTGTGGGTTCATGTCCCACTCCCGGAAAAAACCAAGAACTGTGAATGTACTCGAAAGAGTTGAATTTCCAAACACACTAATCCCATTTTACACAGGACTTACACCGGCGATTCCTCTAATGAATATGCACACATTTAACAACTTCTCATGATTATTGAATCGGGTTTAGTTGTTATTTCCTCCAGGATAAATTAGACCACTGATTTTCTCTGCTGGGGCTCACACCTGAAGAATCACTAAGAAATACCAGAAACTGGCATGATCATTGGGAGTCTGGGACTTTAAACCCAAAATTGAATAGCAAACTGCACTACTTGTTTTAAATGTAGACCCTTAAGTGATTTGTCCCCATGTCACATTGTGACTAGTCACACATCCTTGGAATGATCAGGTGGATGAGATGCTAGAAAGCTGTCACCGTCAACTGCCATACCTCAGTGCCTTCAGGAGAGAGCATTGGAAAAATAAAAGTTGTAACCAGATGTGCAAGTATACAGATTGACAGGCATGGCTTTAATTATAAAGGCAAAATACTGCGGATGCTGGAAACCTGAAACAAAAAGAGTGCTGGAAAAACTCAGCAGCTCTGACAGCACCTGTCATCTGAGAAAGACAGAGTTAACATTTCGCATCTATATGACTTCTTCAGAGCTCGGACTAGTTATTGTGTGTCTTTAACTATAGCTTATCTCTCTTTCACTCCTTGACTGTAAATCTCACTCTTGCCACCTGTTCCTCTTCGTTTCTGTGTAACTCCAAGACTACTTGAATGAGAACTATTCTGGAAAAACCTCCCAATGTATTGACATATTTATAGAAAATGCTGGAAAAACTCAGCAAGTCTGGTAGTGTCTGTGGACAGAGAAACGAGGTTAACGTTTTGAGTCCTAATCCAAGCTCTGAAGAAGAGTCATACGGACTCGAAACGTTAACTCTATTCCTCTCTCCACAGATGCTGTCAGACCTGCTGAGCTTTTTCAGCACTTTCTGTTTTTATTTCAGATTTCCAGCATCTGCAGTATTTTATTTTTATATTATATTGACATATTTATTTCATTTCACACAAGGCCAGCTTCCGGCATCACCACGATCAAAGGGCTATGCAACAGAAGATCATCACTATATTCAACTACAAGCTGACCATCCAGCATTGAGGTACTGCCAATCATAATTCTGTGAATAGATAAAAAGGAGTACAGCTGATGACACCAAGTTCAATAGAACACTAAACATAGGTGATAATAGAAAGTTGCGAAATGATATAGGTAGATTAAGTGAGTGGGCCAGGGTATTTTCTAAATAGTGGGAAGCTAGGAACTGTGGGTGAGCAGAGAGATTTGGGGGGTCCACGTACAGAATCACTGAAAGCTGGTGGATATGTCTAAAAATAATTAAAAATGGTAGTGAAATATTTATCTTTATCTTGAGAGGGCTGGAATAGGATGGAGCATAAAGCTAGAGGAGAAGAACAAGGATTTGAAAATGACGATAAGGAATGCATTCTGTGCTGTGGAGAAAGGGTCGCCAGTAGTGCAGGATGGTGGCGATGTGCCAGTACTTTGTGTGGGTGAGGCTGTAGGCTTTAGCATGTTGCTTGTGGAGTTTGCCTGCTTACAGGGCCTGGAACAAGGAGAGGATTAAATGTAACTGCAGGGTAATGATGAGTTCTAGGACTTTAACAAGAAAGGAAAGATGGAGGTGAGGCAATGATTGGAAACTGTGGCAACTCAATCTCTTCACCATGTCTAATTGACCTCACAACCACCTCTGTGCTGTAAGACTACGCATCTGACATTGCCATGGCTGGGTCAGAATTTCTTACTAGTGAATGGTGCGATAATTGAAGCCTTTTATATTGACTCCATCAACTCTGATGTTAAAAGTATAATGCACCAAATCCTACCAAGCCGCTACCATAGAAACATAGAAAATAGGAGCAGGAGTAGGTCATTTGGCTCTTCGAGGCTGCTCTGCCATTCATTATGATGATGGCTGATCCTCTATCTCAACGCCATACTCCCGCGCACTTCCCTTGCCCCTTGATGCCTTTAGAGCCAAGAAACCTATCTATTTCCTTCTTAAATATACTCAGTGAAATGCCTTCTGTGGCAGAGAATTCCATAGGTTTACCACCCTCTGAGTGAAGAAGTTTCTCCTCATCTCAGTCCTAAATGGTCTACCTTGTATCCTGAGACTGTGACCCCTTGTTCTAGACCCCTCAGCAAGAGGAAATATCATCCCTGCATCTAGTCTGTCAATCCCTGTCAGAATTTTATATATTTCAATGACATCCCCTCTCGCTCTTCTAAACTCCAGTGAATATAGGCCTAGTCGGCCCAATCTCTCCTCATACGACAATCCTGCCATCCCAGGAATCAGTCTGATGAACCTTCACTGCAGTTCCTTTGTGGTAAGTATATATATCCTTTCTTGGGTAAGAAGACCAAAACTGCACTCATTACACCAGGTGTGGTTTCACCAAGGCTCTGTACAGCTGCAGTAAGACATTCTTGTCCCTGTACTCAAGTCCTCTCGCAATGAAGGCCAACACACCATTTGCCTTCTTAACTGCTCGCTGCACCTGCATGCTTGCTTTCAGTGATTGATGTACAAGGACACCCAGGTCCCTTGTACATCAACATTTCCCAATCTATCACCAAATTAAATAATACCCTGCCATTCTGTTTTTCCTACCAAAGTGGATAACTTCACACTTAGTTTCATGTCGTCAGTAAACTTGGAAATATTACATTTGGTTGCCTCATCCAAATAATTGACATTTATTGTGAATAGCTGGGGCCCAAGCACTGATCCCTGCAGTACCCTGTTAGTCACCGTCTGCCACTCCGAAAAAGACCTATTTATTCCTACTCTCTGTTTCCTGTCTGCTAACCAATACAAATCCATGCCAATATATTACCCCCAATCCCATGTGCTTTAATTTTACGCACTAACCTCTTATGTGAGACTTTGTCAAAAGCTTTCTGAAAATCCAAATACACCACATCATTGGTTCTCCCTTATCTATTCTGCTAGTTAATCCTCAAAGAACTCCAGTAGGTCAAACATGATTTCCCTTTCATAAATCCATGTTGACTTTGCCTAATCCCGTTGATATTTTCTAAGTGTCCTGTTATCATATCCTTTATAATAGATTCTAGCATTTTCCCTACTACTGAGGTTAGGCAAACCGGTCCGTAATGCGCTGTTTTCTCCTTCCCTCCTTTGTTAAATAGCGGGGCTACATTTGCCACTGTCCAATCTGCTGGGACTTTTCCAGAATCTACATAATTTTGGAAAATGACAACCATCACATCCACTATTTCCATGGCCACCTCCCTTAGTGCCCTGGGAGATAGATTATCAAGCCCTGGGGATTTATCGGCTTTCAGTTCCATTAATTTCTCCAGCACTACTGTTTTAGTAATACTAATTTCCTCCAATTTCTCCTTCTCGCTAGACCCTTGATTCCCTAGTATTTCTGTGAAGTTATTTGTGTCTTCCTCCGTGAAGACAGAACTAAAGTAGTTCTTTAATTGCTCTGCCATTTCCTCATTTTCCATTATAAATTCTCCTGTTTCAGACTGTAAGGGGCCTATATTTGTCTTTACTAATCTTTTTCATTTACATACTTATAGAAGATTTTACAGTCTGCCTTTATGTTCCTTTTTTTAATGTACCAAGATCTTTGCTTCCAAGTTTTCAAAATTCTTATCTATATCTTCGTCACCTGAGACTCAAGTTCCACAGCGACTTGTTGGTTACCTATCATCAAAGTGTAAACTGTCCAAAGCCTGACTTTCATAGCCGGACCAACCCCAGTTGTCCATGACCTTCGTTCTAGCTAACCTATGTTCACTGCTTTATCCCTAAACCGATCAAATTTAAAATAAAAGCAAAATACAGCGGATGCAGATTATCTAAGTGAAACGTTAACTGTTTCTCTTTCCACTGATGCTGTCAGATCTGCGTATTTCCAACATTTTCTGTTTTATTTCACATTTAAAAACCACTCCCCCTCTTACCTTCACTCTCCACCTGCTGGACCATCAGTCATTTTGGATCCATATTCCTGAGAGCAATCAAAAATATCTCTACTTTTTACATTTTTCCCCTCCTTCAAAAGCCAGCTCAAACCTACTGTTTGCCTATGCCTTTGGCAACCTCCCCTAGTTCTCCTTTCACTTTACAACGTTTATTTTCACCTCTTCGAAATGAACTGAGGTATGTATTTTATTAAGGGTGCACAACCATGCAAGTACTTTTTATGCCTGACACACTGCCTGGCTGCATGCATTCCCTGGTGACATATTGCCTGACTGTGGGTTGCCTGATGGTTGCTTGTTTCCTGGTTGCATGTTCCTAACTGTGTGTGTTGCCTGGTGACACATTGCCTGACTGCGGGTTGCCTGATGGTTGCGTGTTTCCTGGTTGCATGTTCCTAACTGTATACATTCCCTGGTGACACATTGCCTGACTGCGGGTTACCTGATGGTTGCGTGTTTCCTGGTTGCATGTTCCTAACTGTGTGCGTTGCCTGGTGACACATTGCCGGACTGCGGGTTGCCTGATGGTTGCGTGTTTCCTGGTTGCATGTTCCTAACTGTGTGCATTGCCTGGTGACGCGCATTGCCTGACTACACAGGTTGCGTGACTGGTGTCCATTGCCTGGCTGTGTGTGTTGCCTGGCTGTGCATGTGCAAGGAATGGATTGGGCAAAACAAAAACAGAATTACCTGGAAAAACTCAGCAGGTCTGGCAGCATCGGTGGAGAAGAAATCAGTTAACGTTTCGAGTCCTCATGACCCTTCGGCAGAACTCAGTATAGTTAGGAGAAAGGTGAAATATAAGCTGGTCTAAGGTGGGGGGGCGGGGGGAGAGAGAAGTTGAGGGTGGGGTGATTGTGAGGATAAGCAAGCAGTGATAGGAGCAGATAATCAAAAGATGTCACAGACAAAAGGATCAAAGAGGTGTTGAAGGTGGTGATATTATCTAAGAAAAGTGCTAATTAAGAATGGAAGGCAGGATACTCAAGGTACAGCTCTAGTGGGGGTGGGGTGGAAAGACTAACAAAGTTTTAGTTTTAGATTTAAAAATAATGGAAATAGGTGGGAAAAGAAGAATCTATATAAATTATTGAAAAAAAAGGGAGGGGGGAGAAACGGGGTGGGGATGGGGGGAGGGGGAGTTTAAGATCTAAAGTTGTTGAATTCAATATTCAGCCCGGAAGGCTGTAAAGTGCCTAGTTGGAAGATGAGGTGCTGTTCCTCCAGTTTGCGTTGGGCTTCACTGGAACAATGCAGCAAGCCAAGGACAGACATGTGGGCAAGAGAACAGGGTGGAGTGTTAAAATGGCAAGCGACAGGGAGGTTTGGGTCTTTCTTGCGGACAGACCGAAGATGTTCTGCAAAGCGGTCGCCCAGTTTGCGTTTGGTCTCTCCAATGTAGAGGAGACCACATTGGGAGCAACTAATGCAGTAGACTAAGTTAGAGGAAATGCAAGTGAAATGCTGCTTCACTTGAAAGGAGTGTTTGGGCCCTTGGACGGTGAGGAGAGAGGAAGTGAAGGGGCAGGTGTTGCATCTTCAGCGTGGGCATGGGGAGGTGCCATAGGTGGGGGTTGAGGAGTAGGGGGTGATGGAGGAGTGGACCAGGGTGTCCCGGAGGGAACGATCCCTACGGAATGCCGCCAGGGCAGTTTGGTTGCATTCCCTGTGATTCAGAGAAATGGAAACCACCAGCACAGCCTTGCATGCTTTGTTCTGTGCTAGCACAAGTGTCTGCTACCACATGACAGAAAAATTCCACATATACCGTAACTGTTTTGAATAAGAGTCCCAGCCTGAAAGATAATTGTTTGTTACACAATAAACAATTTTGGTAAATTCACTATGGATTCCAAGAAAGTAACTTGATTCAGAGCTGTGACTCAGCTGCTGAAGTATGAAACTTTGGCTACTTCTCATCAACTTAATGGCTGCATGGAAGCAGTAGGATTTTCGAGGGATGTAACCTTCACCCCTTACCCCCCTCCTTTTTGGATAAGTGAGCTATTATGAATAAAGCTTGGCTATATTATTATGATACAAGCAGAGAACTGCAAAACCTCTGCGATGAAATTAGTATCTTTATTGTAACAACACTTAACTAAATCCCCAACCCACCCTTCCCATGCCATTCCCCTCAAGCCATACCTATTCTATTCCTTTCACTCTTATATGATCCCAATCCCATTCCCCATCTCATACTTTCTTCTGAGCTTCTCTCCCGTGCCGTCCCCGTTCCCCCACCCATGCCATTCCACCCCCCCACCATGCCATTTCACCCTCCCCAGACCCATGCTGATTCCCCTTCCCTGTCATCATTAACACACTAGCAATCAAGGTCAGAGATGGCTGTGAGCACTGGACCGGAGCTCAGTAAGTAAGTCTGGGAGCAGCGAAGACCGGGGGCCAGTAGGGAGGCTAGGGAACAGCGGGGGTCAGGGGCCTGTAAAGTAGGCCTGGAGCAAGGAGGCCAGGGGCCTGGTCTCCTTATTTAAGGAAAGGTGTAAATGTGCTAGAAGCAGTTCAGAGAAGGTTTACAAGACGAGTATCAGGAATGGGCGGGTTGTCTAATGAGAAAAGGTTGGACAAGTTATGTAATAGATGGGAAGGCAAGTGGTGAAGATGACACAAAGAGGGATATACAGAGGGATATAGACAAGTGAGTGGGCAGAATCTTGGCAGATGGAATGTAATGTGGGAAAATGTGAGGTTATGCACTTTGACAGGAAGAATAGAGCTGAATATTATTTAAATGGAGAAAGACTGCAGAAGGCTGTAGCACAGAGTGATTTGGGAGTCCTTGTCCATGAATCCCAAAAAGCTAACTTACAAATTCAACCAGTAATAGGGAAGGCAAATGGCCTCTACTTTAATGCCAAGAGTATTACTGGTAAAACGGATGAGTTAAGGGTGAGGATTGACACGTGGAATTGTGATATAGTATCCATCACTGAGACGTGGTTGAGGGAGGAGCAGGATTGGCAGCTCAACATTCCGGGATATAGAATCTTCAGGTGAACAGGGGAGGGGGTAAAAGAGGAGGAGGCGTTGCATTATTAGTTAAGGAATCAGTTACTGTAGTAAGGAGAGATGATATTTTGGAGGGGGCATCAAATGAAGCTTTGTGGGTAGAGCTTAGGAATAAAAAAGGGGCAACCACATTATTAGGTGTTTATTATAGACCCCCAGATAGTCAGCAGGAAATTGAGGAGCAAATATGTGCACACTTCGCAGAGGTGTGTAAAAACTATAACAATAGGGTAATTATTTTTGGTGATTTCAACTTTCCCAACATTAATTGAGATAGACATAGTGTTAAGGGCTTGGATGGAGTGGATTTCTTAAAATCTGTACAGGAGAACTTTTTAGGTCAATATGTGGAGGGTCCAACAAGGGACGGTGCAGTGCTCAACCTAATTCTGGGGAATGAAGCCGGACAGGTGGCTGAGGTGGTGGTGGGGGAGCATTTTAGTGATAGCGACCACAACATGGTACAATTTAAACTTGTTATGGACAAAGAAATAGACAAGTTGCAAAAAAATGTTTTGGATTGGGGAAGAGCGGACTTTAGTAAAATAAGGCAGGACCTGGCTATGGTAGACTGGAAACAGCTACTTGTGCGGAAATCTACGGAGGAGCAGTGGGGGTCGTTCAAAAAGGAAATGGGGTCAACATGTTCCCTCTAGGGTGATAGGAAGGAGTAATAAGCCCAGAGAACTATCGATGACCAGGGATATTCAGGATATGATGAGAAGGAAAAGAGAGGCTTTTAGCAGGTACAAGGGAAGCAAATCAGCGGAGGCATTAGTGGAATACTGTTCTGTTGAAGAGTCATGTGGACTAGAAACGTTATCTGTGCTCCTCTCCACAGATGCTGCCAGACCTGCTGAGTTTTTCCAGGTATTTTTGTTTTTGTTTTGGATAGACTTGGGTTGTTTTCGTTGGAGCAGAGAAGACTGAGGGGTGACCTGATCGAGATGTACCAAGATTATGAGGGGCATGGACAGGGTGGATAGGGAGCAGCTATTCCCCTTAGTTGAAGGGTCAGTCACGAGGGGACATAAGTTCAAGGTGAGGGGCAGGAGGTTTAGGGGGGATGTGAGGAAAAACCTTTTTACCCAGAGGGTGGTGACAGTTTGAAATGCACTGCCTGGGAGGGTGGTGGAGGCGGGTTGCCTCACATCCTTTAAAAAGTACCTGGATGAGCACTTGGCATGTCATAACATTCAAGTCTATGGGCCAAGTGCTGGTAAATGGGATTAGGTAGGTAGGTGAGGTGTTTCTCACGTGTCGGTGCAGACTCGATAGGCCGAAGGACCTCTTCTGCACTGTGTGATATACTGGCATTGAAGGCAGTGCAGAGAAGGTTCATTTGGTTGATCCCAGGCATGGAGGGATTTTTTTATGAGGAAAGGTTGAGTAGGTTGGTCCTGTATTCATTGGAGTTTAGAAGAATGAGAGGTGACCTTATTGAAATATGTAAGATTATTAGGGGGCTTGACAGGGTAAATGCTGAAAGGTTAAAGTAAAATACTGTGGATGCTGGAAATCTGAAACAAAAGCAGAAAATGCTGGTAAAACTCAGCAGGTCTAACAGCATCAGTGGAGAGACTAAGGGTCATATGGACTCGAAACATCTGTGGAATTCTTTACCGCAGAGGGCTGTAAGGCTGGGTCGTTAAGTATATTCAAGGCTGAGATAGACAGATTTTTAATCAGTAAGGGAATCAAGGGTTATGGGGAAAAGGCAGGAAAGTGGAGTTGAGGATTATCAGATCAACCATGATCTCATTGAATGGCGGAGCCTACTTCTGCTCCTACGTCTTATGGTCTTGGGCTTGCATCCACTGGGATTTAGAAGAGTAAGAGGAAACATGATTGAAAGCTTTAAGATCCTGAGGGATCTTGACAGGGTGGATGTGGAGAGGATGTTTCCTCTTGTGGGAGAATCTAGAACCAGGGGTCACTGTTTAAAAATAAGAGATCGGTCATTTAAGACAGAGATGGAGAAATTTTTTTCTCTCAGAGGGTGGTGAGACTTTGGAACTCTCTTCCTCAAAAGGTGGTGGAAGCAGAGTATGTGAATATTTTTAAGACAGAGCTAGATAGATTCTTGATAAATAAGGGGGTGAAAGGTTATTGTAAGTAGACAGGAATGGGTGGTTGAGGTTACAAATAAGATCAGCCATGATCTAATTGAATGGCAGAGCAGGCTCAAGGGGCCGAGTGGCTGTTTGTGTGTGTGTGCCTTTTTTATCTGTCGCTCCATTCTCCCTATCCCTTATTCTCACTTAATCTCTGTTTTCTCTGGAAGCAATTTCAACCTCTGCATATAACCAATGGGAAATTGTCCATGACTTTCATATCATTGAAATCAAATCAATGAAATGAGAATCAGGCAGGCACTGTGAATGGTGGATGATCCATTCTGTCAGATTAATGGGGAAGATGGTGGTTTAGTGGTTAAATCACTGGACCTTTAATCCAGAGGCCAAGACGAATGCTCAGGGGACATGGGTTCAAATCGCACCATGGCAGCTAGTGGAATTTAAATTCAATTAATAACTCTGGAATATAAAGCTAGTTTCAGTAATGGTGACCACGAAACGATCATTGTTTGTCGTTAAAAACCATCTGGTTCACCAGTGCTATTTCGGGAAGGATATCTGCTGCACTGACCAGAAAACTGACTGCCCCGCAGCGACAATATACTGGAGCAGCCTTAATCCAGCCCTCGAGAGCTGTCAGTGAATTTGATTGGCTGACAGCTCTGGAGTTTCAGCAGTGCCAGGATCAAATATTGTCCACATACTGGGACTACAAGCAGTTCCCACTCCCGCCAACCTCCCGCATTCACCTTCAAATATGCCGGCGGGAGGCTGTAAAATTCAGCCCAATATTTCAGGATGACCAAGTGTATCCCATGGCATATGGGGTGAAGACTGAAACATCATGTTTCCTCACTCAGCCTTGAAACAATTGAAAATATAGGCCTGAATTTTCTGGTTGGCGGCGGAGCAGAGCAGGCATGGGCAGGCTCGGACCCGATCACTGCCCATGATGGGGTCCGCGCCGCCATTTTACGTGGGTGGGCCAATTAAAGCCTCCCAGCGTATTTCTCGACTCCCGAGGATAGCGGAAGTGGACAGGCAGCGGTGGGCGTACACAGACCGCCGGGTTCAATGGCGACCTGGCAGTCTGTCTAAATGAAGGCTTGGCAGCCTTTTGTTGGCTGCTCACAATGGCCAGTGCAAGGCCACAGCAGAGGACTTCTGCTAAGCAAGCCAGTCCAGAGGCTAGGCCAACGGAGCAGGCCAGGCTGGAGGGTAGGGCAGTGGGACAGGCCAGGCTGGAGGGTAGGGCGGAGGGGCCAGTGTGCCCCTTGTTTTTTGGATGAGTGCCTTGCTGCCCTCCTTCAGGAGGTGCAGCAAGAGATGCTGGTCCCCCAGGATGGGAGGAAGAGGCCCTCCCACATGACGAAACGTGCCTGGGAGGAGGTGGCAGAGAGCTCCTGCGACGTGGCGTGGTGCACCTGGATCCAGTGCTGCAAGTGCTTCAACGACTTGTTGTGCTCTGGCAGGGTGAGTACCATGTTGGCATTGGGCATTTAACCCAGCAATCTGAGTGTCATGGCTGCATTGAACCATTGACGGCATTTGTCCTTTGCTGGGTGGGCAAGCAGATATTGCCCATGCTGAGGTCAGCCTGAGAGGGTGGTGAAGAGATGTGTTTTGCCCCCGCATCATGTGTTACACTGAGTCCCACATGACTGGTGTGGGGACAACCTGGAGGAGCTGCACCTAGGCGCTGTGCTGGAACTCCAGGACATGTCCTAGTTAGGGTGATGAGATGGTGGGAGGTGAGTTTCAAGCTGGCGTGGCAACGAAACATCTGCTGCCCTCTGCGCTCCACATGCTTGCACCTCCTTGCTATGGAAGGATATACCGTGTGGTGCCTAATGTTGATGTAGGCAGCATCTGTCCAAGGAGGGGGGTGTGGAACAGGCCTAACATCTTTGTGTGAGTGCTCGCCGGCAGCAGGGTGAGGAGGCACTGGAGCCCTGATATGTTCCACTCTCGTTGGGGTGGGCCGTGCGCAAACAGAGTCCATGTGCAATTTTCACTAATCAATGCTCTTCTCTCATTTTCAGGAGAAGAATGCTCATAATGAAGCAGAGCGTGTGAGGACTGGCAGCGGCCAGGCACAGATCACCATTCTCAGCCGCTTCGAACAGGAGACCCTGGATCTGGAGAGGTGCCATGCACCCAGGTCCACTGGTGTCAGTGAGGCTGGGTGCCACGACCAGGTGTTTGTGGCCAACAGTGAGGGTAACATTGTCCTCCCAACAGCCAAAGCACTGCTGAATGTTAAATGATTTAATTTTGCAACATGGCTTGACCATTGGTTATGGAAGGATGAGCGCATAATGATCCGCGGGACAGGGATGAACTTTGTCATTGTCTCCACACTAATTGATCCGCTGTCCTTGTTCTTCCTTTCAGCATCGTTGGAGCAGGGCTGGGAGGAGGAGCAGCAGAGGCCCCCTCTCACACCGTCGTGAGCCACCTTCTGAGGGGATAGCACCTTGTCACCCAGTAGCCACCCATCCAGCCAGGCTGGAGCACTGAAGAGCCCCAGCACCTGGGAGTGTCTGAGGATGTAGGCATCGTGGGAGCTGCCTGGGCACCTTGCACAGACTTGTAAAATCAGCATCCTGTGGTCACACACTATCTGCACGTTCATGGAGTGGAAGCCCTTCCTGTTGACGAAGGCACCGGGCTCACCTGCTGGCGTCTTGATGGCCACATGTGTACAGTCTATAGCACCCTGGATGCAGGGGAAGCCAGCAATCACTACGAAGCCTCTGGCTCACTGTGTCTGGCTTGCCTGGTCCCAACGGAAGTGGATGAAAGTCAATGCCCGTCTGAACAGAGCGCCTGTAACCTGCTTGGCACAAGTGTGGACAGCCAATTGGGAGACACTGCATAGATCACCCACTGAGCCCTGGAAGGAGCCAGAGGCATAGAAGTTGAGGGCAATTGTGACCTTTAGAGTCACTGGTATGGGATGTCCGCCCACACAGTTAGCAGAGATCTCAGGCCCAATCATCTGACAGATATTGTTGACTGTCTCCCTTGAGAGACGGAACCTCCTTCGGGACAGCACCTCAGACATGTTGAGATAGCTGCTTCACCACCTGTATACCCTGGCAGCAAGATATTGGCGTCTTCTGTGGCCCCTTCCGCCTTGGCCCTGCGCGTGTCCTCCCCTGGAGGCTGAATGTGCACTCCTGGCCTCCTCCTCCTTCTAGCCCTCCCTTCCTCCTCAGAGGAGGTGCCTCCAATGGACAGTTCATCTCCCATTCCCAGGCTAAGGGAAGGCTTCCTGAAACCTGCAGGCCCAGAAAAGATTCCATTGCAGAGCGCTGACCTGAAGGTTAGGAGGCCAGAAAAAGCAGCTGGTATGTGTTTTGAAGCACTGCAGATCACGCAGACAAGTTTGACAAACTTTCATGAATAAATCCTTGACTGTGCACATTCGTGACCCCAGTGAGCCCTCTTATCCCGCCCGCGGATGAGGTTTATACAAATGTGTCCTACCCGCCTGCCCGTTGCGCCCGTGCGCCGATCCGACGATTGCACCGTCGCCAAAAAATCGGTGTTGATTGAACACTCGAGAGCCTTAAGTGGCCCGTTAATTAATGGCGGGTGGGCGTCAGACATCATTGCACGCCCACCCAGCGAAATATCGTGATGGCGCACGGTGATGTCGGGACGCTCACCTGACCTCACCGCGCGTCAATTTACACGCAGACGTGCGGGGCCCGCCCCCGCACAACAGCGGGGATATTCTGCCCTTAGTCGAGAAAACAATTACATACAGCAAATTAAAAAATAATAGAATTTTACTGTTGTTTTTGTGGATCGACCATTGGGCCTCCTGTTATCCACAATTGTTCATATGTATTTAATCCATTATTAAAAGGAAACATCATAGATATTAATAGTAAGCACATCTAGAAAAAGAATGTACTGGAATGGAGATTCCTTAAAATCTTCTAAAATGAATGATTGCTCAACAGAACACTGGCCTGAACAAACCCAAGATTTTAAAGCAAATTGTGCGTTTTTTTTTGTTTTCTTTGAACGCTCTATTTATTAGTTATAAAAATATTAGAGATAGGAAAAAAGACTGATTGCACACAAAGCTTTGACTGAACTGGGACTCAGCGCCTTATCCTGTCTTAATTTTTCTTGTTAACCCAGCAAAAAGAATGCGGGGGGATCAGATTTAGACATAGGATATCCCAGCCTGTTTATTTTCTTCAATTAAAAAGAAACTTGCATGGGAGATGCCTTTCACTACTTCCAATCAGTTGTGAAATACAATAGTATTGTTATGTAGGCAAATGTGGCACCCAATTTATGCACAGTTAAGCCCCAACTATCAATGAAATAAAAAGAAACATAATGTAGAATAATCTACCAGAACAATTATTTCTATTTCCTTTGATCTCAACTTGGCCTTCTTGCATAGAGCTATAAAAGTGAAAAAGAGAAACTGTCTCCACTGCCTTGAGGCTCATTAGCCAGATTTAATAGAATGAAGTTACTGCAATTGGCAAAGGAACCAGAGGGAAGATTGAGTTTTTTCACCTAGCCAGAACAAATAAATTTCCTTCGGTCACTGTGCCACTCATAAATTGGTCAACGGATAGGGGGGGATCTGCTAGTCGAATTTCTCTTTTAATTTTCTACACAGGTTCTTGACCCAGTCATGAATAATGTTTGCAGTTTTGTCTTAATCCCCAGTCCAATGAAGGCACCACCTGCATGCACACAGAAAAGCCAACTGAGCCCAGAGGTACGGATCTTGATGGAGGAAAAAGAACAGGCAATGATGGCTTTTCAGGAAACTATCCAGGTAGGAACACACAAACAGGAGCCCCTCAAGCTACTTCTGCCATTTAATTAGATCATGGTTGTTAGAGTAATGGAGTCATTATTGCGTCATAGAAGGAGACGATTTGGCTCATTGAGTCCACACCAGCTCTCTGTAAAGCAATCCAGCCAGTCCCATTCCCCCGCCCTATTCACGTAGCCCAGCAAGTTTATTTCCCTCAAGCGCCCATCCAATTTCCTTTTGAAATCGTTGTTCTGTATCTTAACTCCATCTAACCATCTAGGTTCAGAAACCCTTAATACTTTTACCTAACGATCTCAGTTTTGAAATTGTCAGTACACCCCCAGCCTCAACAGGTTTATTTTGAAGGTGGGAGTTCTAAACTTCTACTGACCGTTGTGTAAAGAAGTGTTTTCTGACAACACCTCTGAATGGCAGCCAGCAAAGCCCACATCCCGTGAATGAATTTTTTAAAAATGGCCTAGCTCCAATTTTAAGGTTGTTCTGGATTCCTTCACCAGAGGAAATTGTTTCTCTCCATCTAGCCCATCAATTCCTTTTCGATCATCTTATTAGGTCACCCCTTAATCTTCCATCAAAATACTATTGATGCTGGAAATCTGAAATAACGACAGAAAATGCTGGAAATACTCAGGTGGCAACTGTGGAGAGAGAAACAGAGTTAACGTTTCAGGTTGATGACCTTCTGACAGGATTGTTTTCATGTTCTAATGAAAGGTCTACGGCCTGAAACATTACCGCAGTTTCTCTCTCCACAGATGCTGCCTGACCTGCTGAGTATTTCCCAACAGTTTCTGGTTTTATTCCGAATCCATTCAACTTGTCCTCATAATTCACCTGGCATTGAATAGATTTAAGCTATACAACTTTTTAAAAAATCATTATTGCTTCAAGGGATGTGGGTAACTCTGCCAAGGCAGATATTATTGCCCTATCCTGAGAAAGTGGTGTGGACAGCCTTCTTGAACTGCTTTACTCCTACTTATTGGTAATCATTCTCACAATTATTTATAACTAAGCTGCTTGACAGAGGACATTTCTTATTCTAATAATAACTGCACTTCAAAAAATTACTCTGTGGGCTGTAAAGTGCTTTGAGGCACCCTGAAATGTGCCTACAAACTTAAGTCTTTTTTTTTTGCTTTATTTTATTAAAAGTCAACCAGATAGTGGACCTTTGGTTATGCCTTTCATTGTTCTGTATCGTGCCTCCTCTTCAGTCTTCTCCAGCAGAATTAAGTTCTGGCATCTGAGTCTTTCTTCATTACTAGAAAGAAAGGACTACTTCCAGTTATATCCCTCCTTTCATGACCACAAGAAATCCTAAAGCGTTTTACAAGATAATGAAGTACTTTTTTTTTAAAAGTGTAGTCACTCTTCTAATGTTGCAGCTGAGGTCCTGGGATCTGGGATGATGTCAATATCACTGTTTTAAATGGAGCTTGGGTATTGTGTTTCAGATACTCCAGGTGAAAGTTCGCCGACTTGAGCACCTTCTATACCTGAAAAACGTCCGAATTGATGACCTCACACGGCGTGTGCAGCAAGCTGAGCAAAGATAAAAGCGCCTTTCCTCTCACCTCTCATTTCAGCCATGACAACCATATTAAAGCTTTTTACGGATCAGTGTTTAAAAGGATTAATGATCACAAAAATCTCTTGACATTTACCAACCTGACTGAAAATGTATAGCAGGTTGTCAATGGGAACTATGAACCTGGTCTCAGATGTAGCAGCTAATTTGGGCTGCTGGGCATCAAAACCAGACCCCAATCCTTCCTCACCTGACATCAACTTGCATGCACCTTATGGCTTGGTCTACTGGATTGTGACAAGCAATTTTCCACTGTCTAACCCAGTACACTGAAACTGTTCATGTAACCTTTTCAGAAACATAGTCAAACTCAGCACATTTAGGATGATGAGCTATGGCCTCAGTCTTGTATGGAACCTAGTAATTGTGTCGCATTTTCAGCCCTCATGTCAGCTACAATAGTGACTCCGATCACAAAATAGACACAGAGGAAGGCCTTTTTCATCACCTTAAGTAATACCTCCAAAAAGGGCCCACAGTGTCCCCATCTTACGCTCTGATTTTTTTCTAAAATGACTTCAGTGTTTTTGCCTTCTGCCTTATCTGGATGTCTGTTCCAAGTCTTGATCAAATTTTTTAAAGGAAGATTTTCCTGGCACCTGTCCTCAATTTGTTTTCAGCTAATTTGAGTTTGTACCACTTGCCTTAGTGCTACCATTATTTTGAAATCACCTCACGGCTTTAAACTGCGACAAAATTTATTTCCTTTGTCACGGCCATGAGGTCAGCAGTTTTGGTCACCTCCTTTCAAGGATGAAAAGATCATGCTTCTCCCAAACTAATATTACTCCCACAACTAATGTTACCAAGGGGGAGAAAGAAACTCGTCATCCATCTTGTTACTAATTTGTCGGAGCTCAATAAATACAAAAAGGCTGCCATGTTTGCCTCGAGACACTGCACTCCAAGACATTTATGATACGCAAAGCTCCTTGAGAGGGGAGTGAGCTCAGGATGGCGTTCATTAACTCGGGTTAGCAATGAGCATGATCGTAGCGAATAATTGCCTTTTCTCTTGCATATGCAGGTAGGTGACCAGCAGAACACACTCTGCTTCCTTTATCAAATTAACAGTTTCAGCAAGCCGCAAAGCATTCACAACCTTTAGACAAGAGCGTGCTGTGGTCCCATTCACAGCCACAACAGGTGCTTTATTTAACACTTTAATATTGAGTGT
The DNA here is from genome assembly GCF_964194155.1 of Cetorhinus maximus. Lineage (NCBI taxonomy): Eukaryota > Metazoa > Chordata > Chondrichthyes > Lamniformes > Cetorhinidae > Cetorhinus > Cetorhinus maximus. The sequence continues at coordinate 235,474,048 of NC_135879.1, forward strand.
CTTGTATACCACCAGTAGGTCGAATGTTAATTTTAGTAAATTGATTTTGTTACTGTGTTAAAAAGGGACTCCTTCAAGAATCAGCTGCTATGAAGAATTATGATTAAGATTATTTTTTGAACCATTCATATTTGTTTGAAATGTCTATGATGACTGTTGAAGATGCCATTGACAGTATTGGCTTCTTGGACTAACTGAACATTGTGCAGGTGCTGAATTAACATTATTAAAGGATATAATCATTAAATGGTGGTGGTGGGATGGGGGGTGGAATTCTCTTTCATTTAGATTTCTCAGACATCTTTATGAAAAAAGATAATTTCTGTAATTTAACAGTAAACAACGCATGCATATGCATTTTCTGCCATCACACTTTCTTTGACATCTAATTATTTGGCAAATATCATGCATCTAATTAACGCATATGCTAATTTCAAGTGAGTCCAACCAGATGTTGCCTCTGAGCATAGTGATCGCACCTTATAATGGCTAGCCTGAAAAGGATTTACAACTACTCTTTAGTGAGAAACAGTACACTGTACATTACATAATATAATAACGCCTGCCCTGATAAAACAGCACATCCTCTGACTCATTGTGAGTACCATCATGAGAGATCCACCAGCAATATCAATGGCTTAGCATCCTTGCCCTTGCAAAACAGCAAATCAATTAACTCACCCAAATGGAAGAGCCATGTATTGTGTTGGCTCTCCTTACTGCTAAGCCACTGTAGTGATGTGACTAACAATGCAGTTCTATTGATGTCAGGGGAGTTATAATTTCAGAACAATCTGGTTCATTATTTATCTCCTCAATTAATTTACCTTTTTAAACTTTTATCATTTACATTTTTTTTTAACAGGCAATGGATTAGCACTTTGAGTAAAACGTATCCCTCGCCTCCCCTACCCACCCAAACTTTCCATTCCCTTTGAGTTGAAGCTCTTTGAAGATTAACTGTATCAGTGAATTGAGCAGCCTTATAATCTGTGGTTCAGGGATGAAATGGTATTAATGTCTAGAAATGTTGAATGATCTTCAGCTGCTAAAGGTTCTTGTAAAAAAAACAAAGGATTACAAAGTATAGAGTATGTACATGAGAAGCATTGATTTAATTGGATTGAAACTTGAGTTGCAATAATTAAAAGTAGTTTTCTCGGTATCTGACAATTTACTTTCACAGAATATACTATTTTTTTCCACAGAATGGGACGCTAATGGAAAATTATATAATTGATTTAGAATTGTTTGCCTTGATTTTAACAAGTTTTGATGTAAAACCATATTTACCCACATTATGATTTAAATCCTTTAAATAAAGATGTTAATAAAGAATCGCAAATACTCCTTCAACCATAATTTAAGATTATAGTTTTTAGTAGTGTTTCTGAACATCAATACTGTGAAATGAACTGACACTTTTCCATCTCCCACTCCAATCATCCTGTGAGCTCTCAGTGAGATTGTTAATTTAGTGCTAACAGAGACAGAGATTTGAATTGTACATCCAGTTAAGAACTCAGTTCAAATCTTTTCAAGCCGTATTTATATGGAATAGGCTTGTCCAATGCCTGGCCCGCGGACCACAACCCGGTCCCCAAAGCCTCTGTATCCGGCCAGTGGACTCACTGTTCGAACTATTGTCAAGTTGAATGAAAGATCAGCAAGAAGTTGCTGCTCCAATAACGTGCCATTTCTCTCCTGCCTTTACTGCTGATAGGCTCAGAGGCAAGTCTATCAGCAGTAAATTCAGGAGAGGATCAGTCTCTGAATGGAGGAGCAGCGTGTGAAGGTGAGTGGCTCCTCTGTTTTCAAAGCGCGCATGCTCTCTCTCGGCCTTTTGTGCAGGCACCAGCCCCTAAAGGAGCGCAGGGCCAAGGTGGTGGAGAGAGCCACGAGGAAAAGCAACACATGTTCAGCAATTAAGTGGAGGGTCAGGAAGATCTGTCGAGCGGGTGGAGGTCAGTAGGCCCGCGGAACTAGAAGCAGCAACATGGTCTGCGGAGCAGGTGGAGGTCGGGAAGGCCTGCCACATGGGAGGAGGGCCCACCCGCTACTTCCTGATCAATTCCTCCTGACGTAAAGTGTCCAAACTTTGTGGGCCCTGGTGGGAAGTGAATCTGTTTCTGTGAGCAAGTCAGTGGGCGGAATCCACCATGGTTCAAGCTAACAGGGCAGCCATGTAGCACACTAATCTCTGGCCATCCAAGTGGTGGCCAGAAATCTCCAGGAAGTGTTAAGGGGCCGTCACACTTAACCACGACAGGATCTTAGTACAAAAATAAAAACAAAAAGCTAAAAGCTACTGCGGATGCTGGAAATCCAAAACAAAAACAGAATTACCTGGAAAAACTCAGCAGGTCTGGCAGCAACGGTGGAGAAGAAAACAGTTGACGTTTCGAGTCCTCATGACCGTTCGGCAGAACTGAAGTATAGTTAGGAGAGGGGTGAAATATAAGCTGGTCTAAGGTGGGGGGCGGGGGGAGAGAGAAGTTGAGGGTGGGGTGGTTGTAGGGATAAGCAAGCAGTGATAGGAGCAGATAATCAAAAGATGTCACAGACAAAAGGATCAAAGAGGTGTTGAATGTGGTGATATTATCTAAGAAAAGTGCTAATTAAGAATGGATGGCAGGATACTCAAAGTACAGCTCTAGTGGGGGTGGGGTGGAAAGACTAACAAAGTATTAGTTGTAGATTTAAAAATAATGGAAATAGGTGGGAAAAGAAGAATCTATATAAATTATTGAAAAAAAAGGGAGGGGGAAGAAACGGGGTGGGGATGGGGGGAGGGGGAGTTTAAGATCTAAAGTTGTTGAATTCAATATTCAGCCCGGAAGGCTGTAAAGTCCCTAGTCGGAAGATGAGGTGCTGTTCCTCCAGTTTGCGTTGGGCTTCACTGGAACAATGCAGCAAGCCAAGGACAGACATGTGGGCAAGAGAACAGGGTGGAGTGTTAAAATGGCAAGCGACAGGGAGGTTTGGGTCTTTCTTGCGGACAGACCGCAGGTGTTCTGCAAAACGGTCGCCCAGTTTGCGTTTGGTCTCTCCAATGTAGAGGAGACCGCATTGGGAGCAACGAATGCAGTAGACTAAGTTAGGTGAAATGCAAGTGAAATGCTGCTTCACTTGAAAGGAGTGTTTGGGCCCTTGGACGGTGAGGAGAGAGGAAGTGAAGGGGCAGGTGTTGCATCTTCAGCGTGGGCATGGGGAGGTGCCATAGGTGGGGGTTGAGGAGTAGGGGGTGATGGAGGAGTGGACCAGGGTGTCCCGGAGGGAACGATCCCTACGGAATGCCACCAGGGGGGGGTGAAGGGAAGATGTGTTTGGTGGTGGCATCATGCTGGAGTTGGCGGAAATGGCGGAGGATGATCCTTTGAATGCGGAGGCTGGTGGGGTGATAAGTGAGGACAAGGGGGACCCTATCATGTTTCTGGGAGGGAGGAGAAGGCGTGAGGGCGGATGCGCGGGATACGGGCCGGACACGGTTGAGGACCCTGTCAACGACCATGGGTGGAAAACCTCGGTTTTGAAGAAGGAGGACATGTCAGAGGAGCTGTTTTTGAAGGTAGCATCATCAGAACAGATGCGACGGAGGCGAAGGAACTGAGAGAATGGGATGGAGTCCTTACAGGAAACGGGGTGCGAGGAGCTGTAGTCGAGGTAGCTGTGGGAGTCGGTAGGCTTGTAATGGATATTGGTGGACAGTCTATCATCAGAAATTGAGACAGGGAGGTCAAGGAAGGGAAGAGAAGTGTCAGAGATGGACCATGTGAAAATGATGGAGGGGTGGAGATTGGAAGCAAAATTAATAAATTTTTCCAGGTCCCGACGAGAGCATGAAGCAGCACCGAAGTAATCATCGACATACCGGAGAAAGAGTTGTGGGAGGGGGCCGGAGTAGGACTGGAACAAGGAATGTTCCACGTACCCCATAAAGAGACAGGCATAGCTGGGGCCCATGCGGGTACCCATAGCCACACCTTTTATTTGGAGGAAGTGAGAGGAGTTAAAGGAGAAATTGTTCAGTGTGAGAACAAGTTCAGCCAGACGGAGGAGAGTAGTGGTGGATGGGGATTGTTTGGGCCTCTGTTCAAGGAAGAAGCTAAGGGCCCTCAGACCATCCTGGTGGGGGATGGCGGTGTAGAGGGATTGGACATTCATGGTGAAGAGGAAGCGGTTGGGACCAGGGAACTGGAAATTGTTGGTGTGACGTAAGGTGACAGAGGAATCACGGATGTAGGTGGGAAGGGACTGGACAAGGGGAGAGAGAAGGGAGTCAAGATAACGAGAAATGAGTTCCGTGGGGCAGGAACAGGCTGACACGATCGGTCTGCCAGGACAGTTCTGTTTGTGGATTTTGGGTAGGAGGTAGAAGCGGGTCGTCCGAGGTTGGGCGACTATCAGGTTGGAAGCTGTGGGAGGAAGATCACCAGAGGAGATGAGGTCAGTGACAGTCCTGGAAACAATGGCTTGATGTTCAGTGGTGGGGTCATGGTCCAGGGAGAGGTAAGAGGAAGTGTCTGCGAGTTGACGCTCAGCCTCTGCGAGGTAGAGGTCAGTGCGCCAGACAACAACAGCACCACCCTTGTCAGCGGGTTTGATGACAATGTTGGGGTTGGACCTGAGAGAACGGAGTGCAGTAAGTTCAGCGAGAGACAGATTAGAATGGGTGAGAGGAGCAGAGAAATTGAGACGGCTAATGTCACGCCGACAGTTCTCAATGAAAAGATCAAGAGAAGGTAAGAATCCAGAGGGAGGGGTCCAGGTGGAGGGAGAATATTGGAGGTGGGTAAAAGGATCCGTTGAACGGGGAGAGGACTCCTGCCCAAAGAAGTGAGCACGGAGACGAAGACGGCGGAAGAAGAGTTCAGCATCATGCCGAGCCCGAAATTCATTGAGATGAGGGCGTAAGGGCGTATTTATATAGATTCTTCTTTTCCCACCTATTTCCATTATTTTTAAATCTACAACTAATACTTTGTTAGTCTTTCCACCCCACCCCCACTAGAGCTGTACCTTGAGTATCCCGCCATCCATTCCTAATTAGCACTTTTCTTAGATAATATCACCACCTTCAACACCTCTTTGATCCTTTTGTCTGTGACATCTTTTGATTATTGCTCCTATCACTGCTTGCTTATCCCTACAACCACCCCACCCTCAACTTCTCTCTCCCCCCGCCCCCCCACCTTAGACCAGCTTATATTTCACCTCTCTCCTAACTATACTTCAGTTCTGCCGAAGGGTCATGAGGACTCGAAACGTCAACTGTTTTCTTCTCCACCGTTGCTGCCAGACCTGCTGAGTTTTACCAGGTAATTCTGTTTTTGTTCAGGATCTTAGTACACCTGTGCTAACCGTGTGTCTCTCTCTCATCCTGCATGAGGAGTACATCAGGATCATGGAGTCTGGTGAACTAGCTGCATGAGCATGAAGAAGATGGAGGAGAGAGCAACTGAGGCTCTTGGCTGCGCAGAGGCAAGGGCAGCAACTCAGGACGAAGGGGCGGCTGGGGCTCCCGCACACACTGCTCAAGATCCACAGCGAGCTGTCGCGGGCCGATGCCTAGCATCACCCAGGGTCTATAGACGCCGCCTTTCATTCCTGCAGATGACTGAGAACCAGTGTCGCTGAAGACTGCGATTGTCTAGGGAACTGGTTGCTCACATCTGCCAGTTATTGCAGGATTTGGCAACATGGGGACATCCACTGCCAGTGGCTGTGAAAGTGACAGTGGCGCTCAACTTCTATGCCAGTGGCTCTTTTCAGGGCTTCACAGGTGACCTCGGTGGGATCTCTCAAGCCTCCTCCCACAAATGCATCCATGAGGTCATGGATGCCATCTTTGCGAGGGTACACAACTTTGTGCGTTTTGCCTGGTATGAGGATAGACAGGATGCAAGAGCAATTGGATTCGCCCAGATCTCAGGTTTCCCACAGGTGCAGGGTGCCATTGACTGCACTCATGTGGCACTCAGATCTCCATTGCAACACATGGTGGACTACATCAACTGCAAGGGCTTCCATTTTCTGAATGTGCAGCTGGTGTGCGACCACCAGAAAGGCACCCTGCAGGTGTGCACATGATTTCCAGTTGTGTGCATGACGCCTACATCCTCAGTTGGTCACAGATCCCTGGAGTCTTCCGGGGTCCACAGTAGCTGCAGGGTTGGCTACTCGGGGACAAGGGCTACCCGAGAGGTCGTGGCTGATGAGACCCATGCAGCGGCCTCAGACTCCAGCAGACTGACGGTATAATGAGGCTCATGCACCAGCTCGCAGCTTGGTGGAGCAGACCATTGGGATGCTGAAGATGAGGTTCCAGCGCCTGGACCAGTCTGGTGGAGCCCAGCAATACAGTCCACAGAGGGTGTCACGCATCGTTGTTGTCTGCTGCGCCCTTTACAACTTGTCACTCCAACAAGGAAATGAGATGACTAGGAGGAGATGGAGGAGCTGCACGATGAGGAGGACACCAACAGGGATAAGGTTGAGGAGGTCCTTGGAAGAGATGATGACGGGGACGAGGCCCTCACACTGGCTAGCGAGGCAGGCTCGGGAGGCACTCAGCTGTTAGATTTGTGGAGGATGACGACATGCAGTGAGGTGACCCCATAGTTCCTCATATCGCATTTGTGAATGTTTGACTCCAGTCTGGCTTATGGCAATGCAATACCCTTTGTGAGAATGCTCATGTCATGGAGACACAGTGGAGGCCCTAATAGTCGTTCGATTGCAGGAGTATGATGATGACATGCATTGAGGACAATCCATAAATCTTCACACATCCTCTGAGAATGTCCAACTCCTGTCTGGCCGAGGGCAGCTCACTTGTCCTCCGTGATCAGGGTCATATCATAGAGACACAGCCATGAAACTTTAGAAGCATCTGATGCTTTGTCCGCCTTCAGCACCTGAGCTCTTCAGGAGCTGGAGAACAGCATCAGTGGTCACATATGTTGATGAGAAGGGAGTCAGCCTCTCCTTAAAGGTGCTGAGAGCATACCGAGAGGAGGAGAGAACTCTGTGGCACCTACACACTACATTCTGGCAGCAATGACAAGCAGCTCTGAGGTGCAGGTATCAATAATGTTTCCAGGGAGTGTGAGGCCAGACCATCACTGTGGTCTGAAGGCTGCACAGAACACAGAGAAGAGGCCTGGACTGAGACACCTGCCTTTATCTTGTGCAGAAAGGTTTCACATCTGAGTGACAAGAACACTGCTCATCAGAACAAGGAGCCATAGGCAGGGAGACATTCTTGGGAGTTTATTGACAATAGTGAACAGTGTGTACAAGTGATCAACACCATGGCCAGGCTGTGCAACTAATTCTCCTTAACTTTCCTAACGCTGCCGCTACATCTTGGTGCTCCCCGGACATCCACAGTGGAGGTGGGGGCAGCCTGCTGACCGCTACACCCTGTCTGTGATGACTTTGGCAGGTGTCCTCTGGAGACCCGAGACTTGGAGGGTTAGAGATGCTGAGGTCACAGGAAGAGGGGAGTCAGATGGGCTGGACACTCTCGGAGTCACCTGGATGGATGGCCCCGGAGTGTGCACCTGCGGATCCTCCTCCCTATGGGTGCCCGGGGGCTCCGGGCTGACTCCTTGTGGAGCAGCGGTCGCTGAGGTTAAGCTGCCCGGCACCCCTCTCGCATTCACGCTGTTGAAGGCCAACTATGGCATCAGCGATGGAATTGTGCCCGCGCAGCAGTGCAGGAGCGAAGTCCTGGACCAAGGTCTCCATGGCGGCCGCCATCCTACCAGTGTTGACCTCGGTGCATTGGCATGCCGGCGCTATCACCTCAGCCTGAAGGCGGATGGACTCCTTCATCTTGCCTTGCAATCCGAGGAGTGCAGTGGACATCCCTTCCTGATGTTCCCGAGCTTGCCTTTGCAGCTCCAGCAACTGTGTGACCGAGTCCAGAGGCTCATCATCTGACTCAGACTCAGCAACGTTCTGGTCTCCAGCAGCCTTCCGAGTGTTGGGGACCTGGGAAGTCCCTGCTTCTGCCTGTTATGGATCAGCCAGTGTGATGTGCTCACTAGATTGTGATCCCGGGGCTACCCTAAAGCTAGGTCCCACCGAGGTTTGTGTCTCTGCGCTGATGGAGGGTGTGGGTGAGAGCTGTGATGGGACTTCAGGGAGGGTGCCTCCAGATTCCTATTCAGAGGCTTCTTCAGGGCTTGATTGGAGGTCCTGGGTCATGGACTTTGTCGGCTGTTTGGCAGATGTGCCTGCGAAAGCAAGAAGAGATCATTAGTGCATAGGAGTGGCCTGTGAAACAGGACACATCACTCACAGCATGATTGTCTGATGGATGTTGCACTGCTGGATCCTCACTTGGTAGAGCAGCGCCAACTTCACCGTCAGCACAGGACCGGCCAGGTACTCACCGGACAGCTGGAAGGCTCTGTTTTCAGAGTCCATGAGGACCTTGATTTCAGGCATTCCACCACCAGTCTGTGACCTCTCTTATCGCCAGCTTGTCCTGTATGGATAGAGATGGAGAAAGTGTAAGCAAGATACCTTCCAGGCCAGATGATAAGGATGCCTGGCCTGTGCGTGTGGTGAGTGGTCCCATGAACGGGATGAGGACAATGACGGTGAGTGTGATGTCCCTTGAACCAGCAGTGAGTGAGGGCCCTGTGGCTGTGTGATGGGTTTGTGAGTGTGTGAGTTGAGAGTGATTTGATCAGTGACTTATCCTGGCAGAACGGAGGAGATCATTCATCCCCTTGCGGCACTGGGTGGCTGTCCTCTTTTGCAGAGCGTTGGCACTGACCACCACTTCCACCACCTCCCAAGTCTGGTTAGTCCTGTTGCTGGTACCCTGCGGCCAGAGCAGAGGTAGAGGACACCCCGGCGGACCTCCACGGCATCCAAAAGTTGCTCGAGAGACACGTTGCTGAACTGGGGTGCTGCAAGTCTTCTGCAGTTTCAGGGCCATGTCTTCCGTGCAGTGGTGGTGAGCTGGAAGCAACGAGTGCTGTGCTTGTGGCTAGACTTTAAACATTCTGCCTGGCATGATGCAGCGGCAGGGTGATGGCTGGAGGGCGAATGAGAGCCTGCCCGCCATAGAAATAGCGTGCTTCCTGGGAATACATAAATAATGAGACAGGTTCGGGACGATACAGCGTGAAAACCCGCCTTGTTGTTTAACCCGCCCGCTACTGGCCTTCATGTGAATTTGGGAAAATTCCGCCCAATGTGTGTGAGATTCAGTGTCATGTGTGATAGAGTCAGTGTGTGTCTGTGAGAATCAGTGTGTGTGTGAGAGAGTCAGCACATGTGAGATTGTCCATGGGCAAGATTTTTATCTTGTCAGGAGGGCGCGGCGGGTGGGCCCGGGGAGCAGTTGTGGAACTGACCAACGCCCGCGATCAGGCCCCAACCCACGATTTCACGCTGGCTGCCAGTGGCCGGCCAGCGTGACTCGCCCGCTGCAACACTGAGCGTTGCCAGGGCGGGGGCAGGAGGAGGGCGAGAGTGGAAGTTTGCGTGTGCACACAGAAACCAGAAGGCACAGGGAGCTGAAGATTTCTGTTGGAAACCTCACCCTGCCCGTAGATGAGGTTCCATTAAAAAATCCAAAGGCCGCCTGGCTGATTCACCTGCCAGCCAACCGTAAGGTTGGACGGGCAGCAAAAAAATGCATTTAATTATCACTTTAATGGCCTTAATAAATCTGTTCATTGTCGGCGTGCCCGCTGCCATCTCCCATGCGTGCCCGCCAGCTGAAAAATCACGCGAGTGCGCGATGATATCAGGACGCTCGCCTGACGTAGTGCGTCTTTTTATGCTCGAGCAGGTGGGGCGCATGCCTGCCCGCTGGGCGAAAAATCCTGCCCAATGTGCATGTTAAAGTCAGTGTGTGTCTGTGAGTTTCAGTGTGCAGAATTTTATGCATCGAGGGGATCGGGCGTAAAATCGCGCAAGATGACCGTCGGGTGAGCGCCCCGACGTCATTCCGCACGGGTACCGGGGGTGGGGGGTGGGGTTGCAGGTTGGCAGGCGCACACATGTGTCGATGCCCAACAATTAAAGGGCCACATTAGGCCATTAAAAAGCCAATTGAACCAGATTTTACATTGCCCGTGCGATTTCACGCTCGTCTCATGGGCAGGCGGGCAGCCCATTTTTTACAAAACCTCATCCAAGGGCAGGATAAAAAGGGTCAGCAGCATTGCCATTGTGAGTAGTTAATAGTTTAGCAAATAGAACATAAGAAATAGGAACAGGAGTAGACCATTTGGCCCCTCGCCAGATGGTTTGCTGCTGGTTGCTTATTTGAACTTGACAGCTTCATCTCTGTCCTGAATTTCATTCTTAGCATTTCCAGGCTTCGTTTCAGGACTCATTGGTGTCTCCAATGCCCCCAGAGAATTTTGACCGTGCGGACCCTTCAGGGCATCAGACATATCCTGGTAATAGGGCTTGTGCTCCCCGCTGGAGGCACCTCCTCCTCTGAGGAGGAGAGGAGCAGAAGGGAAAGGAGGCCAGGTATCCCAATGCAGCTTCCAGGGGAGCGACCTGTGGGAGGAGAGGCGCAGGCACAAGGGGCACAGGCCCAGGTAGTCCATGGCGGAAGGAGCCACAGAAAACGCCACTCTCCAGCTGCCAGGGTTTACAGGCAGCGATGCAGCTAGCTCAACATGTCTGAGGCGCAATGCCAAAGGAGGCTCCGCCTCTCAATGGAGAATGTGGCCTCCTTTTGTCATATGATTGCGCCTGAGATCAGCTCCGACTGTGTGGGCGGACACCCCATGCCAGTGGCTCTAAAGGTCACAGAGGCCCTCAACCTCTATGCCTCCGGCTCTTTCCAGGGGTCAGTGGGGGATCTGTGTGGAGTGTCCCAATCAGCTGTCCACAGTTGTATCAAGTTGGTGACAGAAGCTCTGTTCAGATGGGAAATGACATTTACTCATTGCTGTACGGGCAAGGCCAGCCAGGCTGAGCGAGCCAGAGGCTTCTCAGCGATTGCTGGCTTCCCCCGCAATTGACTGCACACATGTGGCCATCAACGCGCCAGCGGGTCAGCCGAGTGCTTTCATCAACAGGAAGGGATTCCGCTCAATGAATGTCCAGAATGACCACAAGACGCAGATTCAGCAAGTCTGTGCGAGGTACCCTGGCAGCTTCCATGACACTTATATCCTGACACATTCCCAGGTGCCAAAGCTCTTCAATCGTCCTGGTCTCCAGCAGTCCTCCAACTGCCGACACCCTGGGCACTCTCTACCTCTGCCTGCTCCTCGAGCGAGTATGAAGTGCCCTCCCCACTGTGCACAGACTTCTAGCCGCCAATCTAATGCCCACCGAGGTGCTGGTATCTGCGCTGGTGCCTGTTTCAGAGAGCAGGTGCGATGCAGGTGCATCTGAAGTCCGCTGGTCCTCTGGCATCAGGGGTAGCTCTTCGCTATCCTGCAAACGAGTGCTTGCTGGCGAATCTAAGGGAGAACAATGACATGTCATTGGTTTAAGTCATCACACTGTCACTGTCCATGTTATCTCCGAAGACACCCTGGTAAGGCAATGGAGATCTGCATCGGGGGTCATCGTTTTTCAATGACCAATGGGGAATCCAGTTTTGAGGCTCCCATCAATGAAGAGACTGCACAAGAATGTTTGCACCATCTGAAACTCTCAAATCTGTGCACTGTACTCTTACCTGTTCCCCAACCGTTCCCAGGCCCAACAATCATGCGCGGCGGCCGCCAAGGTTGAAATTCAGGCCAGTGTGTGCATGTGAGAGTCAGTGTGTGTGAGAGAGTCAGTGTGTGTGAGAGAGTCAGTGTGTGTGTGCGTGTGTGAGAGAGTCAGTGTGTGTGAGAGAGTCTCTGTGTGAGAGAGTCAGTGTGTGTGTGCGTGTGAGAGTCAGTGTGTGTGAGAGAGTCAGTGTGTGTGTGTGTGTGTGAGAGTCAGTATGTGTGAGAGTCAGTGTGTGTGTGCGTGTGAGAGTCAGTGCATGTGTGTGAGAGAGACAATGTGTGTGTGCGTGTGTGTGAGTCTGTGTGTGTGTGAGAGAGAGTCAGTGTGTGTGAGAGAGTCAGTGTGTGTGTGCGTGTGTGAGAGAGTCAGTGCATGTGTGTGAGAGAGACAATGTGTGTGTGAGAGTCAGTGTGTGTGTGAGAGTCAGTGTGTGTGAGAGTCTGTGTGTGTGCGTCTGTGTGAGAGAGTCAGTGTGTGTGACAGAGTCAGTGTGTGAGTGAGAGTCAGTGCGTGTGTGTGAGTCAGTGTGTGTGAGAGTCAGTGTGTGTGAGTCAGTGTGTGTGTGCGTGTGTGAGAGAGTCAGTGTGTGTGAGAGAGTCTCTGTGTGAGAGAGTCAGTGTGTGTGTGCGTGTGAGAGTCAGTATGTGTGAGAGTCAGTGTGTGTGTGCGTGTGAGAGTCAGTGCATGTGTGTGAGAGAGACAATGTGTGTGTGCGTGTGTGTGAGTCTGTGTGTGTGTGAGAGAGAGTCAGTGTGTGTGAGAGAGTCAGTGTGTGTGTGCGTGTGTGAGAGAGTCAGTGCATGTGTGTGAGAGAGACAATGTGTGTGTGAGAGTCAGTGTGTGTGTGAGAGTCAGTGTGTGTGAGAGTCTGTGTGTGTGCGTCTGTGTGAGAGAGTCAGTGTGTGTGACAGAGTCAGTGTGTGAGTGAGAGTCAGTGCGTGTGTGTGAGTCAGTGTGTGTGAGAGTCAGTGTGTGTGAGTCAGTGTGTGTGTGCATGTGTGAGAGAGTCAGGGTGTGTGAGAGAGTCAGCGTGTGTGAGAGTCTGTGTGTGCGTCTGTGTGAGAGAGTCAGCGTGTGTGTGCGTGTGTGAGAGAGTCAGTGTGTGTGAGTCAGTGTGTGTGTGCATGTGAGAGTCAGTGTGTGTGAGAGAGTCAGTGTGTGTGTGCGTGTGAGAGTCAGTGTGTGTGAGAGTCAGTGCATGTGTGTGAGAGAGACAATGTGTGTGTGTGAGAGTCAGTGTGTTTGAGAGTCAGTGCATGTGTGTGAGAGACAATGTGTGTGTGAGAGTCAGTGTGTGTGAGAGTCAGTGTGTGTGAGAGAGTCAGTGTGTGTGTGCATGTCTGTGAGAGAGTCAGTGTGTATGTCCGTGTATGTGAGAGTAAGTGTGTATGTGTGTGTGTGTGCACGTGTGTGAGAGAGTCAGTGTGTATGTGCGTGTATGTGGGTGAGTCAGTGTGTATGTGCGTGTATGTGAGAGAGTCAGTGTGTATGTGCATGTATGTGAGTCAGTGTGTATGTGCGTGTATGTGAGTCAGTGTGTATGTGCGTGTATGTGAGAGAGTCAGTGTGTATGTGCATGTATGTGAGTCAGTGTGTATGTGCGTGTATGTGAGTCAGTGTGTATGTGCGTGTATGTGAGAGAGTCAGTGTGTATGTGCGTGTATGTGAGAGAGTCAGTGTGTATGTGCGTGTATGTGAGAGAGTCAGTGTGTATGTGCGTGTATGTGAGAGAGTCAGTGTGTATGTGCGTGTATATGAGAGAGTCAGTGTGTATGTGAGTCAGTGTGTATGTGCGTGTGTGTGAGAGAGTCAGTCTGTATGTGAGTCAGTGTGTATGTGCGTGTGTGTGTGAGAGAGTCAGCGTGTATGTGCGTGTGTGTGAGAGAGTCAGTGTGTATGTGCGTGTATGTGAGAGAGTCAGTGTGTATGTGAGAGAGTCAGTGTGTATGTGCGTGTATGTGAGAGAGTCAGTGTGTATGTGAGAGAGTCAGTGTGTATGTGCGTGTATGTGAGAGAGTCAGTGTGTATGTGAGAGAGTCAGTGTGTATGTGCATGTATGTGAGAGAGTCAGTGTGTATGTGCGTGTATGTGAGAGTAAGTGTGTATGTGCGTGTGTGTGAGTCAGTGTGTGTGTGCATGTGTGTGAGAGTCAGTGTGTATGTGCGTGTATGTGGGTGAGTCAGTGTGTATGTGCGTGTATGTGAGAGAGTCAGTGTGTATGTGCATGTATGTGAGAGAGTCAGTGTGTATGTGCGTGGAGGTGAGAGACTGTGTGTATGTGCGTGTTTGTGAGAGAGTCAGTCTGTATGTGCGTGTATGTGAGAGAGTCAGTGTGTATGTGCGTGTTTGTGAGAGAGTCAGTGTTTATGTGCGTGTATGTGAGAGAGTCAGTGTGTATGTGCGTGTATGTGAGAGAGTCAGTGTGTATGTGCGTGTATGTGAGTCAGTGTGTATGTGCGTGTATGTGAGAGAGTCAGTGTGTATGTGCGTGTATGTGAGAGAGTCAGTGTGTATGTGCGTGTATGTGAGAGAGTCAGTGTGTATGTGAGAGAGTCAGTGTGTATGTGCGTGTGTGTGAGAGAGTCAGTGTGTATGTGCGTGTATGTGAGAGAGTCAGTGTGTATGAGCATGTATGTGAGAGAGTCAGTGTGTATGTGCGTGTATGTGAGAGAGTCAGTGTGTATGTGCGTGTTTGTGAGGGAGTCAGTGTGTGTGTGCGTGTATGTGAGAGAGTCTGTGTGTGTGTGCGTGTATGTGAGAGAGTCTGTGTGTGTGTGCGTGTGTGAGAGAGTCAGTGTGTGTGAGAGAGTCTCTGTGTGAGAGAGTCAGTGTGTGTGTGCGTGTGAGAGTCAGTATGTGTGAGAGTCAGTGTGTGTGTGCGTGTGAGAGTCAGTGCATGTGTGTGAGAGAGACAATGTGTGTATGCGTGTGTGTGAGTCTGTGTGTGTGTGAGAGAGAGTCAGTGTGTGTGAGAGAGTCAGTGTGTGTGTGCGTGTGTGAGAGAGTCAGTGCATGTGTGTGAGAGAGACAATGTGTGTGTGAGAGTCAGTGTGTGTGTGAGAGTCAGTGTGTGTGAGAGTCTGTGTGTGTGCATCTGTGTGAGAGAGTCAGTGTGTGTGACAGAGTCAGTGTGTGAGTGAGAGTCAGTGCGTGTGTGTGAGTCAGTGTGTGTGAGAGTCAGTGTGTGTGAGTCAGTGTGTGTGTGCATGTGTGAGAGAGTCAGGGTGTGTGAGAGAGTCAGCGTGTGTGAGAGTCTGTGTGTGCGTCTGTGTGAGAGAGTCAGCGTGTGTGTGCGTGTGTGAGAGAGTCAGTGTGTGTGAGAGAGTCAGTGTGTGTGAGTCAGTGTGTGTGTGCATGTGAGAGTCAGTGTGTGTGAGAGAGTCAGTGTGTGTGTGCGTGTGAGAGTCAGTGTGTGTGAGAGTCAGTGCATGTGTGTGAGAGAGACAATGTGTGTGTGCGTGTGTGTGAGAGTCTGTGTGTGTGTGAGAGTCAGTGTGTTTGAGAGTCAGTGCATGTGTGTGAGAGAGACAATGTGTGTGTGAGAGTCAGTGTGTGTGAGAGTCAGTGTGTGTGAGAGAGTCAGTGTGTGTGTGCATGTCTGTGAGAGTCAGTGTGTATGTGCGTGTATGTGAGAGTAAGTGTGTATGTGTGTGTGTGTGCATGTGTGTGAGAGAGTCAGTGTGTATGTGCGTGTATGTGGGTGAGTCAGTGTGTATGTGCGTGTATGTGAGAGAGTCAGTGTGTATGTGCATGTATGTGAGAGAGTCAGTGTGTATGTGCGTGTATGTGAGAGAGTCAGTGTGTATGTGCGTGTTTGTGAGTCAGTGTGTATGTGCGTGTATGTGAGAGAGTAAGTGTGTATGTGCGTGTATGTGAGTCAGTGTGTATGTGCGTGTATGTGAGAGAGTCAGTGTGTATGTGCGTGTATGTGAGAGTCAGTGTGTATGTGCGTGTATGTGAGAGAGTCAGTGTGTATGTGCGTGTATGTGAGAGAGTCAGTGTGTATGAGAGAGAGTCAGTGTGTATGTGCGTGTGTGAGAGAGTCAGTGTGTATGTGCGTGTGTGTGAGAGAGTCAGTGTGTATGTGCGTGTATGTGAGAGAGTCAGTGTGTATGTGAGAGAGTCAGTGTGTATGTGCGTGTATGTGAGAGAGTCAGTGTGTATGTGAGAGAGTCTGTGTATGTGCGTGTATGTGAGAGTCAGTGTGTATGTGCGTGTATGTGAGAGAGTCAGTGTGTATGTGCGTGTGTGTGAGTCAGTGTGTATGTGCGTGTATGTGGGTGAGTCAGTGTGTATGTGCATGTATGTGAGAGAGTCTGTATGTATGTGCGTGTGTGTGAGAGTCAGTGTGTATATGCGTGTGTGAGAGAGTCAGTGTGTATGTGCGTGTATGTGAGAGAGTCAGTGTGCATGTGAGAGAGTCAGTGTGTATGTGCGTGTATGTGAGAGAGTCAGTGTGTATGTGCGTGTATGTGAGAGAGTCAGTGTGTATGTGCGTGTATGTGAGAGAGTCAGTGTGTATGTGCGTGTATGTGAGGGAGTCAGTGTGTATGTGCGTGTGTGTGAGAGGGTCAGTGTGTATGTGCGTGTATGTGGGAGAGTCAGTGTGTATGTGCGTGTTTGTGAGAGAGTCAGTGTGTATGTGCGTGTATGTGAGAGAGTCAGTGTGTATGTGCGTGTATGTGAGTCAGTGTGTATGTGCGTGTATGTGAGTCAGTGTGTATGTGCGTGTATGTGAGAGAATCAGTGTGTATGTGCGTGTATGTGAGAGAGTCAGTGTGTATGTGCGTGTATATGAGAGAGTCAGTGTGTATGTGAGTCAGTGTGTATGTGCGTGTGTGCGAGAGAGTCAGCGTGTATGTGCGTGTGTGTGAGAGAGTCAGTGTGTATGTGCGTGTATGTGAGAGAGTCAGTGTGTATGTGAGAGAGTCAGTGTGTATGTGCATGTATGTGAGAGAGTCAGTGTGTATGTGCGTGTATGTGAGTCAGTGTGTATGTGCGTGTATGTGAGTCAGTGTGTATGTGCGTGTATGTGAGAGAGTCAGTGTGTATGTGCGTGTATGTGAGTCAGTGTGTATGTGCGTGTATGTGAGTCAGTGTGTATGTGCGTGTATGTGAGAGAGTCAGTGTGTATGTGCGTGTATGTGAGAGAGTCAGTGTGTATGTGCGTGTATGTGAGAGTAAGTGTGTATGTGTGTGTGTGTGCATGTGTGTGAGAGAGTCAGTGTGCATGTGCGTGTATGTGGGTGAGTCAGTGTGTATGTGCGTGTATGTGAGAGAGTCAGTGTGTATGTGCATGTATGTGAGAGAGTCAGTGTGTATGTGCGTGTATGTGAGAGAGTCAGTGTGTATGTGCGTGTATGTGAGAGAGTCAGTGTGTATGAGCATGTATGTGAGAGAGTCAGTGTGTATGTGCGTGTATGTGAGAGAGTCAGTGTGTATGTGCGTGTTTGTGAGAGAGTCAGTGTGTGTGTGCGTGTATGAGAGAGAGTCTGTGTGTGTGTGCGTGTATGTGAGAGAGTCTGTGTGTATGTGCGTGTGTGTGAGAGAGTCAGTGTGTATGTGCGTGTGTGTGAGAGAGTCAGTGTGTATGTGCGTGTATGTGAGAGAGTCAGTGTGTATGTGAGAGAGTCAGTGTGTATGTGCGTGTATGTGAGAGAGTCAGTGTGTATGTGCGTGTATGTGAGAGAGTCAGTGTGTATGTGCGTGTATGTGAGAGAGTCAGTGTGTATGTGCGTGTATGTGAGAGAGTCAGTGTGTATGTGCGTGTGTGTGAGAGAGTCAGTGTGTATGTGCGTGTATGTGAGAGAGTCAGTGTTTATGTGCGTGTTTGTGAGAGAGTCAGTGTGTATGTGCGTGTATGTGAGAGAGTCAGTGTGTATGTGCGTGTATGTGAGTCAGTGTGTATGTGCGTGTATGTAAGTCAGTGTGTATGTGCGTGTATGTGAGAGAGTCAGTGTGTATGTGCGTGTATGTGAGAGAGTCAGTGTGTATGTGAGAGAGTCAGTGTGTATGTGCGTGTGTGTGAGAGAGTCAGTGTGTATGTGCGTGTGTGTGAGAGAGTCAGTGTGTATGTGCGTGTATGTGAGAGAGTCAGTGTGTATGTGAGAGAGTCAGTGTGTATGTGCGTGTATGTGAGAGAGTCAGTGTGTATGTGAGAGAGTCAGTGTGTATGTGTGTGTATGTGAGAGAGTCAGTATGTATGTGAGAGAGTCAGTGTGTATGTGAGAGTAAGTGTGTATGTGCTTGTGTGTGAGAGTCAGTGTGTGTGTGCATGTGTGTGAGAGTCAGTGTGTATGTGCGTGTATGTGGGTGAGTCAGTGTGTATGTGCGTGTATGTGAGAGAGTCAGTGTGTATGTGCATGTATGTGACAGAGTCAGTGTGTATGTGCGTGTATGTGAGAGAGTCAGTGTGTATGTGCGTGTTTGTGAGAGAGTCAGTGTGTATGTGCGTGTATGTGAGAGAGTAAGTGTGTATGTGCGTGTATGTGAGTCAGTGTGTATGTGCGTGTATTTGAGTCAGTGTCTATGTGCGTGTATGTGAGAGAGTCAGTGTGTATGTGCGTGTATGTGAGAGAGTCAGTGTGTATGTGCGTGTATGTGAGAGAGTCAGTGTGTATGTGTGAGAGTCAGTGTGCATGTGCGTGTGTGTGAGAGAGTCAGTGTGTATGTGCGTGTGTGTGAGAGAGTCAGTGTGTATGTGTGTGTATGTGAGAGAGTCAGTGTGTATGTGAGAGAGTCAGTGTGTATGTGCGTGTATGTGAGAGACTCAGTGTTTATGTGAGAGAGTCAGTGAGTATGTGCGTGTATGTGAGAGTCAGTGTGTATGTGCGTGTATGTGAGAGAGTCAGTGTGTATGTGCGTGTGTGTGAGTCAGTGTTTATGTGCGTGTATGTGGGTGAGTCAGTGTGTATGTGCATGTATGTGAGAGAGTCAGTGTGTATGTGCGTGTATGTGAGAGAGTCAGTGTGTATGTGCGTGTATGTGTGAGAGTAAGTGTGTATGTGCGTATATGTGAGAGAGTCAGTGTGTATGTGCATGTATGTGAGAGAGTCAGTGTGTATGTGCGTGTATGTGAGAGAGTCAGTGTGTATGTGCGTGTGTGTGAGAGAGTCAGTGTGTATGTGCGTGTATGTGAGAGTCAGTGTGTATGTGCGTGTTTGTGAGAGAGTCAGTGTGTGTGTGTGAGAGAGTCAGTGTGTATGTGCGTGTATGTGAGAGAGTCTGTGTGTATGTGCGTGTGTGTGAGAATCAGTGTGTATGTGCGTGTGTGAGAGAGTCAGTGTGTATGTGCGTGTATGTGAGAGAGTCAGTGTGTATGTGAGAGAGTCAGTGTGTATGTGCGTGTATGTAAGAGAGTCAGTGTGTATGTGCGTGTATGTGAGACAGTCAGTGTGTATGTGCGTGTATGTGAGAGAGTCAGTGTGTATGTGCGTGTATGTGACAGAGTCAGTGTGTATGTGCGTGTATGTGAGAGAGTCAGTGTGTATGTGCGTGTGTGTGAGAGGGTCAGTGTGTATGTGCGTGTATGTGGGAGAGTCAGTGTCTATGTGCGTGTTTGTGAGAGAGTCAGTGTGTATGTGCGTGTATGTGAGAGAGTCAGTGTGTATGTGCATGTATTTGAGTCAGTGTGTATGTGCGTGTATGTGAGTCAGTGTGTATGTGCGTGTATGTGAGAGAGTCAGTGTGTATGTGCATGTATGTGAGAGAGTCAGTGTGTATGTGAGAGAGTCAGTGTGTATGTGCGTGTGTGTGAGAGAGTCAGTGTGTATGTGCGTGTGTGTGCGAGAGTCAGTCTGTATGTGCGTGTATGTGAGAGAGTCAGTGTGTATGTGCGTGTATGTGAGAGAGTCAGTGTGTATGTGCGTGTGTGTGAGAGGGTCAGTGTGTATGTGCGTGTATGTGGGAGAGTCAGTGTCTATGTGCGTGTTTGTGAGAGAGTCAGTGTGTATGTGCGTGTATGTGAGAGAGTCAGTGTGTATGTGCATGTATTTGAGTCAGTGTGTATGTGCGTGTATGTGAGTCAGTGTGTATGTGTGTGTATGTGAGAGAGTCAGTGTGTATGTGCATGTATTTGAGTCAGTGTGTATGTGCGTGTATGTGAGTCAGTGTGTATGTGCGTGTGTGAGAGAGTCAGTGTGTATGTGCGTGTATGTGAGAGAGTCAGTGTGTATGTGAGAGAGTCAGTGTGTATGTGCGTGTATGTAAGAGAGTCAGTGTGTATGTGCGTGTATGTGAGACAGTCAGTGTGTATGTGCGTGTATGTGAGAGAGTCAGTGTGTATGTGCGTGTATGTGAGAGAGTCAGTGTGTATGTGCGTGTATGTGAGAGAGTCAGTGTGTATGTGCGTGTGTGTGAGAGGGTCAGTGTGTATGTGCGTGTATGTGGGAGAGTCAGTGTCTATGTGCGTGTTTGTGAGAGAGTCAGTGTGTATGTGCGTGTATGTGAGAGAGTCAGTGTGTATGTGCATGTATTTGAGTCAGTGTGTATGTGCGTGTATGTGAGTCAGTGTGTATGTGCGTGTATGTGAGAGAGTCAGTGTGTATGTGCATGTATGTGAGAGAGTCAGTGTGTATGTGAGAGAGTCAGTGTGTATGTGCGTGTGTGTGAGAGAGTCTGTGTGTGTGTGCGTGTGTGAGAGAGTCAGTGTGTGTGAGAGAGTCTCTGTGTGAGAGAGTCAGTGTGTGTGTGCGTGTGAGAGTCAGTATGTGTGAGAGTCAGTGTGTGTGTGCGTGTGAGAGTCAGTGCATGTGTGTGAGAGAGACAATGTGTGTATGCGTGTGTGTGAGTCTGTGTGTGTGTGAGAGAGAGTCAGTGTGTGTGAGAGAGTCAGTGTGTGTGTGCGTGTGTGAGAGAGTCAGTGCATGTGTGTGAGAGAGACAATGTGTGTGTGAGAGTCAGTGTGTGTGTGAGAGTCAGTGTGTGTGAGAGTCTGTGTGTGTGCATCTGTGTGAGAGAGTCAGTGTGTGTGACAGAGTCAGTGTGTGAGTGAGAGTCAGTGCGTGTGTGTGAGTCAGTGTGTGTGAGAGTCAGTGTGTGTGAGTCAGTGTGTGTGTGCATGTGTGAGAGAGTCAGGGTGTGTGAGAGAGTCAGCGTGTGTGAGAGTCTGTGTGTGCGTCTGTGTGAGAGAGTCAGCGTGTGTGTGCGTGTGTGAGAGAGTCAGTGTGTGTGAGAGAGTCAGTGTGTGTGAGTCAGTGTGTGTGTGCATGTGAGAGTCAGTGTGTGTGAGAGAGTCAGTGTGTGTGTGCGTGTGAGAGTCAGTGTGTGTGAGAGTCAGTGCATGTGTGTGAGAGAGACAATGTGTGTGTGCGTGTGTGTGAGAGTCTGTGTGTGTGTGAGAGTCAGTGTGTTTGAGAGTCAGTGCATGTGTGTGAGAGAGACAATGTGTGTGTGAGAGTCAGTGTGTGTGAGAGTCAGTGTGTGTGAGAGAGTCAGTGTGTGTGTGCATGTCTGTGAGAGTCAGTGTGTATGTGCGTGTATGTGAGAGTAAGTGTGTATGTGTGTGTGTGTGCATGTGTGTGAGAGAGTCAGTGTGTATGTGCGTGTATGTGGGTGAGTCAGTGTGTATGTGCGTGTATGTGAGAGAGTCAGTGTGTATGTGCATGTATGTGAGAGAGTCAGTGTGTATGTGCGTGTATGTGAGAGAGTCAGTGTGTATGTGCGTGTTTGTGAGTCAGTGTGTATGTGCGTGTATGTGAGAGAGTAAGTGTGTATGTGCGTGTATGTGAGTCAGTGTGTATGTGCGTGTATGTGAGAGAGTCAGTGTGTATGTGCGTGTATGTGAGAGTCAGTGTGTATGTGCGTGTATGTGAGAGAGTCAGTGTGTATGTGCGTGTATGTGAGAGAGTCAGTGTGTATGAGAGAGAGTCAGTGTGTATGTGCGTGTGTGTGAGAGAGTCAGTGTGTATGTGCGTGTGTGTGAGAGAGTCAGTGTGTATGTGCGTGTATGTGAGAGAGTCAGTGTGTATGTGAGAGAGTCAGTGTGTATGTGCGTGTATGTGAGAGAGTCAGTGTGTATGTGAGAGAGTCTGTGTATGTGCGTGTATGTGAGAGTCAGTGTGTATGTGCGTGTATGTGAGAGAGTCAGTGTGTATGTGCGTGTGTGTGAGTCAGTGTGTATGTGCGTGTATGTGGGTGAGTCAGTGTGTATGTGCATGTATGTGAGAGAGTCTGTATGTATGTGCGTGTGTGTGAGAGTCAGTGTGTATATGCGTGTGTGAGAGAGTCAGTGTGTATGTGCGTGTATGTGAGAGAGTCAGTGTGCATGTGAGAGAGTCAGTGTGTATGTGCGTGTATGTGAGAGAGTCAGTGTGTATGTGCGTGTATGTGAGAGAGTCAGTGTGTATGTGCGTGTATGTGAGAGAGTCAGTGTGTATGTGCGTGTATGTGAGGGAGTCAGTGTGTATGTGCGTGTGTGTGAGAGGGTCAGTGTGTATGTGCGTGTATGTGGGAGAGTCAGTGTGTATGTGCGTGTTTGTGAGAGAGTCAGTGTGTATGTGCGTGTATGTGAGAGAGTCAGTGTGTATGTGCGTGTATGTGAGTCAGTGTGTATGTGCGTGTATGTGAGTCAGTGTGTATGTGCGTGTATGTGAGAGAGTCAGTGTGTATGTGCGTGTATATGAGAGAGTCAGTGTGTATGTGAGTCAGTGTGTATGTGCGTGTGTGCGAGAGAGTCAGCGTGTATGTGCGTGTGTGTGAGAGAGTCAGTGTGTATGTACGTGTATGTGAGAGAGTCAGTGTGTATGTGAGAGAGTCAGTGTGTATGTGCATGTATGTGAGAGAGTCAGTGTGTATGTGCGTGTATGTGAGTCAGTGTGTATGTGCGTGTATGTGAGTCAGTGTGTATGTGCGTGTATGTGAGAGAGTCAGTGTGTATGTGCGTGTATGTGAGTCAGTGTGTATGTGCGTGTATGTGAGTCAGTGTGTATGTGCGTGTATGTGAGAGAGTCAGTGTGTATGTGCGTGTATGTGAGAGAGTCAGTGTGTATGTGCGTGTATGTGAGAGTAAGTGTGTATGTGTGTGTGTGTGCATGTGTGTGAGAGAGTCAGTGTGCATGTGCGTGTATGTGGGTGAGTCAGTGTGTATGTGCGTGTATGTGAGAGAGTCAGTGTGTATGTGCATGTATGTGAGAGAGTCAGTGTGTATGTGCGTGTATGTGAGAGAGTCAGTGTGTATGTGCGTGTATGTGAGAGAGTCAGTGTGTATGAGCATGTATGTGAGAGAGTCAGTGTGTATGTGCGTGTATGTGAGAGAGTCAGTGTGTATGTGCGTGTTTGTGAGAGAGTCAGTGTGTGTGTGCGTGTATGAGAGAGAGTCTGTGTGTGTGTGCGTGTATGTGAGAGAGTCTGTGTGTATGTGCGTGTGTGTGAGAGAGTCAGTGTGTATGTGCGTGTGTGTGAGAGAGTCAGTGTGTATGTGCGTGTATGTGAGAGAGTCAGTGTGTATGTGAGAGAGTCAGTGTGTATGTGCGTGTATGTGAGAGAGTCAGTGTGTATGTGCGTGTATGTGAGAGAGTCAGTGTGTATGTGCGTGTATGTGAGAGAGTCAGTGTGTATGTGCGTGTATGTGAGAGAGTCAGTGTGTATGTGCGTGTGTGTGAGAGAGTCAGTGTGTATGTGCGTGTATGTGAGAGAGTCAGTGTTTATGTGCGTGTTTGTGAGAGAGTCAGTGTGTATGTGCGTGTATGTGAGAGAGTCAGTGTGTATGTGCGTGTATGTGAGTCAGTGTGTATGTGCGTGTATGTAAGTCAGTGTGTATGTGCGTGTATGTGAGAGAGTCAGTGTGTATGTGCGTGTATGTGAGAGAGTCAGTGTGTATGTGAGAGAGTCAGTGTGTATGTGCGTGTGTGTGAGAGAGTCAGTGTGTATGTGCGTGTGTGTGAGAGAGTCAGTGTGTATGTGCGTGTATGTGAGAGAGTCAGTGTGTATGTGAGAGAGTCAGTGTGTATGTGCGTGTATGTGAGAGAGTCAGTGTGTATGTGAGAGAGTCAGTGTGTATGTGTGTGTATGTGAGAGAGTCAGTATGTATGTGAGAGAGTCAGTGTGTATGTGAGAGTAAGTGTGTATGTGCTTGTGTGTGAGAGTCAGTGTGTGTGTGCATGTGTGTGAGAGTCAGTGTGTATGTGGGTGAGTCAGTGTGTATGTGCGTGTATGTGAGAGAGTCAGTGTGTATGTGCATGTATGTGACAGAGTCAGTGTGTATGTGCGTGTATGTGAGAGAGTCAGTGTGTATGTGCGTGTTTGTGAGAGAGTCAGTGTGTATGTGCGTGTATGTGAGAGAGTAAGTGTGTATGTGCGTGTATGTGAGTCAGTGTGTATGTGCGTGTATTTGAGTCAGTGTCTATGTGCGTGTATGTGAGAGAGTCAGTGTGTATGTGCGTGTATGTGAGAGAGTCAGTGTGTATGTGCGTGTATGTGAGAGAGTCAGTGTGTATGTGTGAGAGTCAGTGTGCATGTGCGTGTGTGTGAGAGAGTCAGTGTGTATGTGCGTGTGTGTGAGAGAGTCAGTGTGTATGTGTGTGTATGTGAGAGAGTCAGTGTGTATGTGAGAGAGTCAGTGTGTATGTGCGTGTATGTGAGAGACTCAGTGTTTATGTGAGAGAGTCAGTGAGTATGTGCGTGTATGTGAGAGTCAGTGTGTATGTGCGTGTATGTGAGAGAGTCAGTGTGTATGTGCGTGTGTGTGAGTCAGTGTTTATGTGCGTGTATGTGGGTGAGTCAGTGTGTATGTGCATGTATGTGAGAGAGTCAGTGTGTATGTGCGTGTATGTGAGAGAGTCAGTGTGTATGTGCGTGTATGTGTGAGAGTAAGTGTGTATGTGCGTATATGTGAGAGAGTCAGTGTGTATGTGCATGTATGTGAGAGAGTCAGTGTGTATGTGCGTGTATGTGAGAGAGTCAGTGTGTATGTGCGTGTGTGTGAGAGAGTCAGTGTGTATGTGCGTGTATGTGAGAGTCAGTGTGTATGTGCGTGTTTGTGAGAGAGTCAGTGTGTGTGTGTGAGAGAGTCAGTGTGTATGTGCGTGTATGTGAGAGAGTCTGTGTGTATGTGCGTGTGTGTGAGAATCAGTGTGTATGTGCGTGTGTGAGAGAGTCAGTGTGTATGTGCGTGTATGTGAGAGAGTCAGTGTGTATGTGAGAGAGTCAGTGTGTATGTGCGTGTATGTAAGAGAGTCAGTGTGTATGTGCGTGTATGTGAGACAGTCAGTGTGTATGTGCGTGTATGTGAGAGAGTCAGTGTGTATGTGCGTGTATGTGAGAGAGTCAGTGTGTATGTGCGTGTATGTGAGAGAGTCAGTGTGTATGTGCGTGTGTGTGAGAGGGTCAGTGTGTATGTGCGTGTATGTGGGAGAGTCAGTGTCTATGTGCGTGTTTGTGAGAGAGTCAGTGTGTATGTGCGTGTATGTGAGAGAGTCAGTGTGTATGTGCATTTATTTGAGTCAGTGTGTATGTGCGTGTATGTGAGTCAGTGTGTATGTGCGTGTATGTGAGAGAGTCAGTGTGTATGTGCATGTATGTGAGAGAGTCAGTGTGTATGTGAGAGAGTCAGTGTGTATGTGCGTGTGTGTGAGAGAGTCAGTGTGTATGTGCGTGTGTGTGCGAGAGTCAGTCTGTATGTGCGTGTATGTGAGAGAGTCAGTGTGTATGTGAGAGAGTCTGTGTGTATGTGCGTGTATGTGAGAGAGTCAGTGTGAATGTGAGAGAGTCAGTGTGTATGTGCGTGTATGTGAGAGAATCAGTGTGTATGTGCGTGTATGTGAGAGAGTCAGTGTGTATGTGCGTGAATATGAGAGAGTCAGTGTGTATGTGAGTCAGTGTGTATGTGCGTGTGTGTGAGAGAGTCAGTGTGTATGTGAGTCAGTGTGTATGTGCGTGTGTGTGAGAGAGTCAGCGTGTATGTGCGTGTGTGTGAGAGAGTCAGTGTGTATGTGCGTGTATGTGAGAGAGTCAGTGTGTATGTGCGTGTATGTGAGAGAGTCAGTGTGTATGTGCGTGTGTGTGAGAGAGTCAGTGTGTATGTGCGTGTATGTGAGAGAGTCAGTGTTTATGTGCGTGTTTGTGAGAGAGTCAGTGTGTATGTGCGTGTATGTGAGAGAGTCAGTGTGTATGTGCGTGTATGTGAGAGAGTCAGTGTGTATGTGCGTGTATGTAAGTCAGTGTGTATGTGCGTGTATGTGAGAGAGTCAGTGTGTATGTGCGTGTATGTGAGAGAGTCAGTGTGTATGTGAGAGAGTCAGTGTGTATGTGCGTGTGTGTGAGAGAGTCAGTGTGTATGTGCGTGTGTGTGAGAGAGTCAGTGTGTATGTGCGTGTATGTGAGAGTCAGTGTGTATGTGAGAGAGTCAGTGTGTATGTGCGTGTATGTGAGAGAGTCAGTGTGTATGTGAGAGAGTCAGTGTGTATGTGTGTGTATGTGAGAGAGTCAGTATGTATGTGAGAGAGTCAGTGTGTATGTGAGAGTAAGTGTGTATGTGCTTGTGTGTGAGAGTCAGTGTGTGTGTGCATGTGTGTGAGAGTCAGTGTGTATGTGCGTGTATGTGGGTGAGTCAGTGTGTATGTGCGTGTATGTGAGAGAGTCAGTGTGTATGTGCATGTATGTGACAGAGTCAGTGTGTATGTGCGTGTATGTGAGAGAGTCAGTGTGTATGTGCGTGTTTGTGAGAGAGTCAGTGTGTATGTGCGTGTATGTGAGAGAGTAAGTGTGTATGTGCGTGTATGTGAGTCAGTGTGTATGTGCGTGTATTTGAGTCAGTGTCTATGTGCGTGTATGTGAGAGAGTCAGTGTGTATGTGCGTGTATGTGAGAGAGTCAGTGTGTATGTGCGTGTATGTGAGAGAGTCAGTGTGTATGTGCATGTATGTGAGAGAGTCAGTGTGTATGTGCGTGTATGTGAGAGAGTCAGTGTGTATGTGCGTGTGTGTGAGAGAGTCAGTGTGTATGTGCGTGTATGTGAGAGTCAGTGTGTATGTGCGTGTTTGTGAGAGAGTAAGTGTGTGTGTGTGTGTGTGAGAGAGTCAGTGTGTATGTGCGTGTATGTGAGAGAGTCTGTGTGTATTTGCGTGTGTGTGAGAATCAGTGTGTATGTGCGTGTGTGAGAGAGTCAGTGTGTATGTGCGTGTATGTGAGAGAGTCAGTGTGTATGTGAGAGAGTCAGTGTGTATGTGCGTGTATGTGAGAGAGTCAGTGTGTATGTGCGTGTATGTGAGACAGTCAGTGTGTATGTGCGTGTATGTGAGAGAGTCAGTGTGTATGTGCGTGTATGTGAGAGAGTCAGTGTGTATGTGCGTGTATGTGAGAGAGTCAGTGTGTATGTGCGTGTGTGTGAGAGGGTCAGTGTGTATGTGCATGTATGTGGGAGAGTCAGTGTCTATGTGCGTGTTTGTGAGAGAGTCAGTGTGAATGTGCGTGTATGTGAGTCAGTGTGTATGTGCGTGTATGTGAGTCAGTGTGTATGTGCGTGTATGTGAGAGAGTCAGTGTGTATGTGCGTGTATGTGAGAGAGTCAGTGTGTATGTGAGAGAGTCAGTGTGTATGTGCGTGTGTGTGAGAGAGTCAGTGTGTATGTGCGTGTGTGTGAGAGAGTCAGTGTGTATGTGCGTGTATGTGAGAGAGTCAGTGTGTATGTGAGAGAGTCAGTGTGTATGTGCGTGTATGTGAGAGAGTCAGTGTGTATGTGAGAGAGTCAGTGTGTATGTGCGTGTATGTGAGAGAATCAGTGTGTATGTGCGTGTATGTGAGAGAGTCAGTGTGTATGTGCGTGAATATGAGAGAGTCAGTGTGTATGTGAGTCAGTGTGTATGTGCGTGTGTGTGAGAGAGTCAGTGTGTATGTGAGTCAGTGTGTATGTGAGAGAGTCAGTGTGTATGTGCGTGTATGTGAAAGAGTCAGTGTGTATGTGCGTGTATGTGAGTCAGTGTGTATGTGCGTGTATGTAAGTCAGTGTGTATGTGAGTGTATGTGAGAGAGTCAGTGTGTATGTGCGTGTATGTGAGAGAGTCAGTGTGTATGTGAGAGAGTCAGTGTGTATGTGCGTGTGTGAGTGTCAGTGTCTATGTGCGTGTGTGTGAGAGAGTCAGTGTGTATGTGCGTGTATGTGAGAGAGTCAGTGTGTATGTGAGAGAGTCAGTGTGTATGTGCATGTATGTGAGAGAGTCAGTGTGTATGTGAGAGAGTCAGTGTGTATGTGTGTGTATGTGAGAGAGTCAGTATGTATGTGAGAGAGTCAGTGTGTATTTGAGAGTAAGTGTGTATGTGCGTGTGTGTGAGAATCAGTGTGTGTGTGCATGTGTGTGAGAGTCAGTGTGTATGTGCGTGTATGTGGGTGCGTCAGTGTGTATGTGCGTGTATGTGAGAGAGTCAGTGTGTATGTGCATGTATGTGAGAGAGTCAGTGGTTATGTGCGTGTATGTGAGAGAGTCAGTGTGTATGTGCGTGTTTGTGAGAGAGTCAGTCTGTATGTGCGTGTATGTGAGAGAGTCAGTGTGTATGTGCGTGTTTGTGAGAGAGTCAGTGTTTATGTGCGTGTATGTGAGAGAGTCAGTGTGTATGTGCGTGTATGTGAGAGAGTCAGTGTGTATGTGCGTGTATGTGAGTCAGTGTGTATGTGCGTGTATGTGAGTCAGTGTGTATGTGCGTGTATGTGAGAGTGTCAGTGTGTATGTGCGTGTATGTGAGAGAGTCAGTGTGTATGTGCGTGTATGTGAGAGAGTCAGTGTGTATGTGTGTGTGTGACAGAGTCAGTGTGTATGTGCGTGTATGTGAGAGTAAGTGTGTATGTGCGTGTGTGTGAGAGTCAGTGTGTGTGTGCATGTGTGTGAGAGTCAGTGTGTATTTGCGTGTATGTGGGAGAGTCAGTGTGTATTTGCGTGTATGTGAGAGAGTCAGTGTGTATGTGAGAGAGTCAGTGTGTATGTGCGTGTGTGTGAGAGAGTCAGTGTGTATGTGTGTGTGTGTGAGAGAGTCAGTGTGTATGTGCGTGTATGTGAGAGAGTCAGTGTGTATGTGAGAGAGTCAGTGTGTATGTGCGTGTAAGTGAGAGAGTCAGTGTGTATGTGAGAGAGTCAGTGTGTATGTGCGTGTATGTGAGAGAATCAGTGTGTATGTGCGTGTATGTGAGAGAGTCAGTGTGTATGTGCGTGAATATGAGAGAGTCAGTGTGTATGTGAGAGAGTCAGTGTGTATGTGCGTGTGTGTGAGAGAGTCAGTGTGTATGTGAGTCAGTGTGTATGTGAGAGAGTCAGTGTGTATGTGCTTGTATGTGAATGAGTCAGTGTGTATGTGCGTGTATGTGAGTCAGTGTGTATGTGCGTGTATGTAAGTCAGTGTGTATGTGCGTGTATGTGAGAGAGTCAGTGTGTATGTGCGTGTATGTGAGAGAGTCAGTGTGTATGTGAGAGAGTCAGTGTGTATGTGCGTGTGTGTGAGAGAGTCAGTGTGTATGTGCGTGTATGTGAGAGAGTCAGTGTGTATGTGAGAGAGTCAGTGTGTATGTGCGTGTATGTGAGAGAGTCAGTGTGTATGTGAGAGAGTCATTGTGTATGTGTGTGTATGTGAGAGAGTCAGTATGTATGTGAGAGAGTCAGTGTGTATGTGAGAGTAAGTGTGTATGTGCGTGTGTGTGAGAATCAGTGTGTGTGTGCATGTGTGTGAGAGTCAGTGTGTATGTGCGTGTATGTGGGTGCGTCAGTGTGTATGTGCGTGTATGTGAGAGAGTCAGTGTATATGTGCATGTATGTGAGAGAGTCAGTGTGTATGTGCGTGTATGTGAGAGAGTCAGTGTGTATGTGCGTGTATGTGAGAGAGTCAGTGTGTATGAGAGAGAGTCAGTGTGTATGTGCGTGTGTGTGAGAGAGTCAGTGTGTATGTGCGTGTGTGTGAGAGAGTCAGTGTGTATGTGCGTGTATGTGAGAGAGTCAGTGTGTATGTGAGAGAGTCAGTGTGTATGTGCGTGTATGTGAGAGAGTCAGTGTGTATGTGAGAGAGTCTGTGTATGTGCGTGTATGTGAGAGTCAGTGTGTATGTGCGTGTATGTGAGAGAGTCAGTGTGTATGTGCGTGTGTGTGAGTCAGTGTGTATGTGCGTGTATGTGGGTGAGTCAGTGTGTATGTGCATGTATGTGAGAGAGTCTGTATGTATGTGCGTGTGTGTGAGAGTCAGTGTGTATATGCGTGTGTGAGAGAGTCAGTGTGTATGTGCGTGTATGTGAGAGAGTCAGTGTGCATGTGAGAGAGTCAGTGTGTATGTGCGTGTATGTGAGAGAGTCAGTGTGTATGTGCGTGTATGTGAGAGAGTCAGTGTGTATGTGCGTGTATGTGAGAGAGTCAGTGTGTATGTGCGTGTATGTGAGGGAGTCAGTGTGTATGTGCGTGTGTGTGAGAGGGTCAGTGTGTATGTGCGTGTATGTGGGAGAGTCAGTGTGTATGTGCGTGTTTGTGAGAGAGTCAGTGTGTATGTGCGTGTATGTGAGAGAGTCAGTGTGTATGTGCGTGTTTGTGAGAGAGTCAGTGTGTATGTGCGTGTATGTGAGAGAGTAAGTGTGTATGTGCGTGTATGTGAGTCAGTGTGTATGTGCGTGTATTTGAGTCAGTGTCTATGTGCGTGTATGTGAGAGAGTCAGTGTGTATGTGCGTGTATGTGAGAGAGTCAGTGTGTATGTGCGTGTATGTGAGAGAGTCAGTGTGTATGTGCATGTATGTGAGAGAGTCAGTGTGTATGTGCGTGTATGTGAGAGAGTCAGTGTGTATGTGCGTGTGTGTGAGAGAGTCAGTGTGTATGTGCGTGTATGTGAGAGTCAGTGTGTATGTGCGTGTTTGTGAGAGAGTAAGTGTGTGTGTGTGTGTGTGAGAGAGTCAGTGTGTATGTGCGTGTATGTGAGAGAGTCTGTGAGTATTTGCGTGTGTGTGAGAATCAGTGTGTATGTGCGTGTGTGAGAGAGTCAGTGTGTATGTGCGTGTATGTGAGAGAGTCAGTGTGTATGTGAGAGAGTCAGTGTGTATGTGCGTGTATGTGAGAGAGTCAGTGTGTATGTGCGTGTATGTGAGACAGTCAGTGTGTATGTGCGTGTATGTGAGAGAGTCAGTGTGTATGTGCGTGTATGTGAGAGAGTCAGTGTGTATGTGCGTGTATGTGAGAGAGTCAGTGTGTATGTGCGTGTGTGTGAGAGGGTCAGTGTGTATGTGCATGTATGTGGGAGAGTCAGTGTCTATGTGCGTGTTTGTGAGAGAGTCAGTGTGAATGTGCGTGTATGTGAGTCAGTGTGTATGTGCGTGTATGTGAGTCAGTGTGTATGTGCGTGTATGTGAGAGAGTCAGTGTGTATGTGCGTGTATGTGAGAGAGTCAGTGTGTATGTGAGAGAGTCAGTGTGTATGTGCGTGTGTGTGAGAGAGTCAGTGTGTATGTGCGTGTGTGTGAGAGAGTCAGTGTGTATGTGCGTGTATGTGAGAGAGTCAGTGTGTATGTGAGAGAGTCAGTGTGTATGTGCGTGTATGTGAGAGAGTCAGTGTGTATGTGAGAGAGTCAGTGTGTATGTGCGTGTATGTGAGAGAATCAGTGTGTATGTGCGTGTATGTGAGAGAGTCAGTGTGTATGTGCGTGAATATGAGAGAGTCAGTGTGTATGTGAGTCAGTGTGTATGTGCGTGTGTGTGAGAGAGTCAGTGTGTATGTGAGTCAGTGTGTATGTGAGAGAGTCAGTGTGTATGTGCGTGTATGTGAAAGAGTCAGTGTGTATGTGCGTGTATGTGAGTCAGTGTGTATGTGCGTGTATGTAAGTCAGTGTGTATGTGAGTGTATGTGAGAGAGTCAGTGTGTATGTGCGTGTATGTGAGAGAGTCAGTGTGTATGTGAGAGAGTCAGTGTGTATGTGCGTGTGTGAGTGTCAGTGTCTATGTGCGTGTGTGTGAGAGAGTCAGTGTGTATGTGCGTGTATGTGAGAGAGTCAGTGTGTATGTGAGAGAGTCAGTGTGTATGTGCATGTATGTGAGAGAGTCAGTGTGTATGTGAGAGAGTCAGTGTGTATGTGTGTGTATGTGAGAGAGTCAGTATGTATGTGAGAGAGTCAGTATGTATTTGAGAGTAAGTGTGTATGTGCGTGTGTGTGAGAATCAGTGTGTGTGTGCATGTGTGTGAGAGTCAGTGTGTATGTGCGTGTATGTGGGTGCGTCAGTGTGTATGTGCGTGTATGTGAGAGAGTCAGTGTGTATGTGCATGTATGTGAGAGAGTCAGTGTGTATGTGCGTGTATGTGAGAGAGTCAGTGTGTATGTGCGTGTTTGTGAGAGAGTCAGTCTGTATGTGCGTGTATGTGAGAGAGTCAGTGTGTATGTGCGTGTTTGTGAGAGAGTCAGTGTTTATGTGCGTGTATGTGAGAGAGTCAGTGTGTATGTGCGTGTATGTGAGAGAGTCAGTGTGTATGTGCGTGTATGTGAGTCAGTGTGTATGTGCGTGTATGTGAGTCAGTGTGTATGTGCGTGTATGTGAGAGTGTCAGTGTGTATGTGCGTGTATGTGAGAGAGTCAGTGTGTATGTGCGTGTATGTGAGAGAGTCAGTGTGTATGTGTGTGTGTGACAGAGTCAGTGTGTATGTGCGTGTATGTGAGAGTAAGTGTGTATGTGCGTGTGTGTGAGAGTCAGTGTGTGTGTGCATGTGTGTGAGAGTCAGTGTGTATTTGCGTGTATGTGGGAGAGTCAGTGTGTATTTGCGTGTATGTGAGAGAGTCAGTGTGTATGTGAGAGAGTCAGTGTGTATGTGCGTGTGTGTGAGAGAGTCAGTGTGTATGTGTGTGTGTGTGAGAGAGTCAGTGTGTATGTGCGTGTATGTGAGAGAGTCAGTGTGTATGTGAGAGAGTCAGTGTGTATGTGCGTGTACGTGAGAGAGTCAGTGTGTATGTGAGAGAGTCAGTGTGTATGTGCGTGTATGTGAGAGAATCAGTGTGTATGTGCGTGTATGTGAGAGAGTCAGTGTGTATGTGCGTGAATATGAGAGAGTCAGTGTGTATGTGAGAGAGTCAGTGTGTATGTGCGTGTGTGTGAGAGAGTCAGTGTGTATGTGAGTCAGTGTGTATGTGAGAGAGTCAGTGTGTATGTGCTTGTATGTGAATGAGTCAGTGTGTATGTGCGTGTATGTGAGTCAGTGTGTATGTGCGTGTATGTAAGTCAGTGTGTATGTGCGTGTATGTGAGAGAGTCA
Organism: Cetorhinus maximus; assembly: GCF_964194155.1. Classification (NCBI taxonomy): domain Eukaryota; kingdom Metazoa; phylum Chordata; class Chondrichthyes; order Lamniformes; family Cetorhinidae; genus Cetorhinus; species Cetorhinus maximus. Next base: position 235,506,950 of record NC_135879.1, read on the forward strand.
GTGTGTATGTGCGTGTATGTGAGAGAGTCAGTGTGTATGTGAGAGAGTCAGTGTGTATGTGCGTGTGTGTGAGAGAGTCAGTGTGTATGTGCGTGTATGTGAGAGAGTCAGTGTGTATGTGAGAGAGTCAGTGTGTATGTGCGTGTATGTGAGAGAGTCAGTGTGTATGTGAGAGAGTCATTGTGTATGTGTGTGTATGTGAGAGAGTCAGTATGTATGTGAGAGAGTCAGTGTGTATGTGAGAGTAAGTGTGTATGTGCGTGTGTGTGAGAATCAGTGTGTGTGTGCATGTGTGTGAGAGTCAGTGTGTATGTGCGTGTATGTGGGTGCGTCAGTGTGTATGTGCGTGTATGTGAGAGAGTCAGTGTATATGTGCATGTATGTGAGAGAGTCAGTGTGTATGTGCGTGTATGTGAGAGAGTCAGTGTGTATGTGCGTGTATGTGAGAGAGTCAGTGTGTATGAGAGAGAGTCAGTGTGTATGTGCGTGTGTGTGAGAGAGTCAGTGAGTATGTGCGTGTGTGTGAGAGAGTCAGTGTGTATGTGCGTGTATGTGAGAGAGTCAGTGTGTATGTGAGAGAGTCAGTGTGTATGTGCGTGTATGTGAGAGAGTCAGTGTGTATGTGAGAGAGTCTGTGTATGTGCGTGTATGTGAGAGTCAGTGTGTATGTGCGTGTATGTGAGAGAGTCAGTGTGTATGTGCGTGTGTGTGAGTCAGTGTGTATGTGCGTGTATGTGGGTGAGTCAGTGTGTATGTGCATGTATGTGAGAGAGTCTGTATGTATGTGCGTGTGTGTGAGAGTCAGTGTGTATATGCGTGTGTGAGAGAGTCAGTGTGTATGTGCGTGTATGTGAGAGAGTCAGTGTGCATGTGAGAGAGTCAGTGTGTATGTGCGTGTATGTGAGAGAGTCAGTGTGTATGTGCGTGTATGTGAGAGAGTCAGTGTGTATGTGCGTGTATGTGAGAGAGTCAGTGTGTATGTGCGTGTATGTGAGGGAGTCAGTGTGTATGTGCGTGTGTGTGAGAGGGTCAGTGTGTATGTGCGTGTATGTGGGAGAGTCAGTGTGTATGTGCGTGTTTGTGAGAGAGTCAGTGTGTATGTGCGTGTATGTGAGAGAGTCAGTGTGTATGTGCGTGTATGTGAGTCAGTGTGTATGTGCGTGTATGTGAGTCAGTGTGTATGTGCGTGTATGTGAGAGAATCAGTGTGTATGTGCGTGTATGTGAGAGAGTCAGTGTGTATGTGCGTGTATATGAGATAGTCAGTGTGTATGTGAGTCAGTGTGTATGTGCGTGTGTGCGAGAGAGTCAGCGTGTATGTGCGTGTGTGTGAGAGAGTCAGTGTGTATGTGCGTGTATGTGAGAGAGTCAGTGTGTATGTGAGAGAGTCAGTGTGTATGTGCATGTATGTGAGAGAGTCAGTGTGTATGTGCGTGTATGTGAGTCAGTGTGTATGTGCGTGTATGTGAGTCAGTGTGTATGTGCGTGTATGTGAGAGAGTCAGTGTGTATGTGCGTGTATGTGAGTCAGTGTGTATGTGCGTGTATGTGAGTCAGTGTGTATGTGCGTGTATGTGAGAGAGTCAGTGTGTATGTGCGTGTATGTGAGAGAGTCAGTGTGTATGTGCGTGTATGTGAGAGTAAGTGTGTATGTGTGTGTGTGTGCATGTGTGTGAGAGAGTCAGTGTGCATGTGCGTGTATGTGGGTGAGTCAGTGTGTATGTGCGTGTATGTGAGAGAGTCAGTGTGTATGTGCATGTATGTGAGAGAGTCAGTGTGTATGTGCGTGTATGTGAGAGAGTCAGTGTGTATGTGCGTGTATGTGAGAGAGTCAGTGTGTATGAGCATGTATGTGAGAGAGTCAGTGTGTATGTGCGTGTATGTGAGAGAGTCAGTGTGTATGTGCGTGTTTGTGAGAGAGTCAGTGTGTGTGTGCGTGTATGAGAGAGAGTCTGTGTGTGTGTGCGTGTATGTGAGAGAGTCTGTGTGTATGTGCGTGTGTGTGAGAGAGTCAGTGTGTATGTGCGTGTGTGTGAGAGAGTCAGTGTGTATGTGCGTGTATGTGAGAGAGTCAGTGTGTATGTGAGAGAGTCAGTGTGTATGTGCGTGTATGTGAGAGAGTCAGTGTGTATGTGCGTGTATGTGAGAGAGTCAGTGTGTATGTGCGTGTATGTGAGAGAGTCAGTGTGTATGTGCGTGTATGTGAGAGAGTCAGTGTGTATGTGCGTGTGTGTGAGAGAGTCAGTGTGTATGTGCGTGTATGTGAGAGAGTCAGTATTTATGTGCGTGTTTGTGAGAGAGTCAGTGTGTATGTGCGTGTATGTGAGAGAGTCAGTGTGTATGTGCGTGTATGTGAGTCAGTGTGTATGTGCGTGTATGTAAGTCAGTGTGTATGTGCGTGTATGTGAGAGAGTCAGTGTGTATGTGCGTGTATGTGAGAGAGTCAGTGTGTATGTGAGAGAGTCAGTGTGTATGTGCGTGTGTGTGAGAGAGTCAGTGTGTATGTGCGTGTGTGTGAGAGAGTCAGTGTGTATGTGCGTGTATGTGAGAGTCAGTGTGTATGTGAGAGAGTCAGTGTGTATGTGCGTGTATGTGAGAGAGTCAGTGTGTATGTGAGAGAGTCAGTGTGTATGTGTGTGTATGTGAGAGAGTCAGTATGTATGTGAGAGAGTCAGTGTGTATGTGAGAGTAAGTGTGTATGTGCTTGTGTGTGAGAGTCAGTGTGTGTGTGCATGTGTGTGAGAGTCAGTGTGTATGTGCGTGTATGTGGGTGAGTCAGTGTGTATGTGCGTGTATGTGAGAGAGTCAGTGTGTATGTGCATGTATGTGACAGAGTCAGTGTGTATGTGCGTGTATGTGAGAGAGTCAGTGTGTATGTGCGTGTTTGTGAGAGAGTCAGTGTGTATGTGCGTGTATGTGAGAGAGTAAGTGTGTATGTGCGTGTATGTGAGTCAGTGTGTATGTGCGTGTATTTGAGTCAGTGTCTATGTGCGTGTATGTGAGAGAGTCAGTGTGTATGTGCGTGTATGTGAGAGAGTCAGTGTGTATGTGCGTGTATGTGAGAGAGTCAGTGTGTATGTGTGAGAGTCAGTGTGCATGTGCGTGTGTGTGAGAGAGTCAGTGTGTATGTGCGTGTGTGTGAGAGAGTCAGTGTGTATGTGTGTGTATGTGAGAGAGTCAGTGTGTATGTGAGAGAGTCAGTGTGTATGTGCGTGTATGTGAGAGACTCAGTGTTTATGTGAGAGAGTCAGTGAGTATGTGCGTGTATGTGAGAGTCAGTGTGTATGTGCGTGTATGTGAGAGAGTCAGTGTGTATGTGCGTGTGTGTGAGTCAGTGTTTATGTGCGTGTATGTGGGTGAGTCAGTGTGTATGTGCATGTATGTGAGAGAGTCAGTGTGTATGTGCGTGTATGTGAGAGAGTCAGTGTGTATGTGCGTGTATGTGTGAGGCTAAGTGTGTATGTGCGTATATGTGAGAGAGTCAGTGTGTATGTGCATGTATGTGAGAGAGTCAGTGTGTATGTGCGTGTATGTGAGAGAGTCAGTGTGTATGTGCGTGTGTGTGAGAGAGTCAGTGTGTATGTGCGTGTATGTGAGAGTCAGTGTGTATGTGCGTGTTTGTGAGAGAGTCAGTGTGTGTGTGTGAGAGAGTCAGTGTGTATGTGCGTGTATGTGAGAGAGTCTGTGTGTATGTGCGTGTGTGTGAGAATCAGTGTGTATGTGCGTGTGTGAGAGAGTCAGTGTGTATGTGCGTGTATGTGAGAGAGTCAGTGTGTATGTGAGAGAGTCAGTGTGTATGTGCGTGTATGTAAGAGAGTCAGTGTGTATGTGCGTGTATGTGAGACAGTCAGTGTGTATGTGCGTGTATGTGAGAGAGTCAGTGTGTATGTGCGTGTATGTGAGAGAGTCAGTGTGTATGTGCGTGTATGTGAGAGAGTCAGTGTGTATGTGCGTGTGTGTGAGAGGGTCAGTGTGTATGTGCGTGTATGTGGGAGAGTCAGTGTCTATGTGCGTGTTTGTGAGAGAGTCAGTGTGTATGTGCGTGTATGTGAGAGAGTCAGTGTGTATGTGCATTTATTTGAGTCAGTGTGTATGTGCGTGTATGTGAGTCAGTGTGTATGTGCGTGTATGTGAGAGAGTCAGTGTGTATGTGCATGTATGTGAGAGAGTCAGTGTGTATGTGAGAGAGTCAGTGTGTATGTGCGTGTGTGTGAGAGAGTCAGTGTGTATGTGCATGTGTGTGCGAGAGTCAGTCTGTATGTGCGTGTATGTGAGAGAGTCAGTGTGTATGTGAGAGAGTCTGTGTGTATGTGCGTGTATGTGAGAGAGTCAGTGTGAATGTGAGAGAGTCAGTGTGTATGTGCGTGTATGTGAGAGAATCAGTGTGTATGTGCGTGTATGTGAGAGAGTCAGTGTGTATGTGCGTGAATATGAGAGAGTCAGTGTGTATGTGAGTCAGTGTGTATGTGCGTGTGTGTGAGAGAGTCAGTGTGTATGTGAGTCAGTGTGTATGTGCGTGTGTGTGAGAGGGTCAGTGTGTATGTGCATGTATGTGGGAGAGTCAGTGTCTATGTGCGTGTTTGTGAGAGAGTCAGTGTGAATGTGCGTGTATGTGAGTCAGTGTGTATGTGCGTGTATGTGAGTCAGTGTGTATGTGCGTGTATGTGAGAGAGTCAGTGTGTATGTGCGTGTATGTGAGAGAGTCAGTGTGTATGTGAGAGAGTCAGTGTGTATGTGCGTGTGTGTGAGAGAGTCAGTGTGTATGTGCGTGTGTGTGAGAGAGTCAGTGTGTATGTGCGTGTATGTGAGAGAGTCAGTGTGTATGTGAGAGAGTCAGTGTGTATGTGCGTGTATGTGAGAGAGTCAGTGTGTATGTGAGAGAGTCAGTGTGTATGTGCGTGTATGTGAGAGAATCAGTGTGTATGTGCGTGTATGTGAGAGAGTCAGTGTGTATGTGCGTGAATATGAGAGAGTCAGTGTGTATGTGAGTCAGTGTGTATGTGCGTGTGTGTGAGAGAGTCAGTGTGTATGTGAGTCAGTGTGTATGTGAGAGAGTCAGTGTGTATGTGCGTGTATGTGAAAGAGTCAGTGTGTATGTGCGTGTATGTGAGTCAGTGTGTATGTGCGTGTATGTAAGTCAGTGTGTATGTGCGTGTATGTGAGAGAGTCAGTGTGTATGTGCGTGTATGTGAGAGAGTCAGTGTGTATGTGAGAGAGTCAGTGTGTATGTGCGTGTGTGAGTGTCAGTGTCTATGTGCGTGTGTGTGAGAGAGTCAGTGTGTATGTGCGTGTATGTGAGAGAGTCAGTGTGTATGTGAGAGAGTCAGTGTGTATGTGCGTGTATGTGAGAGAGTCAGTGTGTATGTGAGAGAGTCAGTGTGTATGTGTGTGTATGTGAGAGAGTCAGTATGTATGTGAGAGAGTCAGTGTGTATTTGAGAGTAAGTGTGTATGTGCGTGTGTGTGAGAATCAGTGTGTGTGTGCATGTGTGTGAGAGTCATTGTGTATGTGCGTGTATGTGGGTGCGTCAGTGTGTATGTGCGTGTATGTGAGAGAGTCAGTGTGTATGTGCATGTATGTGAGAGAGTCAGTGTGTATGTGCGTGTATGTGAGAGAGTCAGTGTGTATGTGCGTGTTTGTGAGAGAGTCAGTCTGTATGTGCGTGTATGTGAGAGAGTCAGTGTGTATGTGCGTGTTTGTGAGAGAGTCAGTGTTTATGTGCGTGTATGTGAGAGAGTCAGTGTGTATGTGCGTGTATGTGAGAGAGTCAGTGTGTATGTGCGTGTATGTGAGTCAGTGTGTATGTGCGTGTATGTGAGTCAGTGTGTATGTGCGTGTATGTGAGAGTGTCAGTGTGTATGTGCGTGTATGTGAGAGAGTCAGTGTGTATGTGCGTGTATGTGAGAGAGTCAGTGTGTATGTGTGTGTGTGACAGAGTCAGTGTGTATGTGAGAGTAAGTGTGTATGTGCGTGTGTGTGAGAGTCAGTGTGTGTGTGCATGTGTGTGAGAGTCAGTGTGTATTTGCGTGTATGTGGGAGAGTCAGTGTGTATTTGCGTGTATGTGAGAGAGTCAGTGTGTATGTGAGAGAGTCAGTGTGTATGTGCGTGTGTGTGAGAGAGTCAGTGTGTATGTGCGTGTGTGTGAGAGAGTCAGTGTGTATGTGCGTGTATGTGAGAGAGTCAGTGTGTATGTGAGAGAGTCAGTGTGTATGTGCGTGTACGTGAGAGAGTCAGTGTGTATGTGAGAGAGTCAGTGTGTATGTGCGTGTATGTGAGAGAATCAGTGTGTATGTGCGTTTATGTGAGAGAGTCAGTGTGTATGTGCGTGAATATGAGAGAGTCAGTGTGTATGTGAGAGAGTCAGTGTGTATGTGCGTGTGTGTGAGAGAGTCAGTGTGTATGTGAGTCAGTGTGTATGTGAGAGAGTCAGTGTGTATGTGCGTGTATGTGAATGAGTCAGTGTGTATGTGCGTGTATGTGAGTCAGTGTGTATGTGCGTGTATGTAAGTCAGTGTGTATGTGCGTGTATGTGAGAGAGTCAGTGTGTATGTGCGTGTATGTGAGAGAGTCAGTGTGTATGTGAGAGAGTCAGTGTGTATGTGCGTGTGTGTGATAGAGTCAGTGTGTATGTGCGTGTATGTGAGAGAGTCAGTGTGTATGTGAGAGAGTCAGTGTGTATGTGCGTGTATGTGAGAGAGTCAGTGTGTATGTGAGAGAGTCATTGTGTATGTGTGTGTATGTGAGAGAGTCAGTATGTATGTGAGAGAGTCAGTGTGTATGTGAGAGTAAGTGTGTATGTGCGTGGGTGTGAGAATCAGTGTGTGTGTGCATGTGTGTGAGAGTCAGTGTGTATGTGCGTGTATGTGAGAGAGTCAGTGTGTATGTGCATTTATTTGAGTCAGTGTGTATGTGCGTGTATGTGAGTCAGTGTGTATGTGCGTGTATGTGAGAGAGTCAGTGTGTATGTGCATGTATGTGAGAGAGTCAGTGTGTATGTGAGAGAGTCAGTGTGTATGTGCGTGTGTGTGAGAGAGTCAGTGTGTATGTGCGTGTGTGTGCGAGAGTCAGTCTGTATGTGCGTGTATGTGAGAGAGTCAGTGTGTATGTGAGAGAGTCTGTGTGTATGTGCGTGTATGTGAGAGAGTCAGTGTGAATGTGAGAGAGTCAGTGTGTATGTGCGTGTATGTGAGAGAATCAGTGTGTATGTGCGTGTATGTGAGAGAGTCAGTGTGTATGTGCGTGAATATGAGAGAGTCAGTGTGTAAGTGAGTCAGTGTGTATGTGCGTGTGTGTGAGAGAGTCAGTGTGTATGTGAGTCAGTGTGTATGTGCGTGTGTGTGAGAGAGTCAGCGTGTATGTGCGTGTGTGTGAGAGAGTCAGTGTGTATGTGCGTGTATGTGAGAGAGTCAGTGTGTATGTGCGTGTATGTGAGAGAGTCAGTGTGTATGTGCGTGTGTGTGAGAGAGTCAGTGTGTATGTGCGTGTATGTGAGAGAGTCAGTGTTTATGTGCGTGTTTGTGAGAGAGTCAGTGTGTATGTGCGTGTATGTGAGAGAGTCAGTGTGTATGTGCGTGTATGTGAGAGAGTCAGTGTGTATGTGCGTGTATGTAAGTCAGTGTGTATGTGCGTGTATGTGAGAGAGTCAGTGTGTATGTGCGTGTATGTGAGAGAGTCAGTGTGTATGTGAGAGAGTCAGTGTGTATGTGCGTGTGTGTGAGAGAGTCAGTGTGTATGTGCGTGTGTGTGAGAGAGTCAGTGTGTATGTGCGTGTATGTGAGAGTCAGTGTGTATGTGAGAGAGTCAGTGTGTATGTGCGTGTATGTGAGAGAGTCAGTGTGTATGTGAGAGAGTCAGTGTGTATGTGTGTGTATGTGAGAGAGTCAGTATGTATGTGAGAGAGTCAGTGTGTATGTGAGAGTAAGTGTGTATGTGCTTGTGTGTGAGAGTCAGTGTGTGTGTGCATGTGTGTGAGAGTCAGTGTGTATGTGCGTGTATGTGGGTGAGTCAGTGTGTATGTGCGTGTATGTGAGAGAGTCAGTGTGTATGTGCATGTATGTGACAGAGTCAGTGTGTATGTGCGTGTATGTGAGAGAGTCAGTGTGTATGTGCGTGTTTGTGAGAGAGTCAGTGTGTATGTGCGTGTATGTGAGAGAGTAAGTGTGTATGTGCGTGTATGTGAGTCAGTGTGTATGTGCGTGTATTTGAGTCAGTGTCTATGTGCGTGTATGTGAGAGAGTCAGTGTGTATGTGCGTGTATGTGAGAGAGTCAGTGTGTATGTGCGTGTATGTGAGAGAGTCAGTGTGTATGTGCATGTATGTGAGAGAGTCAGTGTGTATGTGCGTGTATGTGAGAGAGTCAGTGTGTATGTGCGTGTGTGTGAGAGAGTCAGTGTGTATGTGCGTGTATGTGAGAATCAGTGTGTATGTGCGTGTTTGTGAGAGAGTAAGTGTGTGTGTGTGTGTGTGAGAGAGTCAGTGTGTATGTGCGTGTATGTGAGAGAGTCTGTGTGTATTTGCGTGTGTGTGAGAATCAGTGTGTATGTGCGTGTGTGAGAGAGTCAGTGTGTATGTGCGTGTATGTGAGAGAGTCAGTGTGTATGTGAGAGAGTCAGTGTGTATGTGCGTGTATGTGAGAGAGTCAGTGTGTATGTGCGTGTATGTGAGAGAGTCAGTGTGTATGTGCATGTATGTGAGAGAGTCAGTGTGTATGTGCGTGTATGTGAGAGAGTCAGTGTGTATGTGCGTGTATGTGAGAGAGTCAGTGTGTATGTGCGTGTGTGTGAGAGGGTCAGTGTGTATGTGCATGTATGTGGGAGAGTCAGTGTCTATGTGCGTGTTTGTGAGAGAGTCAGTGTGAATGTGCGTGTATGTGAGTCAGTGTGTATGTGCGTGTATGTGAGTCAGTGTGTATGTGCGTGTATGTGAGAGAGTCAGTGTGTATGTGCGTGTATGTGAGAGAGTCAGTGTGTATGTGAGAGAGTCAGTGTGTATGTGCGTGTGTGTGAGAGAGTCAGTGTGTATGTGCGTGTGTGTGAGAGAGTCAGTGTGTATGTGAGAGAGTCAGTGTGTATGTGCGTGTATGTGAGAGAGTCAGTGTGTATGTGAGAGAGTCAGTGTGTATGTGCGTGTATGTGAGAGAATCAGTGTGTATGTGCGTGTATGTGAGAGAGTCAGTGTGTATGTGCGTGAATATGAGAGAGTCAGTGTGTATGTGAGTCAGTGTGTATGTGCGTGTGTGTGAGAGAGTCAGTGTGTATGTGAGTCAGTGTGTATGTGAGAGAGTCAGTGTGTATGTGCGTGTATGTGAAAGAGTCAGTGTGTATGTGCGTGTATGTGAGTCAGTGTGTATGTGCGTGTATGTAAGTCAGTGTGTATGTGCGTGTATGTGAGAGAGTCAGTGTGTATGTGCGTGTATGTGAGAGAGTCAGTGTGTATGTGAGAGAGTCAGTGTGTATGTGCGTGTGTGAGTGTCAGTGTCTATGTGCGTGTGTGTGAGAGAGTCAGTGTGTATGTGCGTGTATGTGAGAGAGTCAGTGTGTATGTGAGAGAGTCAGTGTGTATGTGCGTGTATGTGAGAGAGTCAGTGTGTATGTGAGAGAGTCAGTGTGTATGTGTGTGTATGTGAGAGAGTCAGTATGTATGTGAGAGAGTCAGTGTGTATTTGAGAGTAAGTGTGTATGTGCGTGTGTGTGAGAATCAGTGTGTGTGTGCATGTGTGTGAGAGTCATTGTGTATGTGCGTGTATGTGGGTGCGTCAGTGTGTATGTGCGTGTATGTGAAAGAGTCAGTGTGTATGTGCATGTATGTGAGAGAGTCAGTGTGTATGTGCGTGTATGTGAGAGAGTCAGTGTGTATGTGCATGTATGTGAGAGAGTCAGTGTGTATGTGCGTGTTTGTGAGAGAGTCAGTGTGTATGTGCATGTATGTGAGAGAGTCAGTGTGTATGTGCGTGTATGTGAGAGAGTCAGTGTGTATGTGCATGTATGTGAGAGAGTCAGTGTGTATGTGCGTGTTTGTGAGAGAGTCAGTCTGTATGTGCGTGTATGTGAGAGAGTAAGTGTGTATGTGCGTGTTTGTGAGAGAGTCAGTGTTTATGTGCGTGTATGTGAGAGAGTCAGTGTGTATGTGCGTGTATGTGAGAGAGTCAGTGTGTATGTGCGTGTATGTGAGTCAGTGTGTATGTGCGTGTATGTGAGTCAGTGTGTATGTGCGTGTATGTGAGAGTGTCAGTGTGTATGTGCGTGTATGTGAGAGAGTCAGTGTGTATGTGCGTGTATGTGAGAGAGTCAGTGTGTATGTGTGTGTGTGACAGAGTCAGTGTGTATGTGAGAGTAAGTGTGTATGTGCGTGTGTGTGAGAGTCAGTGTGTGTGTGCATGTGTGTGAGAGTCAGTGTGTATTTGCGTGTATGTGGGAGAGTCAGTGTGTATTTGCGTGTATGTGAGAGAGTCAGTGTGTATGTGAGAGAGTCAGTGTGTATGTGCGTGTGTGTGAGAGAGTCAGTGTGTATGTGCGTGTGTGTGAGAGAGTCAGTGTGTATGTGCGTGTATGTGAGAGAGTCAGTGTGTATGTGAGAGAGTCAGTGTGTATGTGCGTGTACGTGAGAGAGTCAGTGTGTATGTGAGAGAGTCAGTGTGTATGTGCGTGTATGTGAGAGAATCAGTGTGTATGTGCGTGTATGTGAGAGAGTCAGTGTGTATGTGCGTGAATATGAGAGAGTCAGTGTGTATGTGAGAGAGTCAGTGTGTATGTGCGTGTGTGTGAGAGAGTCAGTGTGTATGTGAGTCAGTGTGTATGTGAGAGAGTCAGTGTGTATGTGCGTGTATGTGAATGAGTCAGTGTGTATGTGCGTGTATGTGAGTCAGTGTGTATGTGCGTGTATGTAAGTCAGTGTGTATGTGCGTGTATGTGAGAGAGTCAGTGTGTATGTGCGTGTATGTGAGAGAGTCAGTGTGTATGTGAGAGAGTCAGTGTGTATGTGCGTGTGTGTGAGAGAGTCAGTGTGTATGTGCGTGTATGTGAGAGAGTCAGTGTGTATGTGAGAGAGTCAGTGTGTATGTGCGTGTATGTGAGAGAGTCAGTGTGTATGTGAGAGAGTCATTGTGTATGTGTGTGTATGTGAGAGAGTCAGTATGTATGTGAGAGAGTCAGTGTGTATGTGAGAGTAAGTGTGTATGTGCGTGTGTGTGAGAATCAGTGTGTGTGTGCATGTGTGTGAGAGTCAGTGTGTATGTGCGTGTATGTGGGTGCGTCAGTGTGTATGTGCGTGTATGTGAGAGAGTCAGTGTGTATGTGCATGTATGTGAGAGAGTCAGTGTGTATGTGCGTGTATGTGAGAGAGTCAGTGTGTATGTGCGTGTTTGTGAGAGAGTCAGTCTGTATGTGCGTGTATGTGAGAGAGTCAGTGTGTATGTGCGTGTTTGTGAGAGAGTCAGTGTTTATGTGCGTGTATGTGAGAGAGTCAATGTGTATGTGCGTGTATGTGAGAGAGTCAGTGTGTATGTGCGTGTATGTGAGTCAGTGTGTATGTGCGTGTATGTGAGTCAGTGTGTATGTGCGTGTATGTGAGAGTGTCAGTGTGTATGTGCGTGTATGTGAGAGAGTCAGTGTGTATGTGCGTGTATGTGAGAGAGTCAGTCTGTATGTGCGTGTGTGTGACAGAGTCAGTGTGTATGTGCGTGTATGTGAGAGTAAGTGTGTATGTGCGTGTGTGTGAGAGTCAGTGTGTGTGTGCATGTGTGTGAGAGTCAGTGTGTATTTGCGTGTATGTGGGAGAGTCAGTGTGTATGTGCGTGTATGTGAGAGAGTCAGTGTGTATGTGCGTGTATGTGAGTCAGTGTTTATGTGCATGTATGTGAGTCAGTGTGTATGTGCGTGTATGTGAGAGCGTCAGTGTGTATGTGCGTGTATGTGAGAGAGTCAGTGTGCATGTGCGTGTATGTGAGAGAGTCAGTTTGTATGTGCGTGTGTGTGAGAGAGTCAGTGTGTATGTGCGTGTATGTGAGAGTAAGTGTGTATGTGCGTGTGTGTGAGAGTCAGTGTGTGTGTGCATGTGTGTGAGAGAGTCAGTGTGTATGTGCGTGTATATGAGTCAGTGTGTATGTGCGTGTATGTAAGTCAGTGTGTATGTGCGTGTATGTGAGAGAGTCAGTGTGTATGTGCGTGTATGTGAGAGAGTCAATGTGTATGTGAGAGAGTCAGTGTGTATGTGCGTGTGTGTGAGAGAGTCAGTGTGTATGTGCGTGTTTGTGAGAGAGTCAGTGTGTATGTGCGTGTATGTGAGAGAGTCAGTGTGTATGTGAGAGAGTCAGTGTGTATGTGCGTGTATGTGAGAGAGTCAGTGTGTATGTGAGAGAGTCAGTGTGTATGTGTGTGTATGTGAGAGAGTCAGTATGTATGTGAGAGAGTCAGTGTGTATGTGAGAGTAAGTGTGTATGTGCGTGTGTGTGAGAGTCAGTGTGTGTGTGCATGTGTGTGAGAGTCAGTGTGTATGTGCGTGTATGTGGGTGAGTCAGTGTGTATGTGCATGTATGTGAGAGAGTCAGTGTGTATGTGCATGTATGTGAGAGAGTCAGTGTGTATGTGCGTGTATGTGAGAGAGTCAGTGTGTATGTGCATGTTTGTGAGAGAGTCAGTCTGTATGTGCGTGTATGTGAGAGAGTCAGTGTGTATGTGCGTGTTTGTGAGAGAGTCAGTGTTTATGTGCGTGTATGTGAGAGAGTCAGTGTGTATGTGCGTGTATGTGAGAGAGTCAGTGTGTATGTGCGTGTATGTGAGTCAGTGTGTATGTGCGTGTATGTGAGTCAGTGTGTATCTGCGTGTATATGAGAGTGTCAGTGTGTATGTGCGTGTATGTGAGAGAGTCAGTGTGTATGTGCGTGTATGTGAGAGAGTCAGTGTGTATGTGCGTGTATGTGAGAGAGTCAGTGTGTATGTGCGTTTATGTGACAGTAAGTGTGTATGTGCGTGTGTGTGAGAGTCAGTGTGTTTGTGCATGTGTGTGAGAGTCAGTGTGTATGTGCGTGTATGTGGGTGAGTCAGTGTGTATGTGAGTCAGTGTGTATGTGCGTGTATGTGAGAGCGTCAGTGTGTATGTGTGTGTATGTGAGACAGTCAGTGTGCCTGTGCGTGTATGTGAGAGAGTCAGTGTGTATGTGCGTGTGTGTGAGAGAGTCAGTGTGTATGTGCGTGTATGTGAGAGTAAGTGTGTATGTGCGTGTGTGTGAGAGTCAGTGTGTGTGTGCATGTGTGTGAGAGAGTCAGTGTGTATGTGCGTGTATGTGGGTGAGTCAGTGTGTATGTGCGTGTATGTGAGAGAGTCAGTGTGTATGTGCATGTATGTGAGAGAGTCAGTGTGTATGTGCGTGTATGTGAGAGAGTCAGTGTGTATGTGCGTGTTTGTGAGAGAGTCAGTGTGAATGTGCGTGTATGTGAGAGAGTCAGTGTGTATGTGCCTGTATATGAGAGAGTCAGTGTGTATGTGCGTGTATGTTAGAGAGTCAGTGTGTATGTGCGTGTATGTGAGTCAGTGTGTATGTGTGTGTGAGAGAGTCAGTGTGTATGTGCGTGTATGTGAGAATCAATGTGTATGTGCGTGTATGTGAGAGAGTCAGTGTGTATGTGCGTGTATGTGAGAGAGTCAGTGTGTATGTGCGTGTGTGTGGGAGAGTCAGTGTGTATGTGCGTGTGTGTGAGAGAGCCAGTGTGTATGTGCGTGTATGTGAGTCAGTGTGTATATGCGTGTATGTGAGTCAGTGTGTATGTGCGTGTGAGAGAGCCAGTGTGTATGTGCGTGTATGCGAGAGAGTCAATGTGTATGTGAGAGAGTCAGTGTGTTTGTGAGACAGTCAGTGTTTATGTGCGTGTGTGTGAGAGAGTCAGTGTGTATGTGCGTGTGTGTGAGAGAGTCAGTGTGTATGTGCGTGTATGTGAGAGAGTCAGTGTGTATGTGAGAGAGTCAGTGTGTATGTGCGTGTATGTGAGAGAGTCAGTGTGGATGTGCGTGTATGTGAGAGTCAGTGTGTATGTGCGTGTATGTGAGAGAGTCAGTGTGTATGTGCGTGTATGTGAGAGAGTCAGTGTGTATGTGCGCGTGTGTGAGAGAGTCAGTGTGTATGTGCGTGCCTGTGAGAGAGTCAGTGTGTATGTGCGTGTATGTGGGTGATTCAGTGTTTATGTGCGTGTATGTGAGAGTCAGTGTGTATGTGTGTGTGTGTGAGAGAGTCAGTGTGTATGTGCGTGTATGTGAGAGAGTCAGTGTGTATGTGCATGTTTGTGAGAGAGTCATTGTTTATGTGCGTGTGTGTGTGCGGGTCAGTGTGAATGTGCGTGTGTGTGAGAGGGTCAGTGAATATGTGCGTGTGTGTGAGAGAGTCAGTGTGTATGTGCGTGTATGTGAGAGAGTCAGTGTGTATGTGCGTGTATGTGAGAGAGTCAGTGTGTATGTGCGTGTGTGTGAGAGGGTCAGTGAATATGTGCGTGTGTGTGAGAGAGTCAGTGTGTATGTGCGTGTATGTGAGAGAGTCAGTGGCTATGTGCGTGTATGTGAGTCAGTGTGTATGTGCGTGTATGTGAGTCAGTGTGTATGTGCGTGTATGTAGAGAGTCAGTGTCTATGTGCGTGTATGTGAGAGAGTCAGTGTGTATGTACGTGTATGTGAGAGAGTCAGTGTGTATGTGAGAGAGTCAGTGTGTATGTGCGTGTGTGTGTGAGAGTCAGTGTGTTTGTGCGTGTGTTTGAGAGAATCAGTGTGTATGTGCGTGTATGTGAGAGAGTCAGTGTGTATGTGAGAGAGTCAGTGTGTATGTGCGTGTATGTGAGAGTAAGTGTGTATGTGCGTGTATGTGGGTGAGTCAGCGTGTATGTGCGTGTATGTGAGAGAGTCAGTGTGTATGTGCGTGTATGTGAGAGAGTCAGTGTGTATGTGCGTGTTTGTGAGAGAGTCAGTCTGTATGTGGGTGTATGTGAGAGTCACTGTGTATGTGCGTGTTTGTGAGAGAGTCAGTGTTTATGTCCGTGTATGTGAGAGAGTCAGTGTGTCTGTGCGTGTATGTGAGTCACTGTGTATGTGCGTGTATGTGAGTCAGTGTGTATGTGCGTGTATGTGATAGAGTCAGTGTGTATGTGCGTGTATGTGAGATAGTCAGTGTGTATGTGCTTGTATGTGAGGGAGTCAGTGTGTATGTGAGAGAGTCAGTGTGTATGTGCGTGTGTGTGAGATAGTCAGTGTGTATGTGCGTGTGTGTGAGAGAGTCAGTGTGTATGTGCGTGTATGTGAGAGAGTCAGTGTGTATGTGAGAGAGTCAGTGTGTATGTGCGTGTATTTGAGAGAGTCAGTGTGTATGTGAGAGAGTCAGTGTGTATGTGAGAGAGTCAGTGTGTATGTGCGTGTATGTGAGAGAGTCAGTGTGTATGTGAGAGAGTCAGTGTGTATGTGCGTGTATGTGAGAGAGTCAGTTTGTATGTGCGTGTATGTGAGAGAGTCAGTGTGTATGTGCGTGTATGTGATTCAGTGTGTATGTGCGTGTATGTGAGAGAGTCAGTGTGTATGTGCATGTATGCGAGAGAGTCAGTGTTTATGTGCGTGTGTGTGAGAGAGTCAGTGTGTATGTGCGTGTATCTGAGAGAGACAGTGTGTATGTGAGAGAGTCAGTGTGTATGTGCGTGTATGTGAGAGAGTCAGTGTGTATGTGAGAGAGTCAGTGTGTATGTGCGTGTATGTGAGAGAGTCAGTGCGTATGTGCGTGTATGTGAGAGTCAGTGTGTATATACGTGTATGTGAGAGAGTCAGTGTGTATGTGCGTGTATGTGAGTCAGTGTGTATAAGCGTGTATGTGAGTCAGTGTGTATGTGCGTGTGAGAGAGTCAGTGTGTATGTGCGTGTATGCGAGAGAGTCAGTGTGTAAGTGAGAGAGTCAGTGTGTTTGTGAGAGAGTCAGTGTGTATGTGCGTGTATGTGAGAGAGTCAGTGTGTATGTGCGTGTATGTGAGAGAGTCAGTGTGTATGTGAGAGAGTCAGTGTGTATGTGCGTGTGTGTGAGAGAGTCAGTGTGTATGTGCGTGTATGTGAGAGAGACAGTGTGTATGTGAGAGAGTCATTGTGTATGTGCTTGTATGTGAGAGAGTCAGTGTGTATGCGAGAGAGTCAGTGTGTATGTGCGTGTATGTGAGAGAGTCAGTGGGTATGTGCGTGTATGTGAGAGTCAGTGTGTATCTGAGTGTATGTGAGAGAGTCAGTGTGTATGTGCGTGTATGTGAGTCAGTGTGTATATGCGTGTATGTGAGTCAGTGTGTATGTGCGTGTGAGAGAGTCAGTGTGTATGTGCGTGTATGTGAGAGAGTCAGTGTGTATGTGCGTGTATGTGAGAGAGTCAGTGTGTATGTGCGTGTATGTGAGAGAGTCAGTGTGAATGTGAGAGAGTCAGTGTGTATGTGCGTGTGTGTGAGAGAGTCAGTGTGTATGTGCGTGTGTGTGAGAGAGTCAGTGTGTATGTGCGTGTATGCGAGAGAGTCAGTGTGTATGTGCGTGTATGTGAGAGAGTAGGAGTGTATGTGAGAGAGTCAGTGTGTATGTGCGTGTATGTGAGAGTCAGTGTGTATGTGCGTGTATGTGAGAGAGTCAGTGTGTATGTGCGTGTGTGTGTGAGTCAGTGTGTATGTGCGTGTATGTGGGTGAGTCAGTGTGTATGTGCATGTATGTGAGAGAGTCAGTGTGTATGTGCGTGTTTGTGAGAGAGTCAGTGTGTATGTGCGTGTGTGTGAGAGGGTCAGTGTGTATGTGCGTGTGTGTGAGAGAGTCAGTGTGTATGTGCGTGTATGTGAGAGAGTCACTGTGTATGTGCGTGTATGTGAGAGAGTCAGTGTGTATGTGCGTGTGTGTGAGAGGGTCAGTGTATATGTGCGTGTGTGTGAGAGAGTCAGTGTGTATGTGCGTGTATGAGAGAGAGTCAGTATGTATGTGAGAGAGTCAGTGTGCATGTGCCTGTATGTGAGAGAGTCAGTGTGCATGTTCGTGTATCTGAGTCAGTGTCTATGTGCGTGTATGTGAGTCAGTGTGTATGTGCGTGTATGTGAGAGAGTCAGTGTGTATGTGCGCGTATGTGAGAGAGTCAGTGTGTATGTGCGTGTATGTGAGAGAGTCAGTGTGTATGTGAGAGAGTCAGTGCGTATGTGCGTGTGTGTGAGAGAGTCAGTGTGTATGTGCGTGTGTTTGAGAGAGTCAGTGTGTATGTGCGTGTATGTGAGAGTAAGTGTGTATGTGCGTGTATGTGGGTGAGTCAGTGTGTATGTGCGTGTATGTGAGAGAGTCAGTGTGTATGTGCATGTATGTGAGAGAGTCAGTGTGTATGTGCGTGTATGTGAGAGAGTCAGTGTGTATGTGCGTGTTTGTGAGAGAGTCAGTCTGTATGTGCGTGTATGTGAGAGTCGGTGTGTATGTGCGTGTTTTTGAGAGAGTCAGTGTTTATGTGCGTGTATGTGAGAGAGTCAGTGTGTCTGTGCGTGTATGTGAGTCAGTGTGTATGTGCGTGTATGTGAGTCAGTGTGTATGTGCGTGTATGTGACAGTGTCAGTGTGTATGTGCGTGTGTGTGAGAGAGTCAGTGTGTATGTGCGTGTATGTGAGAGAGTCAGTGTGTATGTGAGAGAGTCAGTGTGTATGTGCGTGTGTGTGAGAGAGTCAGTGTGTATGTGCGTGTGTGTGAGAGAGTCAGTGTGTATGTGCGTGTATGTGAGAGAGTCAGTGTGTATGTGAGAGAGTCAGTGTGTATGTGCGTGTATGTGAGAGAGTCAGTGTGTATGTGAGAGAGTCAGTGTGTATGTGAGAGAGTCAGTGTGTATGTGCGTGTATGCGAGAGAGTCAGTGCGTATGTGAGAGAGTCGGTGTGTATGTGCGTGTATGTGAGAGTCAGTGTGTATATGCGTGTATGTGAGAGAGTCAGTGTGTATGTGCGTGTATGTGAGAGAGTCAGTGTGTATGTGCGTGTATGTGAGAGTCAGTGTGTATATGCGTGTATGTGAGAGAGTCAGTGTGTATGTGCGTGTATGTGAGTCAGTGTGTATATGCGTGTATGTGAGTCAGTGTGTATGTGCGTGTGAGAGAGTCAGTGTGTATGTGCGTGTATGCGAGAGAGTCAGTGTGTATGTGAGAGAGTCAGTGTGTTTGTGAGAGAGTCAGTGTGTATGTGCGTGTATGTGAGAGAGTCAGTGTGTATGTGCGTGTATGTGAGAGAGTCAGTGTGTATGTGAGAGAGTCAGTGTGTATGTGCGTGTGTGTGAGAGAGTCCGTGTGTATGTGCGTGTTTGTGAGAGAGTCAGTGTGTATGTGCGTGTATGTGAGAGAGTCAGTGTGTATGTGCGTGTATGTGAGAGAGTCATTGTGTATGTGCGTGTATGTGAGTCAGTGTGTATGTGCGTGTATGTGAGTCAGTGTGTATGTGTGTGTCTGAGAGTCAGTTTGTATGTGCGTGTATGCGAGAGAGACAGTGTGTATGTGAGAGAGTCAGTGTGTATGTGCGTGTATGTGAGAGAGTCAGTGTGTATGTGAGAGAGACAGTGTGTATGTGCGTGTATGTGAGAAAGTCAGTGTGTATGTGCGTGTATGTGAGAGTCAGTGTATGTGCGTGTATGTGAGAGAGTCAGTGTGTATGTGCGTGTATTTGAGAGAGTCAGTGTGTATGTGCGCGTGTGTGAGAGAGTCAGTGTGTATGTGCGTGCCTGTGAGAGAGTCAGTGTGTATGTGCGTGTATGTGGGTGAGTCAGTGTTTATGTGCGTGTATGTGAGAGTCAGTGTGTATGTGCATGTATGTGAGAGTGTCAGTGTGTATGTGCGTGTATGTGAGAGTCAGTGTGTATGTGTGTGTGAGAGAGTCAGTGAGTATGTGCGTGTATGTGAGAGAGTCAGTGTGTATGTGCGTGTTTGTGAGAGAGTCAGTGTGTATGTGCGTGTGTGTGAGAGGGTCAGTGTGTATGTGCGTGTGTGTGAGAGAGTCAGTGTGTATGTACGTGTATGTGAGAGAGTCACTGTGTATGTGCTTGTATGTGAGAGAGTCAGTGTGTATGTGGGTGTGTGTGAGAGGGTCAGTGAATATGTGCGTGTGTGTGAGAGAGTCAGTGTGTATGTGCGTGTATGTGAGAGAGTCAGTGTGTATGTGCGTGTATGTGAGTCAGTGTCTATGTGCGTGTATGTGAGTCAGTGTGTATGTGCGTGTATGTGAGAGAGTCAGTGTGTATGTGCGTGTATGTGAGAGAGTCAGTGTGTATGTACGTGTATGTGAGAGAGTCAGTGTGTATGTGAGAGAGTCAGTGTGTATGTGCGTGTGTGTGTGAGAGTCAGTGTTTTTGTGCGTGTGTTTGAGAGAATCAGTGTGTATGTGCGTGTATGTGAGAGAGTCAGTGTGTATGTGAGAGAGTCAGTGTGTATGTGCGTGTATGAGAGAGAGTCAGTGTGTATTTTAGAGAGTCAGTGTGTATGTGCGTGTATGTGAGAGTAAGTGTGTATGTGCGTGTATGTGGGTGAGTCAGTGTGTATGTGCGTGTATGTGAGAGAGTCAGTGTGTATGTGCGTGTATTTGAGAGAGTCAGTGTGTATGTGCGTGTTTGTGAGAGAGTCAGTCTGTGTGTGCGTTTATGTGAGAGTCAGTGTGTAAGTGCGTGTTTGTGAGAGAGTCAGTGTTTATGTGCGTGTATGTGAGAGAGTCAGTGTGTCTGTGCGTGTATGTGAGTCAGTGTGTATGTGCGTCTATGTGAGTCAGTGTGTATGTGCGTGTATGTGAGAGAGTCAGTGTGTATGTGCGTGTATGTGAGAGAGTCAGTGTGTATGTGCGTGTATGTGAGAGAGTCAGTGTGTATGTGAGAGAGTCAGTGTGTATGTGCGTGTGTGTGAGATAGTCAGTGTGTATGTGCGTGTGTGTGAGAGAGTCAGTGTGTATGTGCGTGTATGTGAGAGATTCAGTGTGTATGTGAGAGTTTCAGTGTGTATGTGAGAGAGTCAGTGTGTATGTGCGTGTATGTGAGAGAGTCAATGTGTATGTGAGAGAGTCAGGGTGTAATTGCGTGTATGTGAGAGAGTCAGTGTGTATGTGCGTGTATGTGAGAGAGTCAGTGTGTATGTGCGTGTATGTGAGTCAGTGTGTATGTGCGTGTATGTCAGAGAGTCAGTGTGTATGTGCGTGTATGCAAGAGAGTCAGTGTGTATGTGCGTGTGTGTGAGAGAGTCAGTGAGTACGTGCGTGTATGTGAGAGAGACAGTGTGTATGTTAGAGAGTCAGTGTGTATGTGCGTGTATGTGAGAGAGTCAGTGTGTATGTGGGAGAGTCAGTGTGTATGTGCGTGTATGTGAGAGAGTCAGTGTGTATGTGCGTGTATGTGAGAGTCAGTGTGTATATGCGTGTATGTGAGAGAGTCAGTGTGTATGTGCGTGTATCTGAGTCAGTGTGTATATGCGTGTATGTGAGTCAGTGTGTATGTGCGTGTGAGAGAGTCAGTGTGTATGTGCGTGTATGCGAGAGAGTCAGTGTGTATGTGAGAGAGTCAGTGTGTTTGTGAGAGAGTCAGTGTGTATGTGCGTGTATGTGAGAGAGTCAGTGTGTATGTGCGTGTATGTGAGAGAGTCAGTGTGTATGTGAGAGAGTCAGTGTGTATGTGCGTGTGTGTGAGATAGTCAGTGTGTATGTGCGTGTGTGTGAGAGAGTCAGTGTGTATGTGCGTGTATGTGAGAGAGTCAGTGTGTATGTGCGTGTATGTGAGAGAGTCAGTGTGTATGTGCGTGTATGTGAGTCAGTGTGTATGTGCGTGTATGTGAGTCAGTGTGTATGTGTGTGTGTGAGAGTCAGTGTGTATGTGCGTGTATGCGAGAGAGTCAATGTGTATGTGCGTGTGTGTGAGAGAGTCAGTGTGTATGTGCGTGTATGTGAGAGAGTCAGTGTGTATGTGGGAGAGTCAGTGTGTATGTGCGTGTATGTGAGAGAGTCAGTGTGTATGTGCGTGTATGTGAGAGTCAGTGTGTATATGCGTGTATGTGAGAGAATCAGTGTGTATGTGCGTGTATGTGAGTCAGTGTGTATATGCGTGTATGTGAGTCAGTGTGTATGTGCGTGTGAGAGAGTCAGTGTGTATGTGCGTGTATGCGAGAGAGTCAGTGTGTATGTGAGAGAGTCAGTGTGTTTGTGAGAGAGTCAGTGTGTATGTGCGTGTATGTGAGAGAGTCAGTGTGTATGTGCGTGTATGTGAGAGAGTCAGTGTGTATGTGAGAGAGTCAGTGTGTATGTGCGTGTGTGTGAGATAGTCAGTGTGTATGTGCGTGTGTGTGAGAGAGTCAGTGTGTATGTGCGTGTATGTGAGAGAGTCAGTGTGTATGTGCGTGTATGTGAGAGAGTCAGTGTGTATGTGCGTGTATGTGAGTCAGTGTGTATGTGCGTGTATGTGAGTCAGTGTGTATGTGTGTGTGTGAGAGTCAGTGTGTATGTGCGTGTATGCGAGAGAGTCAATGTGTATGTGCGTGTGTGTGAGAGAGTCAGTGTGTATGTGCGTGTATGTGAGAGAGACAGTGTGTATGTGAGAGAGTCAGTGTGTATGTGCGTGTATGTGAGAGAGTCAGTGTGTATGCGAGACAGTCAGTGTGTATGTGCGTGTATGTGAGAGAGTCAGTGGGTATGTGCGTGTATGTGAGAGTCAGTGTGTATGTGCGTGTGTGTGAGAGGGTCAGTGTGTATGTGCGTGTGTGTGAGAGAGTCAGTGTGTATGTGCGTGTATGTGAGAGAGTCACTGTGTATGTGCGTGTATGTGAGAGAGTCAGTGTGTATGTGCGTGTGTGTGAGAGGGTCAGTGTATATGTGCGTGTGTGTGAGAGAGTCAGTGTGTATGTGCGTGTATGAGAGAGAGTCAGTATGTATGTGAGAGAGTCAGTGTGTATGTGCGTGTATGTGAGAGAGTCAGTGTGTATGTGCGTGTATCTGAGTCAGTGTCTATGTGCGTGTATGTGAGTCAGTGTGTATGTGCGTGTATGTGAGAGAGTCAGTGTGTATGTGCGCGTTTGTGAGAGAGTCAGTGTGTATGTGCGTGTATGTGAGAGAGTCAGTGTGTATGTGAGAGAGTCAGTGTGTATGTGATAGAGTCAGTGTGTATGTGCGTGTGTGTGAGAGAGTCAGTGTGTATGTGTGTGTGTTTGAGAGAGTCAGTGTGTATGTGCGTGTATGTGAGAGAGTCTGTGTCTATGTGAGAGAGTCAGTGTGTATGTGAGAGAGTCAGTGTGTATGTGCGTGTATGTGGGTGAGTCAGTGTGTATGTGCGTGTCTGTGAGAGAGTCAGTGTGTATGTGCGTGTGTGTGAGAGAGTCAGTGTGTATGTGCGTGTATGTGAGAGAGTCAGTGTGTATGTGAGAGAGTCAGTGTGTATGTGCGTGTATGTGAGAGTAAGTGTGTATGTGCGTGTATGTGGGTGAGTCAGTGTGTATGTGCGTGTATGTGAGAGAGTCAGTGTGTATGTGCATGTATGTGAGAGAGTCAGTGTGTATGTGCGTGTATGTGAGAGAGTCAGTGTGTATGTGCGTGTTTGTGAGAGAGTCAGTCTGTATGTGCGTGTATGTGAGAGTCAGTGTGTATGTGCGTGTTTGTGAGAGAGTCAGTGTTTATGTGCGTGTATGTGAGAGAGTCAGTGTGTCTGTGCGTGTATGTGAGTCAGTGTGTATGTGCGTGTATGTGAGTCAGTGTGTATGTGCGTGTATGTGATAGAGTCAGTGTGTATGTGCGTGTGTGTGAGAGAGTCAGTGTGTATGTGCGTGTATGTGAGAGAGTCAGTGTGTATGTGAGAGAGTCAGTGTGTATGTGCGTGTGTGTGAGAGAGTCAGTGTGTATGTGCGTGTATGTGAGAGAGTCAGTTTGTATGTGCGTGTATGTGAGAGAGTCAGTGTGTATGTGAGAGAGTCAGTGTGTATGTGAGAGAGTCAGTGTGTATGTGCGTGTATGTGAGAGAGTCAGTGTCTATGTGAGAGAGTCAGTGTGTGTGTGCGTGTATGTGAGAGAGTCAGTGTGTATGTGCATGTATGTCAGAGAATCAGTGTGTATGTGCGTGTATGTGAGAGAGTCAGTGTGTATGTGCGTGTATGTGAGTCATTGTGTATGTGCGTGTATGTGAGTCAGTGTGTATGTGTGTGTGAGAGTCAGTGTGTATGTGCGTGTATGCGAGAGAGTCAGTGTGTATGTGCGTGTGTGTGAGAGAGTCAGTGTGTATGTGCGTGTATGTGAGAGAGACAGTGTGTATGTGAGAGAGTCAGTGTGTAACTGCGTGTATGTGAGAGAGTCAGTGTGTATGTGAGAGAGTCAGTGTGTATGTGCGTGTATGTGAGAGGGTCAGTGGGTTTGTGCGTGTATGTGAGAGTCAGTGTGTATATGCGTGTATGTGAGAGAGTCAGTGTGTATGTGCGTGTATGTGAGTCAGTGTGTATATGCGTGTATGTGAGTCAGTGTGTATGTGCGTGTGAGAGAGTCAGTGTGTATGTGCGTGTATGCGAGAGAGTCAGTGTGTATGTGAGAGAGTCAGTGTGTTTGTGAGAGAGTCAGTGTGTATGTGCGTGTATGTGAGAGAGTCAGTGTGTATGTGCGTGTATGTGAGAGAGTCAGTGTGTATGTGAGAGAGTCAGTGTGTATGTGCGTGTGTGTGAGAGAGTCAGTGTGTATGTGCGTGTGTATGAGAGCGTCAGTGTGTATGTGCGTGTGTGTGAGAGAGTCAGTGTGTATGTGCGTGTATGTGAGAGAGTCAGTGTGTATGTGCGTGTATGTGAGAGAGTCAGTGTGTATGTGCGTGTATGTGAGTCAGTGTTTATGTGCGTGTATGTGAGTCAGTGTGTATGTGTGTGTGTGAGAGTCAGTGTGTATGTGCGTGTATGCGAGAGAGTCAGTGCGTATGTGCGTGTGTGTGAGAGAGTCAGTGTGTATGTGCGTGTATGTGTGAGAGACAGTGCGTATGTGAGAGAGTCAATGTGTATGTGCGTGTATGTGAGAGAGTCAGTGTGTATGCGAGAGAGTCAGTGTGTATGTGCGTGTATGTGAGAGAGTCAGTGGCTATGTGTGTGTATGTGAGAGTCAGTGTGTATGTGCGTGTATGTGAGAGAGTCAGTGTGTATATGCGTGTATGTGAGTCAGTGTGTATGTGCGTGTGAGAGAGTCAGTGTGTATTTGCGTGTATGCGAGAGAGTCAGTGTGTATGTGAGAGAGTCAGTGTGTTTGTGAGAGAGTCAGTGTGTATGTGCGTGTATGTGAGAGAGTCAGTATGTATGTGCGTGTATGTGAGATAGTCAGTGTGTATGTGCGTGTGTGTGAGAGAGTCAGTGTGTATGTGCGTGTATGTGAGAGAGTCAGTGTGTATGTGAGAGAGTCAGTGTGTATGTGCGTGTATATGAGAGAGTCTGTGTGTATGTTCGTGTATGTGAGAGTCAGTGTGTATGTGCGTGTATGTGAGAGAGTCAGTGTTTATGTGCGTGTATGTGAGAGAGTCAGTGTGTACGTGCGTGTGTGTGAGAGAGTCGGTGTGTATGTGCGTGTCTGTGAGAGTGTCAGTGTGTATGTGCGTGTATGTGGGTGAGTTAGTGTGTATATGCGTGTATGTGAGAGTCAATGTGTATGTGCATGTATGTGTGAGAGTCAGTGTGTATGTGCGTGTATGTGAGAGTCAGTGTGTATGTGTGTGTGTGTGAGAGAGTCAGTGTGTATGTGCGTGTGTGTGAGAGTCTGTGTGTATGTGCGTGTGTGTGAGAGAGTCAGTGTGTATGTGCGTGTATGTGAGAGAGTCAGTGTGTATGTGCGTTTATGTGAGAGAATCAGTGTGTATGTGCGTGTATGTGAGAGAGTCAGTGTGTATGTGCGTGTATGTGAGAGAATCAGTGTGTATGTGCGTGTGTGTGAGATAGACAGTGTCTGTGTGTGAAAGAGTGAGCGTGTGAGTGTGAGAGTTGGTGGGCAGGATTTTCAGGTCATCGGGTGGGCATGGCGGGCGGGCTCGGGAGAGGCCAGGAAATGGCGCTCCATCTGCAATTAGCCCCCGACCATGATTTATCGCTTGCTGGCCAATTAACGGCCAGCCAGCCTTAAAGGCACACTGAGAAGTTCAGCGCTGCCAGGGTGGGGATGGACGGAGTGCACGCACAAAAGACTGCACATGCACAGGGGAGTGCGCACTGGAAGCTCCCTGCTGGGATGGGGCTGCCTCAGGTTGCTGAAGAATTTTAAACCAATGAATAAAGTTCTAAAAATCCGGAAAAAAATGTCCACACAGCGGATTCACTCACCTTAATGTTTTAGTTGACGGGCAATATGATTGGCGCAGGCTTGGAGGGCCGAAGGGCCTGTTCCTGTGCTGTACTTTTCTTTGTTCTTTGTTCTTAACATGTATATTTGACAAATTCTGTCCAAAAATTTTTATTTTTTTAAATTTAGTTACGGA
Organism: Cetorhinus maximus; assembly: GCF_964194155.1. Lineage (NCBI taxonomy): Eukaryota > Metazoa > Chordata > Chondrichthyes > Lamniformes > Cetorhinidae > Cetorhinus > Cetorhinus maximus. The sequence continues at coordinate 235,532,381 of NC_135879.1, forward strand.
AACCTCATCCCTCCCGTGGATGAGGTTTCGTAAAAAATCCCAAGGCCGCTTGGCTGATTCGGGCAGTGAAAAATAGCACTTAATTAATGCTTTAATAGCCTTCATAGGCCTCTAAATCGTCGGCGGGCTGCTGCCGACTCTTGCGCACACCCGCCGACCGAAATATCACGCGAGTGCACCATAACGTCGGGACGCTCACCTGATGTCATCGCGCGCTATTTCACGCTTGGGACGTGTCGGGCACACGCCCGCACGCCGAATGGAAAAGCCTGCCCAGTGTGTGTGTGTGTGTGAGAGTCAGTGTTTGAGAGTGAGCGGACTGAATTTTCAGCTCGGTGGGCAGGCGTGATCGGCAGGCCTGGGAGCGGCCGGTAAACAGGCCCCCAACCGCGATCTGGCTGGCCAATTAGGGCCCGCAGAGCGTGGAACGTGGCTTGCCAATGGTCGGGAAGGGCCGGGCAGGGGTGGGGCCTGTCAGCCGCCAAGTCCAATGGCGACCCGGCAGCCTGTTTAAAAACAGCACAGGCAGCCCCTGTGAAGAATGCCGGTGAAGAAGCATATACAGTCTGCATTGCGGAAATGGCACTTACCGCTTTGGCAGCAGCTGGAGATGCCAGGGCGGGGTGGGGGGGCAGGTCTGGTGGGCATTCAGCCCTCCGCTTTTCGGACGAGTTCCTCGCAGTCCTCCTGGAGGAGGTGGCTGCCAGGGAGGGACACCCTTGTCCCCAGAGACGGAAGGAGGAGGCCACCACACCTAACAAAAAGAGCTCGGGAGGAGGTGGCTGCGCAGGTCAGCGGCCACGATGTTGTGCGGCGCACATGGGTGCAGTGCCGCAAGAGGCTCATTGACCTGCTGTGCTCGGGAAGGGTGAGTGCCATGTTGGCATGGATCAATCTGGTGTAAAGCTAAGGGCTGGCCATACCCCCGCGGAGCTCAGGGGTGTTAAGAGTCTGAGTGCCAACTGTCAATGACGCCGGAGCTGGCCAAGGGAGTGAGCCCTGGCAGCTTGGACTGAGTGCCTTCCAGCTTGAGGGTGTCATGAAAATATGATTTTCATAATATTATTGTGACTTATTGTAAAGGTAGGTTAATAGTGGGGTTTGGATAGTTTCTCTGTGTGTGTGTGTGTGATTTAATCGACTTGGAGACAGCTGGCCTGGAGGCTTTGAGTCATCAACAAGAAGCTCGGTTTGAAATGCTAAATACATAAACATGGCTGAAGCTTTAGAATGTGAGGTATGAGGAAAATTTGCATTTTTAGATAAACCAGAGTAGTTTGAATTTCAAAGAGATAGTAGGATGTTACACCTAGCCAGAAGAAGCCAAGCCAAACAGTGCGTTTATTTTTCCCAAAGGTTACTGATAAAGTTAGTACTGTGTAAATATTTATATTAAGAGAAAGGTAAAGTCCCAAAGGCATATCGGAACAATGGGAATTTGCATTAAAAAGGGAGAAACAGGAACCAAAACTGAGAAAACTCACTTTGAATTCTCCTATCCAGGGTTTTGTGTTGCTTTGCCTGGGTCTGTTTAAATCTATTTGTTTTTACTGTTGCCTTAACGGAGGTGTAACTGGGAGTCAGATTAATATGGGGTCAGTGTTTGTGTTCGAGTCAGTGCATGTGTCTGAGAGTCAGTATGTTTGGGAGAGTCAGTGTGTGTTTGAGTCAGTGTGTGTGTTTGAGTCAGTGTGTGTGTTTGAGTCAGTGTGTGTGGGAGAGTCAGTGTGTGTGGGAGAGTCAGTGTGTGTGTTTGAGTCGGTGTATGTGTTCGAGTCAGTGTGTGTGAGAAAGTCAGTGCATGTGTCTGAGAGTCAGTGCGTGTGGGAGAGTCAGCGTATGTGAGAGAGTCAGTGTGTGTGTGGGAAAGTCAGTGTGTGTGTCTGAGTCAGTGTGTGTGGGAGAATCAGTGTGTGTGTCTGTTTGAGTCAGTGTGTGTATGAGAGAAGAGTGAGGGGTGAGCCTGGATGAGTGAGTGTCTGAGAGTGAGAACGCTGAGACTGGGAGTGAACTGGATACACACACACACACACGCACACACATGCACTGCCTTCTTCCTCCTTCCTCTGCAAAAACCTATCCACAAAGCAGACTTGGAGTGGGGGAAAACCCAGGCTGAAAAGCACCCAGCTGACAACCCCCACTTTCATATGAACTCTGCCAGGAGCAAACTTGATTATCTGCTCACACCACACCCTCAATGGGTCTCTTCCCCCCCCACCCCACCCACCTTAAACCAATTTATATTTCTCCCTTGTTGAAACCATGCTGCAGTTCTGCCGAAGGGCCATGAGGGCTCGAAACGTTGACTGATTTCTTCTCCGCCGATGCTGCCAGACTTGCTGAGTTTTTCCAGGTAATTCTGTTTTTATTTTGTTTTGGATTTCCAGCATCCGCAGTAGCTTTTAGCTTTTTGTTTTTATCTTTGTGTTTGACTGCCCATGTCCCTGCCAGCCCTGATCCCACATCCAAAAAAATGGCTGGTGGCAGGAATGGAGTCGGGAAACCGACACTCCGATTGGCACCGGTATTTACGGGTCCCGTCTGCCTCCATTTCCACCCTCGACGGGGCCCAAAAGATTCGGCCCAGTGTCACTGTTCTTTGAGAGTAATGCCCCCAGTTAAATCACAATGGAAACACAATTAAATTAAATTTAATTTAATGTTTAATTAAACATTAAATCACAATCAATAACAGTTGTTTCTCTTCAACTTCGGGTTTGGATGTTTAACTTGTGCAGTAGAAGCGCGAGTGTTTCTCCAAACCTGTCAAAACCGCCTCTATTCTAAAAAATCATTTAAGATAAAGTCCGGTGGGTGGAGGCTCATATGGAGCATCAACACCAGCATAGACCAGTTGGGGTGAATGGTCTGTTTCTGTGCTGTACATTCTATATAAAACAAACACTAGGGATTCAAAAGGTGCATAGTTTCCATTGTGATTTAATGCCTTGCTTTTCTCTCATCATTCGGAATGCTTGTCCATACTTTCTGTAATATCCTTTATCACCAGTAGTACGGATGATTATGTTCAGAAACTTAAGTAAATTGGCTCAGGTGAATCCTCTCCTGTTGGCTCAACTTTTCCAACTTGCGTGTTGTTTTCAGCTGCACCATGAACGTTTCAACTTAGCTTAATGTGATGGAATACTCTCCACTTGCCTGGACGAGTGCAGCTCCAATACCAGTCAAGAAGCTCGACACCATCCAGTACAAAGCAGCCCCATCCACCACCTTAAACGTTCACTCCCTCCACCACTGAGGCTCAGCGGCAGCAGTGTGTACCATCTACAAGATGCACTGCTGCAATTGGCCAAAACTCCTTTGAGAGTGCGTTCCAAACCTGCTACAACTCAGAAAGACAAGGCAGCGAGCCAATGGGAACACCACCACCTGCAAGTTCCCCTCCAGGTCAAACACCATCCTTACCTGGAAACATAGGACCATTCCTTCATCATTGCTGGCTCAAACTCCTGGAACGCCCTCCCTAACAGCACTGTGGGTATCTTCACCACCCAGACTGCAGTGATTTAAGAAGGTGGCTCAACACCACCTTCTCAAGGGCAATTAGGGATGGGCAATAAATTCTGGTTTGGCCAGTGACACCCATATCCCACTCATGAATAAAAAGAAAACATATAAAAATTTAATTGTTGTCTCAAGGCCACTTGTTAATTATAAAGCCAATATTATTTTAAAAATCAACATGTTGGATTTTAGCAATGGCGTAACCCAACATCATAGAACAGCAACTTTTAAAACATTAAAAAGAACAACAAAATCTTTAGTTCCTTTCTAATTATCTTCTGGCATCCTGACATTAACTATTATGAATTGAATATTGCATTTACCATAAAACACGTTAGGGCTTGCATATCGTAGTCGAGCAGGCATCACCTGCAGTGAAGAAACTGAAGCAACACAAATGGGGGGATGGAGAGGGAAGAACACAAACTGGGGGAGGGAGAGAGAGAAAAATGCAAACTGGAGAGAGTAGACCAGTCAACCCCCTCGAACCTGCTCCTCCAATCATTAAGATCATGCCTGATTTTTTTTACCTCAGCTGTCTCCACCTTCCCACACTACCCCATACTCCTTATTTCCCTTAATATCCTCAAGTTTTTAGGTCTCTGATTTTAATGTGCTGAATGACTGAACATCCACAGCTCAATCGATGAAGATTTCCAAAGGTTCACAACCGTGTGAATGAAGAAGGTTCCTTTCATCTTAGTCCTATATGGCCGACACCTTATTGTGGAACTGTGTGTGACCTCATGTTCTGGATCCTCTAGCCAGGGGAAACATTTCTCTCAGCATCTAAACTGCCAAACTTCATAAGAATTTTATATATTTCACTGAGATCACCTCTCATTCTTCTAAACTCTAGTCTGCTCAATTTCTCCTCATAGGACAATCCCCTCGTTTCCCCAGGAATCAGACTGGTGAACCTTTGTTGCACTCCCTCTAAAGCAAATATATCCTTCTTCAATTTACTTACTGAGTAAAATAATTTCTCCTCATCACCCGAGTCTTTTTTTAACATTTATCCTTTATTCTTTGGTTGCCAGTCATCATGCAGTATAAAAAATCATTGGCCAAAGCCTGCTTTTTTTTTAGCATTGCTAATTTACCCCCTACATTTTCTGACCGAACAATTCCAGAAGATCATTCTTCACGTAAGGGTCGATGAGGTCCATGTTGGCAAATTGAGGGAAATCCCAAATTCGCCTAATCCCGTCCTTATCTTTCGTGACTATACCTGTTGGAAACGCTGGCCACATTTCAAGGGTAAGAACACTGGCTAATTGAGGATTCCAATTTGCATCTACTTAGCAAAACTAATTTGCCTAGGACTAAAGCCAAAAAGAAAATTAAGCTGCCAAGAGCTTTAATCCTCATAAACAATTGAACAGTTACTTGACAATCGGTCTTTTGAAGCCAAGACATTTAAAGACGTGAAAGTTTCTCTGTTTAATGCAAGTATGGCCTACTCATGCACCTAGTTCATTTGAGCGTGTGCAATGCCTTCTCATTTCTGAGGAAGGACATGGTGAAACAGATGGGGTCATCACCATTACTGAGTCTAGCTTCCTATCCGTTATTTCATTCACTAATTGAATTTAAATTCCCCAGTTGTTGTGACGGGATTTGAATTCACATCATTAGCCCAGGCCTTCAGATTACTAGTCCAGTAGCATAATCACTTTTTCCCATGTCTCTTCCTGGTTGATATGTTTATCATTTAAGCTGAAATCAGGAAGTCCCTCTCGTGTTTCATCCAGAAAATTGAGGAGAGAGCCCGCTATTGATTTTTTTTTTTATTCATTGGATGTGGGCATTGCTGGCTAGGCCAGCATTTGTTGCCCATCCTGATTGCCCTTGTTCAGAGGGCATTTAAGAGTCAACCACACAGCTGTGGGTCTAGAGCCAGAATTCCTTTCCTAAACATTAGTGAACCAGATGGGTTTATACAACAATCGGCAATGGTTTCATGGTTATCATCAGACTTTTAATTCCAGATTTTTATTGGACTCAAATTCCACCATCTGCCGTGGCGGGATTCAAACCCGGGTTCCAAGAGCATTACCCCAGATTACTAGTCCAGCGACAATATCACTACACCTTTGCCTCCCCCTGATTATCCCAACACTGGCGGATAGTGTATCGTTTTGGGAGCAGGCCATTGAGAAATGGTTTAGACCTGGTTGGGGTGGCAGGCTACCTTCCCTGTAGGGGTTGAGTAAACCAACTGGTTTTGCAAGAAAGTGTGGTGTGAGGTTGTTGATCTTGTGGTTCCCCCTAATGCCAGCTGGAATGATCTTCAGTCAGCCCACTAAAGAGTGCACAAAGAAATGACTGTTCACAACTTCAGGTTGTTCCAAAGTGCTCTGCAACAAAGGAAGTACTTTTGAAGTATTGTCACTGCTGTGATGTAGAAAACGCAACAGACAATTTGTGCACAGCAAGATCCCGCACACTACGTTGTGATTAGTGACCAGATAATCTATTCTCTTGCATCGGGAGAGGGAATGAACTTGTATAAAACGGATCTGTAAATAAATGTCCAAACGTTTCAGGTTACAGCCATTCAAATGAGTTGTGCGGACAGTCAAGAGTGCCAGTGATTTATTATCCGATACAGTCTTTTCTATTTCATTTTGGATGTCTTTGAGCCAGTTCGCTTTTCGGAAATAAACCCAATTTTAAGACTCCTCATTGACACTCAATGGGGCTAATTTTAACTTTGGACAGCCATTTAAAATGGAAGATAACAAATCACCCATCTCATACTCATACATCTCCCCTGATAGATTTCAATGGAAACGAAAGTGAGGAAAGAAGTATATTGGGCAGCTGAATTGGCATTCCCCATTGTATAAAGCCATAGACACCAACAATAAGCAGTTAAATAGCTTAATGGGCCAGAGGCAGAAATTTTGCCATCCCCCAGAACTGTGCAGGAGAGAGTAGTAGGAGGGAGGAGACCAAGAACCAGGGGACACCATTTAAAAATAAGGGGTCTCCCATTTAAGACGGAGATGGGAAGAAGATTTTTCCCGTGAATCTTTGGAAACCTCTTCCCCAGACAACGGTGGAGGTGGGGCCATTGAATATTTTTAAGGCAAAAGTAGATAGATTCTTGACTAACAAGGGAGTCAAAGGCTATCGTGGGTAAGCGGAAAGTGGAGTTGAAGCCATAATCAGATCAACCATGATCTTAATGAATGGCGGTCCAGGCTTGAGGGGCTGAATGGTTTACTCCTGCTCCTAATTCATATCTTCATATTAGTTGTTGGCGGGAAGACAAGGAGCTCATGACTAATTCCATTTCCTCTTCCACTGACCAGTAAAATTTATTGAAGATCCTTAAGGACTAAAGTTGCCACACCAAAGCAAGTAATCGCATAAGACAGGTTATTAAGCATTTGATTCCTTCTGATAAAACGCAACTACATAAATATCCCTTTTACACTCATTGGCCGGAATTGTAACAGTGGTATGCCATTCCCGATGGCGTAACCAGCCCCGTACGCCACTTATTCTCCCTTGTTCTTTCCCATTTCCTAAGTGATCCTCAATAAAAATCTAAATGCTGGTGTGATTCTGCTTTTGATTGGTGAAACCCGGTGTCAGCTGACAATGCTGCAGTTACTGTCAAGCTTTTAAAGAGTCTCCTGGACAAATAGGGAGGCTCTGCATCACGGCCACAACCTTGCTGCCTAACATCAGTGCTTATCTTCTACAATGTCTTCCTTGGATACATCCTGACCAGCCTTCCCCTTTGGTGTTGCCTGCTGCTGGTGTTGCAGCCTCTGTTGTTCACCAGCAAGAGCCCTCCTTTGTTACATCCTCCCCTCCTGCTCCTGAGGTTGTGGGATTATTTGGTGTACGAGACCCATAGGTGTTCCAGCAATTGAGCTATGTCAAGAAGGCAGACAATGAGATGAGAACATGTGCGTCCATGGATTTCATCGTAGAACTGATGAAGATTGGTCTTTTCAATTCTTTCCATTGTCCACAACCAGAATTCCACCCACCACATGCAGGACGCTAGCCCCTTCCCTCTTCGACTTCTTGATGCCCCCGACTCCAATCCAGAACCCCTGACTCGCCCTTGCTGGTCCCAAGCCTCCATGCAAACTGCTATTCTCCTGCTCCCCTCCCTTGTGCTGCAAAGTTCAGCAGTGAAAACCGCAGACCTTAGACACAACTGCGTGCCATTATTAAACGACCGTGAACCGAGGACCACAAGACTGGCTTTATCTTGAAGGTTAGGTGTAATTATAAAAAAATTCAAGCTATTGATTATTCATGATACGCAAATGCATTAGAAGTAGGAACCCACAACAGGCCAGCATGAGGCACGACAGGCTGCAAACACGCCCCTGACTTAATCTCAGCAGCTCAAGCCACCATGGAAATCAAAGTTTCAGCTCCCACCTAATTCAGTCACCCCAGACACTCTGTTTCCCGCTCTTGCCGGCTCCATAAAATTCCACTGCTCCCCCCCACCCTTCCATATACTCAATTATTAAGATAAACATGTTGATAGTCATTTGGTAGTACAGAACTTGAATATTGTTGAAAAAAGAATTTTTTTGTCAATGCTTGTACTCATCAGGACAACTTGCAAAAATACCAATACCAGGGGAACAGCAAATTTATACTGTACGAGAAGAGAGTATTTATTGCTTGGCAAGTGGACTCATTGGAGGCATTGCCAGGGAGAATGCACCAATTGATGGTGACTGACAGTTAACTGCTAACCACTATTTGAAATTTAAACCAGGCAGCTTGACTCTGATTGGTCAAGGCACTGCCCTGAGGAATAAACCAGTGAATGGCTGTCACTCTGTTCTTTCACAGAGTTCTTACCCTTGTTCTCTATTAACACATTGTGCTTTCTTATCTTTATACCACTATCAGCACCTCCTTTAGCCCTTACCACTACCATTACCACTCCCTTTGTCTTTTTGTCCATGACATCTTTGTCAATCTCTCCTTCACCCCCACCTATCGCTGGCCTTCTGTCCAGATTCACCTGCTCTCCCCACCCACACACCCCCAACTTAAACACATTTTTACTTCTCTTTAGCTCTGAAGAAGGGTCATACAGACTCAAAACAGTAATTCTGTTTCTCTCTCCGCAGATGCTGTCAGACCTGCTGAGTTTTTCCAGCATTTTCTGTTTTTATTTTAAATGGCCATCGCTTAATTAGTTCAGCTGAGACAGGTGCAACGTGTGTACATGTTCTTCCTGCCTGCAAAGAACAGGGCCCTGTGTATTAATATATGTAGCTTCCTGTACAGGCAAATGCGCCACACTGTGAGTCAGACTGACAGTCGATTCAAGATTGACTGATTTAAGATTGTCGGTCAAGCTCACAGTGTGGCACATTTGTGTGGTGATTGATAAATTGCAGGTCAGAAGAATTCTCTCTTGGTTCACTAAAGACAAAGAAGGTTGGAAGTTTCTGGCTTTACAGTTGAAGTTGTGGTTGAACTGCTGTAGTGAGTTCTTTGAAGGAGTAACATGCACTGTGGATAAAGGGGAGCCTGTAGACGTACTATACTTGGATTTCCAGAAGGCATTTGATAAAGTGCCACATTAAAGGTTATTGCAGAAAATAAAAGCTCATGATGAAGGGGGTAACATATTAGCATGGATAGAAGGGTTGGCTTTCTGGCCGACAGGCAGAAAGCAGAGAGAGTGCATAAATAGATCTTTTTCTGATTGGCAGGATGTGATGAGTGGAGTCCCGCAGGAGTCTGTGCTGGGGCCTCCGCTTTTTACACTTTATATCAATGACTTAGATGAAGGGAGCAAAAGCAGGATAGCTAAATTTGCAGAAGACACAAAGATAGTTAGGAAAGTAGGTTGCGAAGAGGACACGAGGTTGCAGACGGATATAGATAGATTGAGTGAGTGGGCAAAAATCTGGCAGATGGAGTATAATGCGGGAAAATGTAAAGTTGTTCACTCTGACAGGAAGAACAAAAAAGCAGAGTATGACTTAAATGGAGAACGGCTGCATAATTCTGAGGTGCAGAGGAATCTAGGTGTTCTTGTGCATGAGTCACAAAAAGATAGTATACAGGTGCAGCAAGTAATTAAGAAGGCTAGTGGAACGCTATCCTTTATTATGAGAGGAATTGAACATGAAAGTTAAGGATGTTCTGCTTCAGTTATACAGGACATTGGTGAGACCGCACACCTCGAATACCGTTTGCACTTTTGGTCTCCTTATTTAAGGAAGGATGTATATGTGTTGGAGGCGGTTCAGAGGATGTTTCCTCGATTGATACCAGGAATGAGTGGGTTGTCCTGGTGGGATAGATTAGACAGACTGGACTTGTTTTCACTGGAGTTTAGGAGAGTCACAGAGTCATAGAGATCAACTGCACAGAAAAAGGCCCTTCTGCACCAGTCAAACAAGTACCTAACTATTCTAATCCCATTTTCCAGCACTAGGCCCATAGCCTTGTATGCCATGGCATTGCAAGTGCATATCCAAATACTTCTTAGATGTTATGAGGGTATCTGCCTCTACCACCCTTTCAGGCAGTGAGTTCCAGATTCCCACTACCCTCTGGGTGAAAAAATTCTACCTCACATCCCCTTTAAACCTCCTGCCCCTTACCTTAAATCTATGCCCCCTGGTTATTGATCCCTCCACCCAGGGAAAAGTTCCTTCCTGTCTACCCTATCAATGCCCCTCATAATTTTATACACCTCAATCATGTCCCCCCTCAATCCCCTCTGCTCCAGCGAAAATAACCCCACTCTATCCAATGTCTCCTCATAACTAAACTCTCCAGCCCAGGCAACACCCTGGTAAATCTCCTCTGCGCACTCTCTAGTGCAATCACATCCTTCCTATAATGCAGATTCCAGAACTGCACGCAAAACTCTAGCTGTGGCCTAACCAGCGTTACGGGTGACCTGATTGAAGTACATAAGATCCTGAACAGCCTCAATGAAGTAGATGTGGAAAGAATGTCTCCTCTTGTAGGTGAGTCCAGAGCTAGGGTACACTGTTTTAAAATTAGGAGTCGAACTTATAGGACAGGGATGAGGAGAAATGTTTTCTCTCAGAGAGTCATGCGACTTTGGAACTCTCTGCCTTAGAAGGTGGTGGAAGCGGGGTCATTGAATATTTTTTTAAGACAAAGGTAGATAGATTCTTGTTAGGCAAGAGAATCAAAGGTTATCGGGGGTAGATGGGAATGTGGAATTTGAAACACAAACAGATCAGCCATGATCTTATTGAATGGCGGATCAGGCTTGAGGGGCCGAATGAACTACTTCTGCTCCTATTTCATATGCTCGTGTGTTCATATGTGAAGAAATCAAATGTTGCAGGTGAAATGAATAAGCTCCAATTCTGTGCCTAAGGTGCCTTTTAATGCAGGATCCTCCATTGTGCTGGACAAGAGATGGCTTCCCACTAGTCTTCATTTCCAAGGCTGACCCTTTGGGGTGTCCTTGTGGATTAATAAGTTACCTCCAAGTATTTCTTTTCATAAACCTGTTTCTGTCATGTGACATAGAAAATAGGAGCAGGAGTAGGCCATTTGGCCCTTCGAGCCTGCTCCGCCATTCATTATGATCATGGCTGATCATCCAACTCAATAGCCTGCTCCCGCTTTCTCCCCATATCCTTTGATCCTTTCGCCCAAAGAGCTATATCTAACTCCTTCTTGAAAACATACAATGCTTTGGCCTCAACTACTTTTTGTGGTAGCGAATTCCATAGTCTCACCACTCTCTGGGTGAAAAAGTTTCTCCTCATCTCAGTCCTCAATGGTCAAGCCCATATCTTCAGAACGTGACCCCTGGTTCTGTACACCCCCACCATCGGGAACATCCGTCCTACATCTACCCTGTCTAGACCTGTTAGAATTTCATAGGTTTCTATGAGATCCCCCCTCATTCTTCTGAACTCCAGCGAATATAATCCTAATTGGCTCAATCTCTCCTCATATGTCAGTCCCGCCATCCCAGGAATCAGTCTGATAAACCTTCGCTGTACTCCCTCTATAGCAAGAACATCCTTCCTCAGACAAGGAGACCAAAACTGCACACACTATTCCAGGTGTGAACTCACCATGGCCCTGTATAATTGCAGCAAGACATCCCTGCTCGAATCCTCTCGCTATGAAGGCCAACATACCATTTGCCTTCTTCACTGCCTGCCGCACCTGCATGCTTACCTTCAGCGACTGGTGTACGAGGACACCAAGGTATTGTTCCACATTCCCCTTTCTCAATTTATAGCCATTCAGATAATAATCTGCTTTTTGCCACCAAAGTGGATAACCTCACATTTATCCACGTTATACTGTATCAGCCATGCATTTGCCTACTCACTCAGCTTGTCCAAATCACACTGAAGCACCTCTGCATCCTCCTCACAGTTCACCCTCCCACCCAGCTTTGTGTTATCTGAAAATTTGGAGATATTACATTTTCTTCCCTCATCTAAATCATCAATATATATTGTGAATAGCTGGGGTTCCAGCACCAATCCCTGCAGTACCCCACTAGTCACTGCCTGCCATTCTGAAAAAGACCATTTATTCCTATTCTTTGTTTCCTGTCTGCCAACCAGTTTTCTATCCATCTCAATACACTACTCCAATCCCATGCGCTTTAATTTTACACGCTAATCTCTTATGTGGGACTTTGTCGAAAGCCTTCCGAAAGTCCAGACAACCCACATCCACTGGCTCCCCCTCATCAACTCTACCAGTTACATTCTCGAAAAATTCCAGTGGAATTGTCAAGCATGACTTCCCTTTTGTAAATCCATGCTGACTCTGTCCAATTCTGCTACTGCTTTCCAAATGCTCAGTTATTAAATCTTTTATAATGGACTCTAGAATTTTCCCTGTTTTCTCGCTACCTCCCTTTTTAAATAGTGGGATTACATTAGCTACCCTCCAATCTGTAGGAACTGTTCCAGAGTCTATAGAATCTTGGAAGATGATCCACTGTTTCTAGGGCCACTTCCTTAAGTACTCTGGGATGTAGATTATCAGGCCCCGGGGATTTATCGGCCTTCAACCCATCAATTTCTCCAATACCATTTCCCTACTAATACTGATTTCTTTTAGTTCCTCCCTCTTACTAAACCCTATGTTCCCCAACTTTTCTGGCATGTTATATGTGTCCTCCTTTGTGAAGACAGAACCAAAGTATGTATTTAGTTGGTCAGCCATTTCTTTGTTCCCCATTATAAATTCCCCTGTTTCTGACTGTAAGGGACCTACATTTGTCTTCACCAATCTTTTTCTCTTCATATACCTATATAAACTTTTACAGTCAGTTTTTATGTTCCCTGCAAGCTTACTCTCGTACTCTATTTTCCCCTTCTTAATCAATCCCTTGGTCCTCCTTCGCTGAATTCTAAAGTGCTCCGAATCTTCAGGTCTGTTGTTTTTTCTGGCCAATTTGTATGCCTCTTCCTTGCATCTAATACTATCTCTAATTTCCCTTGGTTTGGCCACCTTTCCTATTTTACTTTTGTGCCAGGCAGGAATAAACAATTGTTGCAGTTCACCCATGCGCTCTTTGAACGTTTCCCATTGCCTATCCATCCCTTTAAGTAACGTTTCCCAATCCATCATAGCTAATTCGCGTCTCGTACCTTTGTAGTTTCCTTTATTAAGATTCAGGACCCTAGTCTCAGAATCAACTATGTCACTCTCCGTCTTGATGAAGAATTCTATCAAATTATGGTCGCTCATCCCGAAGGGGCCTCGCATAACTAGATTGCCAATTATTAATTTCTCATTACACATTACCCAATCTAGGATGGCCTGTACTCTAGTTGGTTCCTCAACGTATTGGTCCAGAAAACCATTCCGTATACACTCCAGGAATTCCTCCTCTACAGTATTGTTACTAATTTGATTTGCCCCAACAATATCCCCCATGTAAAGCCTGAACCTCTATCATGTGTAGAGGTCTTTGGAGCATTTTTCATATGCACTTCAGCCATTGCCCCTGTACAGTTGAATCCCTGTATCCTTTGCTCATTCCAATGAGAGGGACAAATGGTCATTCAAACCCAATCTACATTAGGCCCCAAGCTGCTATGGATTCTCGCAAGAATGTGCACTGAGTTAAGGTGCCCAAATCTTTGAATTGGCATTTGAGTTTTCCTAACTTGACTCAGCTGAGCCTTGCTCTCCTTGTCCTGAAGAGCAAATTATTAGGGTACCCTTTCAATCCACTCAAAAGTGTAGTGGTCAACTCTTCCCACAAGCCCTTAGACCTCTCCTCTGACGATTTTTTCCTAGGTTAATTTTCAACTGCATCATTCCATAGGCTGGTGAAGTGGTGCTGCTCCAGTTCTGCTATGAGACCAGCTTCCAACACCCTCGCCACCAACCCACGTCCCACCGCCCCCCTTTCCACCTGCACCCCCTGTCCATGCCCCCCCCCCCCCACTGGCCTGTGACCTTAGAAGTCCCTCCTATCATTCTGGAAGAGCATCATGTACAAGTTTTCCTCCTTCCAATCACTCTCTTGCCTCCCCCTCTGATCCTAAAGCCCATTGCCATTTTTGTAGATGTCCCTGTCCTCCCCTTGACCCGTTTTCTGTTGATGTTCCAATCCCTCAGGTCAACCTGACCCTTCCCCATCTTGAGGCCCTATGCACTGTGACCTACCACCATTGAGTGGCCCCCTCTTAGCTACCAATTCCTCATTTACAGGCTGAAAATGCCTCCCCTGACTGTGACTGTGCCATCTGCGGCCCAGTGCCAAGCCACCAACCCCGAGATGTGTGAAGGGTGACCTCTTCCTGCACACTATGCTGTACATGACTGACACAGGACAGGTGGGCCCTCAACCTCCCTGGACTTAGACCAGGACATGCATGCCATGCACAACCTTGTTGTATGGTGCACACTGCCCAAGGACTGTTTCTGCCTTCTACCCTCTTCCTTCTACCCACACCCCCAGGCATGTGTCTCTGTTCACCCTCCCTTCCTGTGCTCCGGGGAACTACCCCCCCAGTCATGTGTTTCTGACCACACCTCTGTTTCCTCTGCGTTGTCTCACCCTTCCCCAGTCAAATGTGTGCCTTCCAGATACCCCCCTTGCCATCCCGCTGGTCTTGCCTGAGCAGCCTTGACACATAGTTGGAGCAGCCACGAATGCAGCGCAGCCAAAGGTAGGTGAACGCTTTGTGTGCACAAACTTGGAAGTTGCGAGTGAAGTGCAGTTCGCTAGGTGCACATCAGTTATATACGGTGATGATTCACACCGGTCTAATTAGCTGCTGGTGTGACCATTGGATCTACTGAGGGGGTGTGATTCCGGCGAGCTGGGTTTCTAATGAGCTTTCATGAGATGCAAAGGCATGCAAATGCAGTCCCCGACATGGCGTGGTGAGCTACCCGATCCAATTTAAAGTTGGAGACTTCAGATGGTTCCAACTCACTTACAGAATAGTTACCCAAGTTAGAAGGATTAAAATCAGTTCTAACTCCTGGGTAACTATAGTACCAACCCCCCACCTGACGCCCCCAACTGGACCTCCCAACAACACCCTACCCTGACTCCCCAACTATCCCCCCGAGAATCCCCACTGGACTACTCCCAGCTACACCCCCTGACTCCCCCGATCACCCCCTAACCACCTAACTATCCCTTCCCACCTCCTGACACCCACACTGGGCCCCCTGACTCTCTCTACTGACTCCCTGACTATCTCCCCAACTACCCTCCCCACTAGACCCCATGACTACAGCCTCCAACCCCCCCGACTACCCCTCCCCACCACCCAACCCCCCCGCAAAGTCCAGACTGCCCCCTCCCCCACTCCCAAACTACCTCTGACCCTTCCTGACCACCTGACTACCAACCAACCCCTCAACAAGTCCCACCCCAACTGACTCCCTAACTCCCACCTCACCCCCTGACCACCCCAGCCCCCTGACTATCCATTTCCCAGCTCCTCCCTGACCACCTGGCTATAGCCCCACACCTGAATGCCCCCCAACTCCTGACTACACTCTGCCTCCCCGACCACACCCTAATCCCTCCCACCCCTCGACTATCTCTCTGACCCCCTGACTACAACTCAGATGCCCCCACTGACCATCCAACTACCCCATGGCCCCCCTGACCACCTAACTACCATTTGCCTTGTGAATTGTTTGCTGTGCCTGCTGTTATTTGTTATTTTTCAGTGACTCATGAACAAGGACACCCGGGTCCCTTTGGACATCAACATTTCCCAATCTCTCACCATTTAAGAAATACTCTGCATTTCTGTTTTTCCTACCAAAGTGGATAACTTCACATTTTTCCCCATTAAATTCCATTTGCCATGTTCTTGCCCACTGCCTAAGTTCCCTTGAAGTCTCTTTGCATCCTCCTCACAATCGCATTCCCACCAAGTTTTGTGTCATCAGCAAACTTAGAAATATTACATTTGGTTCCCTCATCCAAACATTGATATAGATTGTGAATAGCTGGGGTTCAGGCATCTGACCTTATTTTGGAGGGAAGGTCATTGATGAAGCAGCTGAAGATGGTTAGGCCTAGGACACCACCCTGAGGAACTCCTGCAGCAATGTCCTGGGGCTGAATTGATTGGCTTCTAACAATTACAACCACCTTCCTCTCTAACTGTGGAGAGTTTCCTCCCTGATTCGCATTGACTTAAATTTTGTAAGGGGTCCTTAATGTCATATTTAGTCAAATGCTACCTTGATGTTAAGGGCAGTCACTCTCACCTAACCTCTGGAAATTTGCTGTCTTGTCCATGTTTGGCCCAAAGCTGTAATGAGGTCTGGGGCTGAGTGGTCCTGTCAGAAACCAAAATCAGCAGCATTGACCAGGTGGATGCTGAGTAAATGCTGTTTGATAGCACCGTCGACAATGCCTTCCACCGCTTTGCTGACAACGGGTAGACTGGCGGGACGGTACTTGGCCGGATTGGATTTGTTCTGCTTTTTGTGAACTGGTTATATCTGAGCGATTTTCCACATTATAGGGTAGTTGCCAGTGTTTAGGCTGTATTGGAACAGCTTGTCTAGGGTCACCACAAGTTTTTGGTACTACAGCCAGGGTGTGTCAAGGCCCAAACCAGTGCCTTCAGCCATTTCTTGATATTAACTAAAGGTAAGTATCTCTGATGATAGGGGCCTCAGGAGGAGGCCAAGCTGGATTATCCACTTGAGACTTCTGGCTGAAGATGGTTGCAAATTCTTCAGCCTTGACTTTTGCACTGATGTGTTGGGTGCCCCCATCATCATGGATGGGGATGTTTGTAGATCCTTCTCCTCCAGTTAGTTGTTTAATTCTCTCCCACCAATCATGAATGGATGTGGCAGGACTTTGATCTGAACCATTGATTGTGGGATCACTTTGCTCTGTCTATCGCATGAAGGGACAAGGGAGTCAAGGGTTTTGGGGGCAAAGAAGAAAATGGAGTTGAGGCCACAGATCAGCCATGATCTTATCGAATGACAGAGCAGGCTTGATGGGCCAAATGGCCCACTTCTGCATCTAATTCTTATGTCCATGTGCATGATGCTGTGTGCAGTACATAAAACCTACTATTGCTTAAAGGACAGATGGCAGAGGAAGCAAAGAATCTGCAGAGAGGGAGTGATCACAACCAGAACTTAATACAATGGGGGCCTGGATGTCCACTTCATGGAGATAGCATCAGAAGGGATGGGCTGGCTGGAGTCAGGGTAAGAATACCCTAAGGAACCATGCCCATGCTTTGTGGAGGGAGGTGACAGCACATACCACCTCTTTGCCCTCTAGGATTCCTTTCTCATGTCTGAAGAAGTTCGGCAACCTGATCAGTTCTGTAATTGTTCTCCACAGTCACTTTATACTTGTGACAGTCCTTTCATTGATTTCTAACATTGTACTCTAAGTCTCAGGTCACTTCACAAGTCCCATGTCACCCATTAGCTACAAATTCCCCTTTTTTCATAATCTGCCATCTACCAGGCAAGCCTCCCCAACTCACTTTAGCTTAATTGACCTGTCCCCCCTCCAATAACTTATTGTGTCAAACTGCTCTTACAAAAAGATGTCGAACTTTCACTGCAATGCCGATATTGACTTCCTCTTCTCTCCCTGGAGAAAGTGGCCCAGAATCATTGGGGAATGGACCTCTAACCACACAGAAACTTTGAGATGTACCTTTTGAGGACAGAGATATTGCAGCTGGAGGCTTTCCTTGACCATTTGCAGTTTACCTGCATGATGGTTTGGGAGAGGAAATGGACAATATTCCCTATTGGTTCTGGAGTGTGGACATTGCTGGCATTTATTGCGCATCCTTAATTAGGTTTGAACGGCTGAGGGTTGGCCTCTTTCAGCTATGGCTCAGTGGGTAGCACTCCCAACCCTGAGTTACAAGGTTGTGGGTTCATTTCCTACCCCAAGGACTTGAGCATAAGAATCTAAGGTGATGCTCAAGTGCAATACAGAGGGAATGCTGCACTGTTGGAGGTGCTGTCTTTCAGTCTGTCCTATCAGTTGAATGTAAAAGATTCCATGGCACTATATTGAAGAAGACCAATGGAATTATCCTTCATGCCCTGACCAATATTTATCCCTCAATCAACATACAAAGACAGATTATCACGTTGTTACCTCCTTGCTGCTTGTGGGAGCTCGCTGTGCACATATTAGCTGTCACATTTCCTACATTACAACAGTGACTACACATATAAAGTACTTAATTGACTGTAAAGTCCTCTGAGACTTCCTGAGGTCATGAAAAGCACTGTATAAATACAAGTTATTTTCTTGAACCGCAGCATTTCCTGTGGTGAAGCGGCACTTGCAGTGCTATTAGGAAAGGAGTTCCAGATTTTTGACCCAGTGATAGGAGATTTGGCCCTTCAAGCCTGCTCTGCCACCACTTTCCTGTCTACCCCCCATAACCCTTGACTCCCTTGTTTATGGGGACAGGAAGGAACTCGCAACGACCATGATTGAGCACCTTCAGTGGTCACAGAGGAACTGTCACAGCGTTCCCTCATTTAATATAATTATTTTAGGGACTGAAAAGAACAGACCTCCAACCATGTTTACGAGCTTGTGTTTGCAGCCAGGGATGTGGATCTGAAATCGGTTACAATATCATTCATCCAGCTGGAAACCTCCTTAACATTTGAAGCGTGAATAACTCTAGGGAGGTTTTAAGTCACCCTGTTTTAGTTCATTCTGTGGGTTCTCCACAACGCCCCTCACGTCAGTGATGGGCATGCTGCACATTTAACTTATTTTTAAAGAGCGCGGGGGTTCTCCTCGACGTCCTGACCAAAATTTATCCTTCAACCAACAGTTAAAGCCAAATATTCTTGTCATCTGCAATCATAGAAACTTGCAGCGCAGATGGAGGCCATTTGGCCTGTCATGCCTGGGCTGGCTCTTTGAAAGAATAATCATGTTTAGTCGCTTTTAGTCGTAAACCCCATAAGTTCCTCATCTTTAAGTATCTGTCTGACTCCCTTTTGAAATTATTTATGGAATCAGCTCCCACCACTTTTCAGCTAGAACGTTTTGAATTCCAATGGCTCCTTGAGTGAAGGGATTTCTCCTTTTCTTCTCTTTAGATCTTTAATCAATGTTTTTACATCCGGAACCTTATTGACCAGCTCACCAGAGGGAATAGTTTTTCACTATCTATATCAAAACCTTACAGATCTTGAGAGCTTCTATTTATTTCATTGCTGTTTAATGGGATCTTGCTATGTGGAAAATAGCTGCCAACTTTCCCTGCATTACAACAGTGACAACAGTTCAAAAGATATTCATTGGCCATAAAGAGCTTTGGGGCATCTGAAGTTGTGAAAGTCGCTACGCAAATTCAAGTTTTTTGTTTCTTCTTCCTGTAACATGAAGCAGTGACAATTGAAGGTGTTTTTTTACGGAATGGAAATTCTTTGCCTTGAATCTGGCATTTTCAGATTTGCTGGGACCTCAGCATGCACAGTGATTGGGGAAGGGAAAGGTACCCCAATTCTCCCCGGATCCTTGGCATCTTTGAATCTCAGTTCAGCGTCACTCCTGATTCACCACTGGCACTGGCATTCATTCCGACTTCAATTGTCGTCATTTGTATTTAGGACTGAGCATTGTATTAGCATTATAAATGTTTCCTTCACATGTTGCTATGAATAGATTCTGAGTTTACTGAGCAGTGCATCATGCTTCCTCTGCATCAGTAAAACTGCGAGTTTGATTTTCTGCTGATTCGTCACAACTGAACACCATTGTTTCCATCGTTTCTTCCTTTCTGACTGCTCCCACCTCTCCTGAGTCACTGTGCGAGCACAGCTTCACAGCTTTCGTCAGCTGATCAACACCTCACTCAGGCGGCCATGTCTTCTTTTTAAGAATAGAGCCTAGGCTGGCTTTGTGACTGTGATGACCAGCGTCACAGCTGAGTCCAGTGCCCTCCTTTCTAAGCCGGCACCATTTGGTTGTCATGAGGAGACCATCTAGCCCTCCATGTGCTGGGGGCGGGGCGGGGGGGAGCACGGGGTAACGCGGAGGTGTTGTGATGATACATAATTCTCTGCGGCATTAAATTCTAAGCAAAGGATAGACTGAAATTATTCGTTTTACTGTTGCCCGGCAACAGTGTTTCACAAACTGCAGTTATTATTACCCAGTTGCCTGGATTCAAAGAGGATGAAATGCCACTGACTTTCTGTCATGTTGACCTTACTGATCCACAGTCAATCATGAGTAAACAGTCCCTGCTATTGGGATAAATTTCTGCTGATCAGTGTGGGTGCGAATGGTTGATCTCTGTGACAAATCTCATCCTGATGGCTGAAAATTGCAGACCAGAAGGCCCCTTACATTTGATCCTGATGGTGTTCTGTTAGCTAATCTCAGATGGGGCAGTAGAGGGAGCCATACGCTGCACATAGCACTTGCTACACTTGATCTGGCAGGAATGACGATGGTTGCGAATAGTGGGGAATCCATTGTATACCGTAACTGACATCTCCTGGCAGGCACCAAATACACTCCTTGAGAAGTCATCACAAGAGAAACACAATTAATCTCACATATACAGGGTTAAGCTGACAACTGAAAACTTCAAAACTTGAAGTTGATTTTTTTTTAGGTAAGTGTATTAAGACATAAGGAGCGAAGGTAGATGGAGGGTAGATGGAGTTAAGATCAAAAACAGAAAATTCTGGAAAAACTCAGCAGGTACAGCAGCATCTGTGGAGAGAGAAACAGAGTTAATGTTTAAAGTCTGTATGACCCTTCTTCAGATCAACCATGTCCTAATTGAATGGCGGGACAGGCTTAAAGGGCTGAAAGGCCTCTTCCTGTTCCTCTGTTGCTCAAGATCTTTAAAAGTGGTCACACATCTAGTTAGTGCTTCTTCATGGCAAGGGCCTTAACCCTGATGCATGATTTCCTGGAGGGAAACCCTATCCTAATGAAGGAAAGGAAGAAATTCTGTTTAACCAACAGTGGGGCTGGGGGAAGCAGAATGTCACCAGACTAGTAATCCAGAGGCCCAGGCTGATGTGCTGAGGACATGGGCTCAAATCCCATCACTTAAATTCAGTTAATAAATCTGGAATTTTAAAAAAAACTAGTTTCAGTGATTGAAACTATTGTCCATTGTCCTTAAAACCCATCTGTTTCGGGATGGAAATCTGCCGTCCTTACCTGGACTGGCCTACATGTGACTCCAGACCCACAGAAATGTGGTTGACCCCGAAATGCCCTCTGAAACAGGTGTGCAAGCTATTCAGTTGTATCAAACTGCTATGAAGCCTACAAAAAGGAATGAAATGAAATTGGACTGATCACCTGGCATCAACCTAGGCACTAGAAACGACAATGACAAACTCAGCCCTGTCGACCCTGCAAAGTCCTCCTTACTAACATCTGGGGGCTTGTTCCAAAATTGGGAGAGCTGTCTCACAGACTATTCAAGCAACAGCCTGTCATAGCCATCCTCACGGAATCATACCTTACAGACAATGTCCCAGACTTCACCATCACCATCCCTGGGTATGTCCTGTCCCACCGGCAGGACAGACCTACCAGAGGTTGCAGCACAGTAGTATGCAGTCGGGAGGGAGTTGCCCTGGGAGTCCTCAACATTGACTCTGGACCCCGTGAAGTCTCATGGCATCAGGTCAAACATGGGCAAGGAAACCTCCTGCTAATTATCTCCTACCGTCTGCCCTCAGCTGGTGAATCAGTGCTCCTCCATGTTGAACACCACTTGCAGGAAGCACTGAGGGTGGCAAAGGGAGAAAATGTACTCTGGGTGGGGGATTTCAATGTTCATCACCAAGAGTGGCATGGCAGCATCATGACTGACTGAGCTGGCCGAGTCTTAAAGGACAATGGCTGTCAGCCTGGGTCTTCAGCATGTGGTGAGGGAACTAACAAGAGGGAAAAACCTACTTGACCTCGTCCTTACCAATCTACATATCACAGATGCATCTGCTCATGACAGTATTGGTGGGAGTCACCACAGCACAGTCCTCATGGAGATGAAGTCCTGCCTTCACATTGAGGATACCCTCCATTGTTTTGTATGGCACTAATATCATGCTAAATGGGAAATAGATCTAGCAACTCAAACATAGGCATCTGTGAGGTGCTGTGGGCCAACAGAGAAGCAGAACTGTACACAACCACAACCTGTGGTTGTAACCTCATGGCCCAGCATATCTCCCACTCTACCATTACCATCAAACCTGGAGATCAACCCTGGTTCAATGAAAAGCGCATGAGGGCATGCCAGGAGCAGCACCAGGCATACCTAAAAATGAGGTGTTAACCTGGTGAAGCTACAACACAGGACTACTTGCATGCCAAACAGCAAAAGCAGCAAGTGATAGACAAAGCTAAGCGATTCCACAACCAACGGATCAGACCTAAGCTCTGCAGTCCTGCCCACATCCAGTCATGAATCGTGGTGGACAATTAAACAATTAACTGGAGGAGAAGGCTCCACAAGTATCCCCATCCTCAATGATGGGGGCACCCAGCACATCAATGCAAAAGATAAGGCTGAAACATTTCCAACAATGTTCAGCCAGATGCTGAGTAGATGATCCATCTCGGCCTCCACCTGAGGTCCCTAGCATCACAGATGCCAGTCTTCAGCCAATTCGATTCACTTCACATGATATCAAGAAATGGCTGAAGGCAATGGATACTGAAAAGGCTATGCACCATGACAACATTCCAGCAATAGTCCTGAAGGCTTGCTCCAGAACTTGTCACGCCCCTAGCCAAGCCGCTCCAGTACAGCTACAACACTGGCACCTAACCGGCAAAGTAGAAAACTGCCCAGGTATGTCCTGTACACAAAAGGAAGGACAAATCCAACCCAGCTAGTTATTGCCCCATCAGTCTACTCTTGATCATCAATAAAGTGATGGAGGGGTTGTCAACAGTGCTATCGTGCGGTACTTACTCAGTGTTAGCCTGCTCACTGATGCTCAGTTTGAGTTCTGCCAGGGCCACTCAGTTCCTTATAGCCTTAGTCCAAACATGGACAAAAGAGCTGAACTCAAGAAGTGAGGGGAGAGGGACTGTCCTCAACATCAAGGCCATATTTGACTAAGTGTGGTATCAAGGAGCCCTAGCAAAACTGGAGTCAATGAGAATCGGGGGAAAATTCTCCATTGGTTGAAGTCATACCTAGCACAATGGAAGATGGTTGTGGTTGTTGGAGATCAATTATCTCAATTCCCGGACATCACTGTACGAGTTCCTCAGGGTAGTGTCCTAGGCCCAACCATCTTCAGCTGCTTTATCAATGATCTTCCACCATAAGGTCAGAAGTGGGGATGTTCGCTGTTGATTGCACAATGTTCAGCACCATTCACAACTTCTCAGATACTGAAGCAGTTCATGTCCATATGCCAACAAGAAAGAATCTAACTATCACCCCTTGACGTTCAATGGCATTACCATCACTGAATCCTCCACTATCAACATCCTGGGCTTACCATTGACCATAAACTGAACTGGACTAGCCATATAAACACTGTGGCTACAAGAGCAGGTCAGAGGCTGGGAAGCCTGCAGCGAGTGACTCACCTCCTGAATCCCCAAAGCCTGTCCATCATCTACAAGGCACAGGTCAGGAGTGTGATGGAATACCCTCCACTTGTATGGATGAGTGCAGTTCCAACAGCAATCACGAAGCTTGACACCATCCAGGACAAAGCAGCCCACTTTATTGGCACCCCACCCACCACCTCCAACATTCACTCCCTCCACCACCGACGCACAGTGACAGCAGTGTGTACCATCTGCAAGATGTACTACAACAGCTCACCAAGGCTCCTTAGGCAGCACTTTCCAAACCAGTCACCTCTAACACCTATCAGGACAAGGGCAGCAGACACATGGGAACACTGCCACCTGGAAGTTCTCCTCCAAGCAACTCACCATCCAGACTTGGAAATATATCACCGTTCCTTCACTGTTGTTGGGTCAAAATCCTGGAACTCCCCTCAAACAGCACAGTGGGTGTACCTACACCACATGGACTGCAGCGGTTCAAGAAGTTGGCTCACCACCTCCTCAAGGGCAATTAAGGTTGGACAATAAATGTTGGCCTAGCCTATAACCATTGAAAGAATGAAAAAGAATAAAAACATCTTTCATGACCCAAGGACATCTCGAAGTGTGTTACAGCCAATAAAGTACTTTTTAAAATGTAGTCACTATTGCAATGTAGGAAACACAACAGCCGATTTGTGCTCAGTAAATTCCTACAAACTGCTGCAAGATCAATGGGCAGATCATTTACTTTCAGATGTTGATTGAAGGATAAATGCTGACCAGATTGAACTCTTCTGCTCTTCTTCAAATGGCACTATGGAGTATTTTACATACTCAGAGGGCAGATGGGGCCTCAGTTTAATGTTTCACCCAAAAGACAGCACTTCCAACAAAGTCACACTCGTTCAGTCTTACATTGGCAGGGACAGCCTAGTTTGTGCACTCAAGTGGCAATTGAACCCACAGCCTCCTGACTTAGAGATGGGTTTGCTACCCCTGGAGCCACAGTTGGCCTCTTTTACCCTCTTTTAAGACATTATTTCTCCAAAATAACAATGCTAACAGGATACAAAAGTGACCAGGAGACATTAGGGACAGCAGGTTTGCTATGTTTCTCTTTAGTGGTGGTGGTGCAGGGAAGGACCACAGTTGGCCATCAGACCTCAACGTAAGTGTTGCTGCCCATTGTATTCACAACATTCCTTTGATTCCTCTGTTGAACTTGCCCTACAGAGTCAAGGACGCCGTGTGTCTGTGGTATTCTGCAAAAGCCTGTAAAATAATATATGACTGTACTGCAGCAAAGTTATTTTCTCTAGTAAGCGTGAATAGGGTTCTCAGGGTTTGGACAGGTGTAGTCACTGCCCTAAATATCCCCTGATCTGCAGCCAAGCTAGACTAATCATGAAACATTAATGTTCTGTCAGATTCATAGACTTAGCAGAGAAGACAAATGGTTTCCATATTGCCGATAATGAGTTGTGGGGAAGGATCTAAATCTGAAACGTGAATTCATCTTCTCTCTCTTCCAATGCCAGCAGATCCATTTTATGTTGCTGGCATTTGCCCTATGTGTGTGTGTTTTTTTTAAAAGGTGTACTGCATTTGTGGGGTTTATTTTAATTTTCATTCCTCGCTGATAATGAGTCCTGGCAAGATGTGATGGTATCCACTTGACATGATCTTTCCAATGTGATTACTTTCCAAAAGGAAACAAAATGCACGAGCAAAATAATCCAGGTATTGAAAGATTAGACACGTGTGGGGCTCTCAAAAAAGAAACACTTGCACTTTTCACAATCTCAGGATGTCCCAAGGCACTTTTCAGGCAATGGGTACCTGTGAACTGCCATTGTTGTTGTCGGCTACCCCTCGATTTGAGGATGGCCTCTATTCAAGATTGTGAGTTTCTGTCATGGGTTTTCATGTTACTGAACGGGCTGATTCTTGACCCACGGATCTTTGGTCACATGGGGCAGGATGCCCCATGATGTAGCAGGATCCGGAGCGCAGGATTTGCTTCCTTTTCTTTCCTTCTCTGCCGCCGCTTTGCCTCATCATTATGACTTTGGGACTTGAAGCATGATGCAGCTTGATGGGCAAGTTGCCGCCATGCTGAACAAGCTCCTCCCAGTAATTAGGGCAGAACAATCCTACTGTAGAGCATAACTTTGCTCAATATTAGGACTTTGGCCATTGAGTCATGGCATAGTTAGAATGGAGCTAAAAATCTGTGCTGATGGTCAAGGTGGGGATGGGCCTTTGACAATCTCAGGATTTCCCAAAGCACTTTTTAGTCAATGTGTGGTTCTTAAAAGAAGAAAGGCTTGCGCCTTTCACAATCTGGTACCCCAATGTGCTTTACAGGCGCAGGCAGTTTTTGCATTGTAGTCACAGCTGTAGTGTAGGAAATACAGCAGCCAATTTACACACAACAAGCTCCCACAAACAGCAATGTGATAATGATTGGATAATCGTCATTTGTGATGTTGATTGATGGTCAAATCTTGCCCAGGACACCGGGGATAAGCTCCTCTGCTCTTTTTCAAAACAGCATCAATGTGACCTTTTACATCCACCTAAGAGGGCAGACAGGGCCTCAGTTGAACATCACATCTGAAAGACAGCACCTTTGACAATCTGGCATCCCCTCAGTACTTTACTGGAGTATCAGCCTTGATTTTTTTTGTGTGGAATTCCTGGAGTGAGACTTGAACACACAACCTTGTGACTTTTAGAAGCAAGAGTACGACCAACTGAGCCAAGGCTGAGAAATAGCCACTCTGTTAAGATGTTAGCTGAGTTAGATGGGGTTTGAATTGGCTATTCCTTTTGTTAGCATGTTTTATTTAAACATGAGTAAATTCCCATCAGTTTCAATGTCTTTTTGTCCAATAGAAATGGTTTGGCACATAGTTCAGATCTATTCCCAACAATGTCTTAGGGCTCGGACAATTCTTTACTTTTTATGGTTCGTTGATTGAGCTCTTAAATCACAGCTGACTGACAATTCAACTCTTGAGAAAAATAATTGCAAAGCATCATGTAGAATGGAATGGAAATTTTAGGTTTCCCTGACTAAGTGAATTGGATTTGAGATCGGTTGCGATGGTGGGAGACCAGACATAGAAAGGACAAATTTGTCTTTCATTACTACATGATTAACCAGTTCCTGATTGCAGGGCTGCCATTAACCAAAGAGAAAAGCGGATTTCCTCCCAAATTTCATGACAACAGCAATTTCACCCCATCCCCCTGCATATTTTCTTCTTTATTTCTGCTTGAACAACTCTTCATTATCATTCTCTAGGAGTTTGCTGTCATTACAGAAACTTCCAAATGTCTGTCTGATCTTATATCCTGCATTACTCATTTTTGACTGCTTTTTGTTTTCCATTACATAAATGATTTGGGCATCGGAAAAAGAAGAATTACAACTATGTTTACTGCAGATACCAAATGAGAGTACATGGCATCCGTGAGGACAGGATTCCTTGTCTAACATCCTTTCAGTCCAGCAACTATTGGATCATTATCTTTGCTTGTTTTATACAGGGAATGTTAGGTTTGATAGAAACTAAGAGAATACATATTTTATTCAGTCTTGCTAGGAAATTGGATTTCATAAGTCAGACGTCTCACCATTGTACACTCTCATGATTTGGTTAGTGGACCATTAACCAGGGAGAAAAGCAGATAGCTCACCTTTTATTTTTCATTTTGCTATGATAAATATTATGTGTGGAACAACACATTAATTTATTGTTGGGATCAGGCAACATTAGTAAGGCCAAATTTATTGCCCAGTCAAACCAGATTGGTTGCAACCTTGGTGTCATATTTGACCTTGAGTTGAGCTTCTGACCTTATATTCACACCATCTAAGACAGCTTATTAATCACTGAATTAATAAGTAGAGGGTATCTAGGCCAGAAGCAGGGAATTACTATTTTTAGAATTTAGCATTTATAGTAGAAATCTAGCCCTAGGGAATGTATAGTTAATAAGGAGTCAATAAGCAGTTATTAGATTTAAATTAATTTATTAAATAGTTCTAGAAATGGCATTTGCTGGGGTGAAGTGCTTCACTTTTGGGTTGTGGGAAATCTGTGACGCTTCAAGTGTCCCGGACAACTACATCTGCAGGAAGTGTACCCAATTGCAGCTCCTCACAGACCCGCATGGATCGGTTGGAGCAGCAGTTGGATGCACTTAGGAGCATTCAGGTGGCGGAAAGCGTCATAGACAGGAGTTTTACAGACATGGTCACACCCAAGGTACAGACAGATAGATGGGTGACCACTAGAAGGGGCAGGCAGTCAGTGCAGAAATCCCCTGTGGCTGTCCCTCTCTCTAACAGGTATACCGTTTTGGATACTGTTGGAGGGGATGGCCTATCAGTGGAAAACAACAACAGTAGCCAGAGCAGTGGCACCATGGCTGGCTCTGTTGTTCAGCAGTGGGGGGTCAAAGCACAGAAGAGCATTTGTCATTGGGGACTCTATAGTTAGGGGCTCAGATAGGTGCTTCTGTGGTCGTGAAAGAGACACCAGGATGGTATGTTGCCTCCCTGGTGCCAGGGTCCAGGATGTCTCTGATCGGGTACGGGACATTCTGAAAGGGGAGGGAGAACAGCCAGAGGTCTTGGTACACATTGGTACTAACGACATAGGCAGGAACAGTGACAAGGTCCTGCAGCGGGAGTTCAGGGAGTTAGGCAGAAAGTTAAAAAACAGGACCTCTAGGGTTGTAATCTCAGGATTACTCCCTGTGCCACGTGCCAGTGAGGCTAGAAATAGGAAAATAGTGCAGCTAAACACGTGGCTGAACAGATGGTGTAGGAGGGAGGGTTTTCGATATCTGGATCATTGGGATCTCTTCCGGGGCAGGTGGGACCTGTACAAGAAGGACGGGTTGCATCTAAACTGGAGGAGCACCAATATCCTGGCTGCGAGGTTTGCTAGTGTCACTCGGGAGGGTTTAAACTAGTATGGCAGGGGGGTGGGAGCCAGAGAAATGGGTCAGCAGGTGAAATAAATGACTGGGAACTAGTGAATATGGCCAGTAGGACTAAGAGGAAGAGCAGGCAGGGAGAAATTACTGAACACAGAGGGACTGGGTGTCTGAAATGCATTTGTTTCAATGCGAGAAGTATAACAGGCAAGGCAAATGAACTTAGAGCTTGGATTAGTACTTGGGACTATGATGTTATTGCTATTACAGAGACTTGGTTGAAGGACGGACAGGATTGGCAGATAAACGTTCCAGGATTTAAATGTTTCAGGCAGGATAGAGAGGGATGTAGAAGAGGTGGGGGAGTTGCACTTAGTCTACGAGATGGCTTTTTGGAGCAACTTGTGGTGGAGCCCACTGAGAAACAGGCAATTCTTGATTTAGTGATGTGTAATGAGGCAGATTTGATAAGGGAGCTTGAGGTGAAGGAACCCTTAGGAGGAAGTGACCATAATATGATAGAATTTACCGTGCAATTTGAGAGGAAAAAGCTGGAATCAGATGTAACGGTATTACAGTTGAATAAAGGCAACTACAGAGGCATGAGGTAGGAGCTGCCCAGAATTGACTGGGAGTTGAGCCTAGCAGGAAAGACAGTGGAACAGCAATGGCAGGAGTTTCTGGGATTAATTTGGGAGACACAGCAAAAATTCATCCCTAGGGAGAAGAAGCATACTAAAGGGAGGACGAGGCAACCATGCCTGACAAGGTAAGTCAGGGACAGCATAAAAGCTAAAGAGAAAGCATACAATGCGGCGAAGAGCAGTGGGAAACCAGGGGATTGGGAAGCCTACAAAGACCAACAGAGGACAACTAAAAAAGAAATAAGGAGGGAGAAGATTAAATATGAGGGTAAACTAGCCAGTAATATAAAAGAAGATTGCAAGAGTTTTCTTAGATATATTAAGGGTAAGAGAGAGGCAAAAGTGGACATTGGGCCGCTGGAAAATGACGCTGGAGAAGTAGTAGTGGGGAACAAAGAAATGGCGGAGGAACTGAATAGGTACTTTGCGTCAGTCTTCACAGTGCAAGACACGAGTGACATCCCCAAAGTTCAAAAGAGTCGGGGGGCAGAGGTGAGTATGGTGGCCATTACCAAGGAGAAGGTGCTAGGAAAACTAAAAGGTCTGAAGGTGGATAAATTACCTGGACCAGATGGATTACACCCCAGAGTTCTGAAGGAGATAGCTGAAGAGATAGTGGAGGCGTTAGTGGTGATCTTTCAGGAATCACTGGAGTCAGGGAGGGTCCCAGAGGACTGGAAAATCGATAATGTAACCCCCCTGTTTAAGAAGGGAGTGAGGCAAAAGACAGGAAATTACAGGCCGATTAGCCTGATCTCGGTCGTTGGTAAGATTTTAGAGTCCATTATTAAGGATGAGATTTCAGAAAACTTGGAAGTGCATGGTAAAATTGGGCAAAGTCAGCATGGTTTCATCAAGGGGCGGTCATGCCTGACAAATCTGTTAGAATTCTTTGAGGAGGTAACGAGTAGGTTAGACAAAGGAGAGCCAATGGATGTTATCTACTTGGACTTCCAGAAGGCCTTTGACAAGGTACCGCACAGGAGGCTGCTCAGTAAGATAAGAGCCCATGGTGTTAGAGGCTAGGTACTAGCATGGATAGAAGATTGGCTGTCTGGCAGGAGGCAGAGAGTGGGGATAAGGGGGTCCTTCTCAGGATGGCGGCCGGTGACTAGTGGAGTTCCGCAGGGGTCAGTGTTGGGACCACAACTTTTCACTTTATACGTTAATGATCTAGATGAAGGAACTGAAGGCATCCTGACTAAGTTTGCAGATGATACAAAGATAGGTGGAGGGACAGGTAGTATTGAGGAGGCTGCAGAAGGATTTGGACAGGTTAGGAGAATGGGCAAAGAAGTGGCAGATGGAATACAACGTGGGCAAGTGTGAGGACATGCACTTTGGTAGGAAGAATAGAGGCATAGACTATTTTCTAAATGGGGAGAGAATTCAGAAACCTGGAGTGCAAAGGGACTTGGGAGTCCTAGTCCAGGATTCTCCTAAGGTTAACTTGCGGTTGAGTCGTTAGGAAGGCAAACGCAATGTTGGCATTTATTTCGAGAGGACTAGAATATAAAAGCAGGGATGTGCTGCTGAGGCTTTATAAGGCTCTGGTCAGACCACATTTAGAATATTGTGAGCAATTCTGGGCCCAGTATCTCAGGAAGGATGTTCTGGCCCTGGAGAGGATCCAGAGGAGGTTCACGAGAACGATCCCAGGAATGAAAGTCTTAACATATGAGGAACTTTTGAGGACTCTGGGTCTATACTCGATGGAGTTTAGAAGGTTAAGGGGGGATCTGATTGAAACTTACATAATACTGAAAGGCCTGGATAGAGTGGACGTGGGGAAGATGTTTCCATTAGTAGGAGAGACTAGGACCCGAGGGCACAGCCTCAGAGTAAAGGGAAGACCTTTTAGAACAGAGATGAGGAGAAACTTCTTTAGCCAGAGAGTGGTGAATCTATGGCATTTATTGCCACAGAAGGCTGTGGAGGCCAGGTCATTGAATGTATTTAAGACCAAGATAGATAGGTTCTTGATTGGTAAGGGGATCAAAGGTTATGGGGAGAAGGCGGGAGAATGGGGTTGAGAAACTTATCAGCCATGATTGAATGGCGGAGCAGACTCGATGGGCCGAATGGCCTAATTTCTGCTCCTATGTCTTATAGTCTTATGCACTGCTGGTTAAGGAGAATATCACAGCTGTACGACGGGAGGACACCTGGGAGGGTTCATGCAGCGAGGCAACATGGGTAAAGCTCCGGAATAGGAAAGGTACAGTCACAATGTTGGGGGTTTACTATAGGCCTCCCAATTGCCGGAAGGAGAGAGGAACATTTATGTGGGCAGATTTTGGAAAGGTGTAAAAGCAATAGGGCTGTTGTGGTGGGCGATTTTAACTTTCCTTATATTGACTGGGAATCACATAGTGCTAGGGGTTTGGATGGTGCAGAATTTGTAAGGTACATCCTGGAGGGCTTCCTGAGACAATATGTAGATAGTCCAACTAGGGAAGGGGCAATACTGGACCTGGTATTAGGGAATGAACCCGGCCAGGTGTTCGAAGTTTCTGTAGGGGAGCATTTCGGGAAAAGTGACCATAATTCAGTACATTTCAAGGTACTGGTGGATAAGGATCACAGGAGTCCTCAGGTTAAGGTGCTTAATCGGGGGAAGGCTAATTATAACAATATTAGGCAGGAACTGAGGAATCTAGACTGGAGGCGGATGTTTGAGGGCAAATCAACAACTGACATGTGGGGGGCTTTCAAACATCAGTTCAGTCAGGACTGGCATGTTCCTGCTAGGATGAAGGATAAGTATGGCAAGTTTCAGGAACATTGGATAACGAAGGATATTGTGAGATTAGTCAAAAAGAAAAGGGAAGCATTCGTAAGAGCTAGAAGGCTGGGAAAAGATGAAGCCCGTGGAGAATATAAAGAAAGTAGGAAGAAACTTAAGCAAGGAGTGAAGAGGGCTAAAAGGGGTCATGAAAGTCAGTGGAAACCAGGATTAAGGAAAATCCCAAGGCCTTTTATACATATGTAAAAAGCAAGAGGGTAGCCAGGGAAAGGGTAGGCCCACTCAGGGACAGAGGTGGGAATCTGTGTGTGGAGCCAAAAGAAATGGGACAGTACTTCTCATCAGTATTCACCAAAGAGAAGGACTTAGCGGTCGATTTGTCTAGGGAAGAGTGTGTAGATAGCTTGGATCATGTGGAGATCAAAAAAGAGGTGTTAGGCGTCTTGAAGAATATTAAGGTGGATAAATCCCAATAGAAATCTTTGTATCCTCACAGGCTTCGGGTGAGGTCCCAGAGGACTGGAGAATGGCCAATGTTGTTCCATTGTTTAAGAAGGGTAGCAGGGATAATCCAGGAAATTACAGGCCGGTGAGTCAGTGGTAGGGAAATTATTGGAGAAGATTCTTCGTGACAGGATTTACTACCATTTGGAAGCAAATGGGTGTATTAGTGCGACGCAGCATGGATTTGTGAAGGGGAGGGCGTGTCTCACTAACTTGATCGAGTTTTTCGAGGAAGTGACAAAGATGATTGACGATGGAAGGGCAGTGGATGGTATCTACATGGATTTCATTAAGGCCTTTGACAAGGTCCCTCATGGCAGACTGGTACAGAAGATAAAGTCGCACGGGATCAGAGGTGAGCTGGCAAGATGGATACAGAATTGGCTTGGTCATAGAAGACAGAGGGTAGCAGTGGAAGGGTGCTTTTCTGAATGGAGAGCTGTGACTAGTGGGGTTCCGCAGGGATCAGTGCTGGGACCTATGCTGTTTGTAGTATACATAAATGATTTGGAGGAAAATGTAACTGGGCTAATTAGTAAGTTTGCAGACGACACTAAGGTTGGAGGAGTTGCAGATAGTGAAGATAATTGTCAAAGGATACAATGGGATATAGATCGGTTGGAGACTTGGGCGGAGAAATGGCAGATGGAGTTTAATTCCGGACAAATGCGAGGTAATGCATTTTGGAAGGTCTAATACAGGTAGGAATTGTACAGTAAATGGCAGAACCCTTAAGTGCATCGATGGGCAGAGGGATCTGGGTGTACAGGTCCACAGGTCACTGAAAGTGACAACACAGGTGGATAAGGTAATCAGGAAGGCATATGGCATGCTTGCCTACATCGGCAGGGGTATTGAGTATAAAAGCTGTATAGAACCTTGGTATACCACACTTGGAATATTGCGTGCAATTCTGGTCACCACATTACCAGAAGGATATGGAGGCGTTGGAGAGGGTGCAGAGGAGGTTTACCAGGATGCTACCTGGTCTGGAGGTTATTAGCTATGAGGCGAGATTGGAGAAACTCGGATTGTTCTCATTAGAGCGACGGAGATTTAGCGGCGACTTGATAGAAGTTTACAAAATTATAAGTGGGATGGACAGAGTAGATAGTCAGAAGCTTTTTCCTCGGGTGGAAGAGTCAATTACTAGGGGACATAGATTTAAGGTGAGAGGAGAAAACTTTAGAGATGTGCGGGGCAAGTTTTTTACGCAGATGGTAGTGAGTGTCTGGAATTCGCTGCCAGAGGAGGTGGTGGAAGCAGGTACAATAGTGGTGTTTAAGATGCAGCTTGACAAATACATGAATAGGATGGGAATAGTGGGATATGGACCCCGGAACTTCCCGGAAGGCAGGGATCGTTCTCTCCGGGACACCCTGGTCCACTCCTCCATCACCCCCTACACCTCAACCCCCTCCCACGGCACCTTCCCATGCAACTGCAGAAGGTGCAACACCTGCCCCTTTACTTCCCCTCTCCTCACCATCCAAGGGCCCAAACACTCCTTTCAAGTGAAGCAGTATTTCACTTGCACTCTCCTCAATTTAGTCTACTGCATTTGTTGTTCCCAATGCATTCTACATTGGAGAGACCAAACGCAGACTGGGTGACTGCTTTGCAGAACACCTTTGGTCTGTCCGCAGGCATGACCCAGATCTCCCTGTCACTTGCCATTTCAACACTCCACCCTGCTCTCATGCCCACATGTCCGTCCTTGGCCTGCTGCATTGTTCCAGTGAAGCTCAACGCAAACTGGAGGAACAGCATCTCATCTTCCAACTAGGCAGTTTACAGCCCTCCAGACTGAATATTGAGTTCCAAACAACTTTATGAACTCTCTCCTCCATCCCCACCCCCTTTCCGATCCCTCCCTTTTTTTTCCAATAATTTATATAGATTTTTCTTTTCCCACCTATTTCCATTATTTTTAAATGTATTTCCATCCATTGTTTTATCTCTACCTTTTAGCCTATTTCGATCCCTTCCCTTCACCCCACCCCCACTAGGGCTATCTGTACCTTGCTTGTCCTGCTTTCTACCCCTAATTAGCACATTCCTTAGATAATATCACCACCTTCAACACCTCTTTGGCCTTTTGTCTATGACATCTTTTGGCAATCTCCACCTATCACTGGCCCTCTATCCAGCTCTACCTGTCCCACCCTCCCCTTAAACCAGCTTATATTTCACCTCTTTTCTATTTTTACTTAGTTCTGTTGAAGAGTCATACGGACTCGAAACGTTAACTGTGTTCCTCACCACAGATGCTGCCAGACCTGCTGAGTTTTTCCAGGTATTTTTGTTTTTGTTTTGGATTTCCAGCATCCGCAGTTTTTTTGCTTTTAACTATGTAAATTAAGTTGTTGTTGTTATCTTGAGCGACCTTTTCCTTGAACTGCTGATGTCAGTGTTCTTACAATGATGTTGGATAGGGAGTCCTTTAACATTGACCCAGAAATTATTGAAATGTATTTTAAAAAGCTCATGAGATTAGTTTTTCCACTGCTCCCTCTTATTTTTAACTATACTGTTTCATAATGATCGTGTTTAACCTTAGATTCATATTTAAATATGCACACGTTGACTATATATGCATATGCTTATAAATGCAGAAATATATATATGCGAACAAATGAGAGTCAATAGAAAACTTTCTGCTCCCTCCCATTTCCCAGATGCGCACAAGGCGGAGAGGGGGAGGAGCCAGGGTTTGGGGGGGCGGGCACTTGTCACTGTCAATCATGCGTCGTGACGTAAGCCGATAGAACCTGGCTCTGGACGTCGACCTGTCAATTATTGTGTCACGCGCTTCCGCATTCAACTAACCTGCAGAGGAGAGAATGTGAGTGTTTAAGGAAATCTGCATTCAGCAAAAAAAACAATACGGGGGGAGGGGTGGGAAACTTGTGCATTTGCTTTTATCTTGAAATGTTAGCTCACATTGTATATATTGAAAATAATCTGGAAAATAACATTTCCCTTCCTGTAGTTTACTGAGCTAAACGTGCCGTTCTTAGAGGTGCAGCTCTGTCACTGTGCACAACAAGCTTTGCCCTCCCTCCCTTGAAAGAGGATTATTTTTTCTTATGGATTCCAGAGAAAAGCCATGAATGCTGCAGATCCACACTAGAACATGAATAAAAACAGAAAGTGCTGGAAAAATTAGCAGGTCTGGCAGCATCTGTGGAGTGAGAAACAGAGTGAATGTTTCGAGTCCAACATGACTTCTTCAGTACCCAAGTTCCAAAGAAGAGTCATATTCGACTTGAAACGTTAATCCTTGTTAACGTTTCAATGACAGAGCTTTTCTAGCACTTTTCTGTTTTTATTTCAGATCTCCAGCACCTGCAGTATTTTGTGTTTACTCAACTAGAAGTTTGAACTTCATGTTTGAAGTGAGTTTGTAACAGATGCACTAGTGACTGAGAGAGAAAGACAGGTTCTTTTTCTGGTTTCTGTTAAATTCACACTTCTTTGGTGTATTACTGCTACCTGCTGTATCTGAGGAAAAAATGACATGCAATAAAAAAACTAAATTATACGTGCTAATCCTGCGAAATTTAAAAAGGACAACATGACTTTATAAATATCCCAATATCCAAATCTAACTGCTAAAGTACTAGCCACCATATCACACTGTATACCGTTCTGATGTAAATTAGATTGCATAGTTCCCCTTTCAGCTGCAAACTCAGTACAGTATAATAAAACATGCTCCACCAATTGCAGGAATCCTTCCCCAGAATCCTGACATAAACCATCAACATGTTTCCCTATTAAATATAGAGATTTATTTAACTCTCAGTGCCCAATCCTAATCCTGCTCATAATCACCTCATCCCTTCTACACTTCCCAGCTAATTAACTAGACAACTTCACGTTGTTTTGAATCTGATATAAATGTCTTCCTCCCTTGCCCATATCCCACTTTAGTGCTATTATGCATATAGTTTATCCTTAATAGATTCACCTTCCTTAATGAAGTCTCAATATCTGGAATCAGAAAGACAGGTTAACTTTTTGATGGAAGGTCATTGAACTAGGGTTGCCAACTGTGATTAAATGTATTGCTGGAGGTTTCACCACATGTCTTGCCCCCATCCTCCAGCCATCCATCCTTGTGACGCACTGCCTTCCAATGCTGACTGGAAATCAAACAGAACTCATTACCCAATTGGATGATGCTTGACTGTCAGGCAAACAACGTTTTTCCCCATGTTCAATATTTTAATTTCTTGTAAAGAGAAATGTTCAAAGAAAATGACAAACAAAAAAAAAATATTTTTTAATGTCCTGATGATTTTTCTCCAGGGTTGCACACTTCAGTGTCCTGGAGATTGATCTTCAATTCCTGGAGACTCCAGGCCAATCCTGGAGGGTCGGAAACCCTACATTGACCTGGAACGTTAACTCTGTTTATCTTTGCACAGATGCTGCCAGACCTGCTGAGTGTTTCCAGCATCCTCCCCTTTTAATGCCAAATTTCTAACATGTGGAGTATTTTGCTTTTTGAGGACGATCAATCATGTCCAAATCTGCAGCAGCCAACTATTTCTCAAAGGGTCCCAAGTTTTTGCCTCCAATGACTCGCTTGGACGTGCTTGATGATCACAGGGTGTGAAGAGGGAAGGCAGTGGTGTAGTGTTAATGCCACTGGACAAGTAATCCAGAGATCCAGGCTAACGCCCTGGGAGCACGGGTTCAAATCCCACCACGGCAGCTGGTGGAATTTGAATTCGGGTAATAAATCTGGAATTGAAAAGCTGGTATTGGTAATGGGGATGATGGCACCCATCATTGTTGTAAAAACCCACCTGGTTCACTAATGCCCTTCAGGGAAGGAAATCTGCCATCCTTACCTGGTCTGGCCTACATATGACTCCAGACCCACAGCAATGTGGTTGACTTAACAGTCCCCTGAAATGGCTTAACAAGCCACTCAGTTCAAGGGCAATTAAGGATGGGCAACAAATGCTGACCTTGCCAATGACAAACACATGCCATGAAAGAATTTAAAAAAATTCTGACATTGATCATGAAGTCATCAGTTTGAAGTTGTGCCCCAAATCTTTCTTGCACACTTTCAAGCAGTAAAGTTTCTTATCGACTATTTGAAAATCGAACCAATAAATTGCTGACTGATCTGTATGTTTTCTGCTCATTTTAAGAAGCAGTTCTGTAAACCTTGGAAAGGGAGCAGAGGATGTGAGACTTTAGTTGGGAATTGTTCTCGCTAGAAGATTAAGGGGGGAAATTGAATCTAAATATTTAAAAATATGAGGGTAGTGACGACACTCGTGAAGTTGCGCATGTGCAGTGTGATACGTATTCTGGATTATGTAAAGCTGAGTGTGTGTAGAACAGCTCGATGTGTTTAAGCTCCAGTCGCTGAACTCATTATTTAGTGAAGTCACTTTTCTGCTTATTGAAAAAAAGCAAAGACTTGCATTACGCAGTAACTATTGATATGTCCCAACGCACTTTACAACCAATGAAGTATGTTTGAAGTGGCACCTGTGTTGTAATGTAGAAATTGTGGCAGCTAATTTGAGTACAGCAAACTCCCAAAAACAGCAACATGGTAATGTCCAAATTATTTTTTTTTTTAGTGATCTTGTTTGAGGGATAAACTTTAGCCAGGACCAAAGGGAGAACTCCTCTGTTCTTCAAAACTGTACCATGTAATCTTTTATGGTCACAAAGAGGACAGACAGGTTCTCAGTTTAATGCCTCACATGAATGACAGCGTCTCTGAACATGCAGCACTTCCTCGGGACTGAGCTGGGAGTGGCAGCCTAGACTATGTGTTCTAGTTTCTGGAGTGGGACTTGAACTCACAACCTTCTGACTCAGAGGCAAGAGTGCTACTGACTGAGCCAAGGTTGACTCTTGATCTCTGTAGTACTCACTTAATTCTTCCTTTAAAGCAACACCTGATTTGACACAGAATGAAAGCAAAATATACTGTGGATGCTGGAAAACCTGAAATAAAAACAAAAAGTGCTGGAATACTTGGTGGGCCTGGCAGCATCTGTGGAGAGAGAAAGAGAGCTACATTCAGTACTCTGGCTATTACAAATAGCCAAAGGAAAGTGCTGTTTGATATGATCCATCAGTCATTGGAACATATGGCCTACTTAACTGGCATTGTACCGGCACTGAAATTCGTATATCATATTTCTCATTTGTGTGGTCGACAGCATGCCTTTTATGATGTTCCGACATTCTTGATCAGCTTGCAAAACGCACAACATGTTTAACTTTAGACGCGTTTCCACAATTGGACAGCACTTGCTGAACAATGCCGAGTGTGCTAAGAACTACACTAACAACTAAATTAAGATTATTAGTTGGGCTCACTTACGCTTGCTAGAACTACATATATTCACACCTGTCCTCTGCAGGCAAAAAGAATATGTCCAGCATTGCAGCTTTTTTGAATTAAACAGAAGCATAGGGGACAATAGTTCCCTGGTGCATTCTCCGTAGCAATGACTCCAACGAATCAGGGTTGACCTGCCAACCAATCAGCACTCTTTTTACAGACAGTATAAATTGTGGTTCCCTTTGATTTTTGACATTTTTGCTTCTACTCTGATGAGTGCAAGATAAAAAGCTTTGACAGAATGTTTTCTTTCAGCAATGCTCAAGTGCTGTACAACCAAGTGACTATTTGTATACCCGAAACAGCTAACATTTCGAGTTGAATACCTGTCGGCATTTTAACCATCTCATTTATGTCAGCATGTTGATGGAGCTGTGTAGAATTCAAAAATTGGGCCGTCTACAGTACAATTTTTTTTTAATTCATTCATGGGATGTGAGGGTCACTGGCTGGGCCAGCATTTATTGCCCATCCCTAGTAGCCCTTGAGAAGGTGGTGAGCTGCCTTCTTGGACCGCTGCAGTCCATGGGCACAGGTACATCCACAGTGCTGTCAGGAAGGGAATTCCAGGATTTGGCCTGTTCTTGTTTCCTGACTACTTAATACAGAAGTGACATGTACATTTGTTTTATAATTGTTGAGAAAGTTTTAGGTGAAAGGCTGAGACCCAAAGTGCACTACCAAGGTTGAATAGAGTCAGGGAGAAGAATGTTAAGAATGGAGACGAATGATAATAAGCCTGTAGCATGTGGAAGGAAAA
Organism: Cetorhinus maximus; assembly: GCF_964194155.1. Taxonomy (NCBI): domain Eukaryota; kingdom Metazoa; phylum Chordata; class Chondrichthyes; order Lamniformes; family Cetorhinidae; genus Cetorhinus; species Cetorhinus maximus. Next base: position 235,571,939 of record NC_135879.1, read on the forward strand.
GAAGGAGATAAGTTTAGAGGCACTGCAAACAGAAGTGATATGGAGTAAGAGACTGTTGAGTTGTCGTTTTATGGGAGAAATAAATTGTACTTATTTAGTGCCTTTCAGTAAAGCTCTTTACAGCCAATGAGGTACTTGTGCGTAGGCAGCTAATTTTGTACACGGATTGTTTCCATTGGTCGGGGAATCTAAACCATGGGCACAGTCTCAGGATAAGGGTCCATCATTTAGAACTGAGAAAAGGAGAAATTACTTCACTCAAAGGGCTATGAATCTTTGGAGTTCTGGATGGTCCATCACTGAATACATTTAAGGCTGAGATAGACAGATTTTTGATCTCTCAAGGAATTAAGGAATATAGGGCATAAGCAGGAAAATGGAGTTGAAATCCAAGATCAGCCATGATCAATATGATCAATACGAAAGGCAGAGCAGGCTCGATGGGGTGTGTGGTCTGCTACTGCTCCTATTTCTTATGTTCTTATGACTTAAATGACCAGATTATGTGTTTTGTTGTTGTTGGTTGGTTGATGTTGTTCAGGCCATTGAGAGAAGTTCCACGTTCCTTTTCAAATAGTGTCATTGGATCTTTCATGAACGCCTCAATAAGCAGATTGGCCTCGATTTAACGCATTGTCCAAAAGCTAAGACCTCTGACAATTCAGCATCACACTGAAGAGGAGGAACAGCATTTAGGATGGTGCCTTTGGAGCCAAGGATTTGTAAAAGAGAAAGAGTCAGAGGAATGCTTTAAACTTAAATATTCCCTTGAACTTCATCCAACCCTCCCAGTCCCTGGGCGTAGTGGTCCTTGACTTTCTATTTTAGTAACAGTCAAGATCTCTGGGAACAAGAAATCCTAACACAGAAATGCTAAGTAATTAATGAGATAGATGAATGGAAATATTTCCAAGCCATGTGCCCATTTAATAAGCTTTATGTAAACAATTTTGTTAAAACATATGTACTTTTAAAGACACAATTTTTACACCAGGAAAATGACTGATCATGCTATTCTCCTTTCTGAAGGCTTACACCTGCAATCCTTTACCGATAAAGATGTTATGTGGCTTTTTGTCCAGCTTGGCCTGCCATCTTCTCGGTGCTTTTTAGGGTCTTGTGGAGAGATGATGATGTTTGTTGATTGGGCTCGACATTTGGTTGGCCATGGTTTGGGGCCTTGGCATCCCACGTGCTCAGCTCTCACCAGGTTCAGCCTTGGCTCCCAGGGCAATAATTTTCAGCCTGCGCAACCAGTTCTGCTTGTCACTGGTTTGAGCCTTGATTGTTACGGTTGCTACTGGTGAGGTTTTGGTGGTAGTGCAGGGGAAGTCCTGAGTTTATTTAACGTTATCAATGATAATATCTGTGCTATGTCGGTGCCAAAACATGACCGTCCTGGACAAGAACCCAGATATCGTGCCTTCAACAGCACCATCATCGACGTCTAGGGAGTCACCATTGACTGATTCAAGAAGGCAGCTCACCACCAGCTTCGCAGGGCAAGTAGAGATGAGCAATAAATGCTGACCTAGCCAGCGACGCCCACATCCCATGAATGAATATTTTTTAAAAACTGGACCAGTTGAGTGTAGATACAAAAATGTGGCAGGTGTTCGATATTCTGCAATGAGAGTCTAGCCTCCTAAACCACCAAAACCTCTCTATCAAAAACGGGGCTGTAGTGGGATGGGTGATGGGATATTCTGCACTTCCCTGGGTGGGAATCGGCGACAACAATACTGAGACTCAGCGCAATGCAGGTTTGGGAAAATCACTTGATGGGCAGCCCTGTCACCAGGCTCAGTATCCAACTCCTCCATCTATGGCTGAAGTATCTACGATGCGCAGTTTGCTCTGCAGCATGAAAAAGGACAGGAGCAGCAATGTTGTGACAGATCCATCAGCTCGAAGTTTCTCTCCAAGCCCCGGAGAATCTTGACAAAAACATATGTCGTCATTCCTTCCTTGTGACCGGGTCAAAATCCTGGGATTCTCGACTGAACATTGTTTGTGGAAGCAGCTTCGCCACAGTGACAGCAGCAGTTCTGAGAGAAAGACCCACCCTCGCCACTTCAGGGTGATAATGAGGGATGGGCAATAAATGCAGCCTCGGAACAAACTCCAAATCCCGAGAGAGAACAAAGACAACAATTAGAAACTGCGTTTAAAAAGTTAGACAGTGGTGCTATTTAGAGATGACTATCTTTAGAATCAGACTTTATATAGCCCTGTCTGCTATTTGTGGATATGAAGGATATGGAGAACCTGTGCTTGTTATTTTGATGCTGTTTTCAAATACAACACGCACCTGGCAATATGTTGTGTCCCCACAGGCTGACCTACAAAAAGCTGGAGTACAAGGTATATGTGGCATAGTGGCTTTGAGCCTTGAGGGCTCAAGGACACTTGGCTGGAATGGCAGAGCATTTTAGATTTTAGGGATATTTAAGCTATTTGTCATTGTTGATGGGAGGGTCATGGGGCTGGAATTTGAAGAGCTCTTTTCCAGTTGGAGGGGTGGAGATGAAATCGATTAGGACGGGTCAACGTAACCTTTCTGCAGGGAGCAGGAGTTTACCTGAGCTGGACTCTGGGCAGTTGGGAGGCCACTTGTGGACGCAGTGGGATTCTGGGTGGCCGAACCGACATGGAAGAATCCGGTGAGCTAGTGGGGAGCAGCCTGACCACCATCCAACTGATTCTCCTGTGGTAGGAAGGGTCCGTCCGGTGGTGCAATCTGTGCTGTGTCCTCGATGCTCGGTGTAGCAATCAAAGCCGCTGGTGTTCCTCATGAGGCAATATTGTGTAGAGGTTCGCTCTACCTATAGGCCAAAGGGTCTTGTTAATGGGGTGGTTATGGGATTCAAACTGAGGGGGCAGTTGGCTTTGCAATTGTAGAGCTGTATTCTGGAGATGGTTGAATGTGCGACCTTTCGGAAGGTATGAACTGTAACATGTTGTCGAGCTCTTCAAGGTCAGATTGAAATGGGTTCATATTACTGCAGCGCTTTGCCTTCTATTTCCTATGAATGGTTCAGCATGCTTTCCATTACACCAGAACGAGGCCGGGACTAATGCATGCAGTGCCTTTGGTGATCTGTAGACATATCCACCCCAACCCCCACCGCCAACAATAGTTTTATGGGTTGGAATGTGTTGTCGCCTCTCAAGTCTGTACCCATCTTTCCTGGAACTCCATGTCTGAATCCATCCAATCAGGTTTCCACCCCTACCCCAGTACCGAAGCAACTCTTATTAAAGTCACTACTGACATCCTATGTGACTGTGGCAAGGGAAACTGTTCTTCCTCATCGTTCCTGACCTGTCTCCAGCCTTTGGCATGGTTCACCAAAGCCTCCAACACCTCGCTGCTGTCGTCCAGCTGGGTGGGACTTCACCCGAGTGGTTCTGTTCATTGTCTATCTCAATTCAATTCAAACTTTATTGTCCATTCAGAAATTCATTGCGGGAACAAAAATCCCATGTGGCCTCAGTGCGGCTCAATTTAAGGTCTGAAGTACTAAAATACACCAATTAATTTGGAAAAGACATTACAAGTCTTGAGGGTGTAGTTGATCAAATGGGAAACCACAGATGACTGATATTCTCAGTAGCCCAGGCGCTTCTCAGATTGCCTGCCCCTCGGTTGATGGCCTGTCCCCAGCAGCAGCTGCCCCGAGGGTCCTGAATCGGCCTCTGCTCACACGCTGACCCACTGCTTTGGTTTTTCCTCGATGCCCTTCTTCCATTTGATCCATGAAACCACATCTTCGCCCCCCCTAGTACTGTTAGGCCCAGAGCAGCAGGGTGCACAAAGTGGCTCCAGCTGATGCCACCCAGTGAGCCCACCACCGAGCACAACCCGCACATGACGCTGATGGGCAGCTTGTAGCCAAACTCGGTGGCTTGGCTCCACTTGATGTAGCCGGGAGTGCAGACGTAGGAGTAGGAGATGTTGGCTGGGGGTGGGTGACTCCAAATCTGCCTCAGGCTCAGGCTCCATCTCCAACCAAGAAACCGGTCCGCCGGTCAGCACGATGCAACCGGTCCACCACCAGAGAATCGCTTGCAATGTCACCTCTTTCCACTCCTGCACCTTTACCTCTGGTGTCCCCTAAGGATCTATCCTTGCCCCCTTTCTTATTTCACCCCAACATGTTGCACCTTGGCAATCTCATCCAAAGGCACAGTGTTAGTTTTCACATGTACGCTGGCAACACCCAGCTTTCCCTCACCAACACCTCTCTCTCTCGACTCCTCCATTCTTACCAAACTATCAGACTGCTTATCTGACGTGAAGTACTGGATGAGCAGAAATTTCCTCCAGTTAAATATTGGGAAAACTGATGCCATTATTTTCAGTCCCTGCTCCAAACAATATTCCCTAGCTACCGACTCCATCTCTCTCCTTGGCAACAGTCTGAGGTTAAACCAGGTTAACAATACTTTTGCTGTCATATTTGATCTGGAGATGATCTCCAAACTATATGGTCAAACCATCATTTAGGCCTCCCATTTCCACCTCCATAACATTGCCTGACTTTGCCCTTGTCTCAGCTTGTCTGTCACTGAAACCCTCATTTCTGCCTTTGTTACCTCTAGACTTGACAATCCCAAATCACTCGTAGCTGGTCTCCCTCAATCTACCTTCCAAAACTTGAGATCAACCCAGACTCTGCTGATCGGGTCTTAACTCGCATCCATTGTCATTCCCCTATCACTCCTGTGCTCACTGACCTACATGGACTCCTGATCAAGCAGTGCCTTTTTAAAATTCTTATCTTTGTTTTCAGATCTCTCTATGGCTTTGCCTCTCCTTATCTTTGTTAATCTCCTCCAACCCCACAACCTTCTGACATGTCTGCACTCATCTAATTCTGGCCTCTTGTGCGTTCCCAATTATAATTGCTCCACAATTGGTGGTCGTGCCTTCAGTTGTCTAGGCCCCAAGTTTTGAAATAATGTCCCTACACCTCTGCACCTCTCTGACTCACTTTTCTCCTTTAAGGTACTCCTTACTCCTTTGACCAAGGTCATGTGACCTAATACCGCCTCATGTTCCGAAGAACAGTAATACAGACTCGAGGCGTTAACTCTGTTTCTCTCTCCACAGATGCTGCCAGACCTGCTGAGTCTTTTCCAGCATTTTCTGTTTTTATTTCAGATTTCCAGCATCCGCAGTGTTTTGTTTTCATTTCCTTGTGTGGTTCAGTGTCACATTTTCATAAAGTCATAAGAAATAGGAGCAGGAGTCGGCCATTTGGTCCTTCGAGCCTGCTCCACCATTCAATAAGATCATGGCTGATCTGATTGTGGCCTTAACTCCACTTTCCTGCCTGGCCCCCATAACCCTTGACTCCCTTGCCGGTGAAAAATCTGGCTAACTCAGCCTTGAATACGTTCAATGACCCAGCCTCCATTGCTTTCTGGGGAAGAGAATTTTAAAGTTGAACAGCCCTCTGTGATAAAAAAAATTCCTCCTCATCTCCACCTTAAATGGGACGCTCCTTATTTTTAGATAATGACCTCTAGTTCTAGATTTCCCGATGAGAGGAAACACCCTTTCAGCATCTACCCTGTCAAGCCCCCTCAGAATCTTACATGTTTCAATCAGATAGCATCTCATGCTTTTAAACTCCAATGAATATAGGCCCAACCTGTTCAACCACCAGGATTGTTTTATAATACTGATAATGATATATATATATTGTTTCATAATACTCGTGCGTGAAGCACCTTTGAGATATTTAATGATGTTAAAGGCACTATATAAATATGACTTGTTGTAGAACTGCCCACATTTTTGGATTACACTCTCAGTTGAGAGCTTTGTAAGGAGCCCTTCATTCAGAACCAGGCACTGTCTGTACGCAGCTTCAGCAGCGAAGGACCTGAATGCTCTTTTCCCTTTGGCAATCAGGCAGTGCAGACTCCAAATGTGAGTGTGTGTGTGTGTGGTCTTCAGGTAATTTCCACCTTGTAGGATACCTTCTGAAGAGGCAGGCCATAGACCACCACATTAAGGTTGAAAGTCGGAGAGCCGGTCACGTGAGGCTAGAGAAAAGCAGGATATGGCATCGTTGGCAAAGCTGGCGTTTATTGCTCATCCCTACTTCTACACTTACATCTGAGAAGGTGGTGGTGAGCTGTCTTGAACTGCTGCAGTCTAAGTGTAGGTATACCAATAGTGCTGTCAGGGAGAAAGCTCCAGGATTTTGATCTAATGACAGTGAAGGAACAGGAATGTAGTTCCAAGTCAGGATGGCGTGTGTCTTGGAAGGGAACTTAGAGGTTGTGGTGTTCCCATGCATCTGCTGCCCTTGTCCTTCTAGGTGGTAGAGGTTGCAGATGTGGAAGAAGAAAATAAGAAATTTTCAATGTAAATTTTTAGATTTTAAAAATAATAAAATAATGAAGTGTACTGAAGGCCTTTGAATTGCAGCAGAGAAGGAAAAATAAGGGAAGGTGTAGTCGAGAAAACTAATTCATCGTTTGAAATGCTTTGAGATGTGATGTGCCACTTTGAATGGAAGTATTGGTTTAAGCTTTCGCCGATCTAAGTTCCCTGTACTTGGGTAAATACAGTGCAGGAGCACACAACGCACTCTAGAGGTAACAACAGAGAGAGACTTCTGTCTGCAATCTTCTCAGTAGCTAGGCTAGGAAGCTGTGAAGCTTGGTGATAGATTTTTGCCTGTGTTAGATGTGTTAGATGCCCTGATGCAGTATGTGTGCCTGTGTGTTGAAAGGGAAAAAAAAAACCTTGCCTTTATTTAGTAACTTTCTCATCCTTCATGCTTCACAGCATTTGGATCATTTTTCCTGTATAGCCTGTCTAGTAGCTGAAGGGCTGAGAACAATTTGAACCTGTGGGCTTGCTCGGGGCATGTTCTGCTCTGCATCTCTGCTTGGTGCTGATAAGAAATGAACCTTCGGGAAATGCAAATAACCTTATCAAGACCAAATAATCATTTTGTAACGTACTTGCATAAGAAGGCTATCAGTAACTTAGTGTGTTCGTCCAATAAGTAGCTGAGTCATATCAGGTTAGATCTCTGGTCCATAAGGTTTCTACATTTGGCTTCAGTGTAGCAGAGTTAAAGAGCAGAAGAGCAGCAGTCGATAAATTATACAGCACAGAAGGAGGCCGTTAGGCCCATCATGCCTGGGCCTGCTCTTTGAAAGAGCTATCCAATTAGCCCTTGCTCTTTCCCCATAGCTCTGCAAATTTTTCCTTTCCAACAAGCATATATTTAATTTCTGAGCACTATTCAGTAACTGATGTTGGGTGTGTGCGTTTGTGTGCATGTACGTATATCTGTGTGTCCAGGTGTGAGGGTACGCTGAATGAGAACAAGATTGCATTTGGTAACACCCAGCCCTGAAAGAGTCTGTCAATGTGGATTGCCTAAGCTCATGTGAGTGCATTACTGGAAGGTGCCTGTCGAGCCATGGTACATTGCCAGTGATTAATAAGGCATATGGGATACTTGCCTTTATTACCCGAGGTGTAGTATATAAGAGCAGGGAGGTTATGTTGGAGCTGTATAAAATGCTAGTTAGTGCACAGCTGGAGTACTGTGTGCAGTTCTGGTCACCACACTAAAGGAAGGATGTGATTGCACTGGAGAGGGTGAAGAGGAGATTTACCAGGATGTTGCCTGGGCTGGAGTGTTTCAGCTATGAAGAGAGACTGGATAGGCTTGGGTTGCTTTCCTTAGAGCATAGAAGGCTGAGGGGGGACCTGATAGAGGTATACAAAATTATGAGGGCGTAGGAAGAAACTTTTCCCCTTAGCAGAGGGTCAATAACCAGGGGGCATAGATTTAAGGTAAGGGGCAGGAGGTTTAGAGGGGATTTGAGGAAAACTTTTTTCACCCAGAGGGTAGTTGGAATCTGGAACACACTGCCTGAGGGGGTGGTAGAGGCAGGAACCCTCACAACATTTAAGTATTTAGATGAGCACTTGAAACACCATAGAATACAGGGCTATGGGCCTAGTGCTGGAAAATGGGATTAGAATAGATAGGTGCTTGATGGCTGGAACGGACACAATGAGCCAAAGGGCCTGTTTCCGTGCTGTATAACTATATGACTCTATGATTCACTTATGACAACCTATTTCACCTGGAATCCACAAATTAGATCTTTTTTAACCTTTTGGTGACATTGGTGCCACTCATGGTGAGAGGCAATGGTGTTGGGAATTGGAACATTTTCCATCTTATTATCAATGCTAAGGTCAGGTATGGCATGTTTAATTCAAAGTTAAGCTGCTGTTACCTCACCCAACACGAACCTCAACTCTAACTTCCACTTGAAATACCCAGTATGAAATACCTGCAATTTTCAAGTACCGCAATAAAACTAGTGACAACACTGGAGCAGGTCAAATCTGGCAATGGGATTTATATTGATTATTGAATATCGATTATAGAAAGCATCATAGATAATTGACCTGGAATTTTTTTTACATACATGGAAATCAGATTGAGACCTGAGGAAAGCGTGGAGTGAATGCCAACTTCCTGTTTTTTAAATCACTCCTTATCTTACTGATGTTCTGAAAGTTTGAAGCCATCACAATATCCTTTATGCATGTTCAGCAGGGCATGTTTAAGAGAAAGCAGTTGTAGCAGGTTTCCCCTTTTTAATGCTATAGAAAATCATTCAAAGGTATAGGAAGTACAGGACAGATCTCAGTATGGGAGAAAAAGAATAAATTGCAAAAGAGAAATGTTACCATAAGAGACCAAAAATAGTAACTTTGGATCTTGCTGCTCCTAAACGTTTGGCTGTAAATTTACACCCATATAGAAGGGCTGTAAACGGAGGATACATGGGAACAGGAGATGGCCGTCTAGACCCTGGGGTCTGTTCCCCCATTCAGTGAGCTCATGGCTGATCTACGACCTAACTCCATATATCTTTGCCCTATATCCCTTAATACCTTTGGTTATCCAAAATCTGTCAATCCCTGATTTAAAATTAACAATTGATCTGGAAGGGAGTTTCAGACTTCGACCACCCTTTGTGTGTAGAGGTGTCTCCTAATTTTTTTGTATTCATTTACGGGGTGCAGGCGTTGCTGGTTGGGCCAGCATTTATTGCCCATCCCTAATTGCCCTTGAGAAGGCGGTGATGAGCTGCCTTCTTGAACCGCTGCAGTCCACATGGTGTAGGTACACCCACAGTGCTAGTACGGGGGCAGAATTCCAGGATTTTGACCCAGCGACAGGGAAGGAATGGCGATATATTCCCAAGTCAGGATGGTGTGTGGCTTGGAGGGGAACTTGCATGTGATGGTGTTCTCACGTGTCTGCTGCCCTTGCCCTTCGAGATGGTAGAAGTCATGGGTTTGGAAGGTGCTGTCTAAGAAGCCTTGGTGAGTTTCTGCAGTGCATCTTGTAGATGGTACACACTGCTGCCACTGTGCATCAGTGGTACAGGGAGTGAATGTTTGTGGCTGGGGTGCTTTGTCCTGGATGGTGTCAAGCTTCTTGAGTGTTGTTAGAACTGCACTCATTACACTCCTGACTTGTGTCTTGTAGATGGTGGACAGACTTTCGGGAGTCAGGAGGTGAGTTACTCGTCGCACAATTCCTAGCCTCTGACCTGCTCTTGTAGCCGCAGTTTTTATATGGCTAGTCCAGTTCAGTTTTTCATCAGTGGTAACCCCCAGGATGTTGATAGTGGGGGATTCAGCGATGGTAATGCCATTGAATGTCAAGGGCGATGGTTGGATTCTTTCTTGTTGGAGATGGTCATTGCCTGGCAATTGTGTGGTGTGAATGTTATTTGCACTTGTCAGCCCAAGTTTAGATATTGTCCAGGTCTTGCTGCATTGGACATAGACTGCTTCAGTATCTGAGGAGTCGCGAATGGTGCTGAACATTGTTCAATCATCAGCAAACATCCCCACTTACCTTACGATGGAAGGAAGGTCCTCTGATAGGTCTGACTCTAATTTTTAGACAATGCTGCTTCATCATAGACTCCTCAAACAGCAGAAATAGTTTCTTTAACTTGGGTACACTGATATTTTGTATGAAGTGGAGCTAGATTACTGAGCTAAGTAAGTTGCAATTGATGATGGTAGTCACTGCTGCCATTATTCAACATTACAGCCTTGGTTCAAAAATGGACAAAAGAGCTGAACTCCCGAGGTGAGGGAGTTGACATCCCTCCTTGACATCAAGGCCGCATTTGACCGAGTGTGGCATCAAGAAGCCCTAGCAAAACTGGAGCCAATGGGAATCGGGGAAAACTCTCCACTGGTTGGAGCTATACCTGGCACAGAGGGGGGTGGTTGTGGTTGTTGGAGGTCAGTCATCTCAGCTCCAGGACATCACTGCAGGAGTTCCTCAGGGTAGTGACCTCGGCTCTACCATCTTCAGCTGCTTCATCAATTACCTTCCTTCCGTCATGAGGACATTCAATGGCATTACCAACGCTGAATCTCCCTTTAACAACACCCTGGGAGTTACCATTGACCAGAACCTGAACTGGGCTAGTCATATAAGTACTGTGGCTACATGAGCAGATCAGAGGCTAGGAATCCTGTAATGAGTAACTCACCTCCTGACTCGCTAAAGCCTGTCCACCATATAAAGACACAAGTTAGGAGTGTGATGGAACACTCTCCACTTACCTGGATGAGTGCAGCTCCCACAACACTCAAGAAGCCTGACAGCATCCAGGACAAAGCAGCCCGCTTGATTGGCGCCACATCCACAAAGATTCACTCCCTCCACCACCGACACACAGTAGCAGCAGTGTGTACCATCTACAAGATGCACTGCAGGAATTCACCAAGGCTGCTTAGACAGCACCTTCCAAACCCACAACCACTACCATCTAGAAGAACAAGGGCAGCAGATAGATGGGAACACCACCACCTGGAAGTTCCCCTTCAAGTCACCCATTATCGTGACTTGGAAATATATCGCCGTTCCTTCACTGTCGCTGGATCAAAATCCTGGAACTCTCTTCCTAACAGCACTGTGGGTGTACCTGCACCACATGGACTGCAGCAGTTCAAGAAGGCAGCTCACTACCACCTTCTCAAGGGCAACTATGGATGGGCAATAAATGCTGGCCCAGCCAGCGAAGCCCACATCCCATGAATGAATATCAAAAAAAAATTTCAATGACGATGAGAATTTTAAAGTTGAGGCCTTGCCAGATGGGAAGGTTGTAAAAGCATACGTCCTCCCCAGTGCTTCAGTTCCCAAGCCATCCCACACTCTCTTCACCCTGCAGACACTGCCAGCCCCCCCACTACTCAGACCAAGTACCCCAGACTCACCTTGTGATCTCCCAGGCCCCCCTCCTTGCGCGAAAGGTGCTCCTCTTGGATTTAAGGCTGAAGTAGATACTGTTCGGGAAAGTAGGGGGAGCTTTACCCTGAAAGTAACTAACAGTGCAAGCAATCTCAGAATCCCCAATTTCTAATAGCTTTTTGTATTAGACCTTCCAAAATGCATTACCTCGCATTTGTCCGGAATTAAACTCCATCTGCCATTTCTCCGCCCAAGTCTCCAACCAATCTATATCCTGTTGTATCCTTTGACAATCCTCTTCACTATCTGCAACTCCTCAAACCTTAGTGTCGTCTGCAAACTTACTAGTTAGCCCAGTTACATTTTCCTCCAAATCATTTATGTATACTACAAACAGCAAAGGTCCCAGCACTGATCCCTGCGGAACTCCACTAGTCACAGATCTCCATTCAGAAAAGCACCCTTCCACTGCTACCCTCTGTCTTCTATGACCAAGCCAATTATGTATCCATCTTGCCAGCTCACCTCTGATCCCGTGCGACTTTATCTTCTGTACCAGTCTGCCATGAGGGACCTTGTCAAAGGCCTTAATGAAATCCATGTATATAACATCCACTGCCCTTCCATCATCGATCATCTTTGTCACTTCCTCAAAAAACTCGATCAAGTTAGTGAGACACGCCCTCCCCTTCACAAAACCATGCTGCCTCTCACTAATACACCCATTTGCTTCCAAATGGTAGTATATCCTGTCACGAAGAATCTTCTCCAATAATTTCCCTACCACTGATGTAAGGCTCACCGGCCTGTAATTTCCTGGATTATCCCTGCTACCATTCTTAAACAATGAAACAACATTAGCCATTCTTCAGTCCTCTAGGACCTCACCCGTAGCCAGTGAGGATACAAAGATTTCTGTCAAGGCCCCAGCAATCTCCTCCCTTGCCTCCCTCAGTACTCTGGGGTAGATCCCATCTGGCCCTGGGGACTTATCCACCTTAATATTCTTCAAGACGCCTAACACCTCCTCATTTTTGATCTCTACATGATCCAGGCTATCTACACACTCCTCCCTAGACAAATCGACCGCTAAGTCTATCTCTTTGGTGAATACTGATGAGAATTATTCATTTAGTATCTCTCCCATTTCTTCTGGCTCCACACACAGATTCCCACCTCTGTCCCTGAGTGGGCCTACCCTTTCCCTGGCTACTCTCTTGCTTTTTACATATGTATAAAAGGCCTTGGGGGATTTTCCTTAATCCTGGTTGCCAGTAAGATCAGGGGTAAGACTGGCTGGTTCATTTCCCCAAAGAAAAAAATAAATACTTGCATTTATATCGCATCTTTCACAACCTAAGAATATCCTAAAGCTCTTCATAGCCAATGCAGGACTTTGGAAGTGTATTCACTGCTGTAAAGTAAGAAATGCGGCAGCCAATTTGTGCACATCAAGCTCCCACAAATAGCAGCAATGTGATAGTGACCAGCTTATCTGTTTTTTTTTGGTGGTGTTGATTGAGGGATGAATATTGGCCTGGACACGTGGGAGAACTCCTCTGCTCTTCCCCAAAAACAGTTCTATGGGATCTTTTACAAACACCAAAGCAGGCAGATGGAGACTTGGTTTAATGTTTCATCCAAAAGACGGTACCTCCAATGGTACAGCACTCCCTCAATACTGCACTGGGAGTGGCAGCCGAAATTTTTACGCTCAAGCCTCTGGAGTGCTACCTGCAAAGCAACAGCTGATGCTCAACGTCGTGAACACAGTTGTGTTTTTTACAGAAAACCGATAGCCCGATGGTCACAGCACTGAGACCAACATTCTTTAAAAAAAACACAATTCTCAAATTGCTATGGTGGGATTTGAACACTCATTCTCTGGATTACTACTCCAGTAATGTTACATAGTAGACATGAGTATGACATAGTAGACATAGTAGACATAAGTATGAAGACAGTTCCCAGAGAAACAAAACACACAGTGATGCTTTTGAATGCAGTGCTGACCTAAAAAAGCATTTGTTTCTCTCCCTTAACTCTAAAGGCCACCACTATCTATAGCTGACAGAACAGGCAACCTACGTCTACAAATTGCAGCCCTGACCCCAGCCATAGGTGGGGCACCAACACAGTAGAGTAATGACTCCTCTTCCAGTCTTATTCTACCTCCATGCGGAAGCTCCTGCCCTGGCCCAGCGCCTCGACCAAGATCAGGAAATTCTTGGCATGGAAGAGATTTCCAAGGTAAAGCCCATGGCTCTTGACCGTGCACGAATGAAAAATGGCAATTGGCAGGAATGCATTCCTAAGATGGTTAAGGAAATGAACGGTTTCTATAAGAGTTACTGTTGAGTCAGCAACCAAATTCATGATAGATTTAAGATACTTGGCAAAAGTGTCAGGATGGAGATGAGTTTTTTTTTTACACGCAGTAAAGTTATGATTAGGAACACACTGCCTGAATGGGTTGTGGAGGCAGATTCAGTCATGACTTTCAAAAGAAAATCGGATATATACATAGTAGGGCTATGGAGAATGGACAGGGTCTGGGACTAATTGGATAGGTCCAGGAATTGAGCGTACAAACCAAGAGTTATACTCCAGTCCAGTCCAGAGGGAGTGCTGCATTGTTGGCGGCGCTGTCTTACAGATGAGACTCCCATCTGTCTGCTTGAGTGGATGCATGAGATTCCATGGCACTATTTCGAAGAAGAACAAGGGAAGTATCCCCAGTGTCCTGGCCAGTATTTATTCCTCGATCAGCATCACAGAAACAGATTATCTGCTCATGATCACATTGCTGTTTATGGGGGTTTGCTGTATGCAAACATTGTCTACATTACAACAGTAACTGCGTTTAAAAATTGGTTGCAAAGCCCTTCTCTCCTCTCTTATTTCAATGCAACATTGGATGTCGACTGCTACAATTTTAATATTTCAGCTGTAGATTTATAAATATTTTAGATGGGCATTTCAGATTTGAGGGGTAATCACCTTGTATATATTGATGTATTTTATTTGTGTATATATATATTTAAATTGACTGTGTTAAAAATTAATATCAAATCAACTTTGTGTTAAAAATTAATATCAAATCCTTTTCATTTCTCAAGTACTATCCAAATAACCCCATTTATCAATGAATCATAAAAATTTGGAGGCTCCGATTAAATTCTGATTCAAAATATGGTTTCCAAGAATGGTCATCACAATGGTGTTACCCCTTTATGACATATTCTCCCCCTCCATGCACTCCTGTGTTGGGATGGAATACAGGGTAAAAACTCTGCTGTTAGGATTTTTTCCATTTCCTAAACGATTTGATAAGAAAACATTGAAATAATCTCTATGAGGCTGTTGGTGATCGTGGCACGCCTTGTAATCTGCACATCACAGAGGAAGAGGAAATCTTGCCACACATAGTTAGATGCCACAAGATGGGTGACCAGACAACCTTTCAACTCATAAGCGATCTAAATGAAGACAAGACAATTTGTTGGATTCAGTTGCTCTTTGTATGATTTTTACGTGAGGGCTGCTAATGCATTTCAGATAACCAGTGGCAACATCAAGCATCTCTCGGGTCACTTCCAGCATTGTTAGGGGGAAGAATTTAAACCTGAAATCTCAGTACCCTGATATCACTGATAAGTTCCATTATCTCACCAGCCATCCTGAGTGCCCTCCCAGTGACATGACATGACATAACATAATTTTATTAAATAAAAAAAGATGGTATGGTCATTATCATGTCTCGCTCAGTGGGATCTTGCTGTGCATAAATTGGTTGCAATGTTTCCTGCATTGTGACAAAAGAGTGTACATCATTGGCTGTCTTGTGCTTTGAGAGGTCCTGAGTTTCTGAATGGTGAAAAAACACTTAAAAGGTTTACCTCCACCTCCAAAATGTTGCCCGACTCTCGTGTTCAGCCCTTGAAGACCTTACCAATGCCTTTGTCACCAGACTCGATTATTCCACGCACTCTTGTCTGGCCTCCCATCTTCCGCCCTCCAGAAACTAGAGCTCATCCAAAACTCTGCTGCCTGTTTCCTAACTCTCTCTCAATCATGATCATTCCATCACCCCTGCGCTTGCCGACTTATATTGTCATCCAGTCTGGCAGCGCCTCGATTTTAAGCTTTTCATCCTTTTTTTAGTAATCTCTCCATGACCTCATCCTCACTATTTCTGTAAACTCCAGCCCACAACCCACTGAGATCTCTGCGCTCCTCCAATTCCAGCCTTTTGCACGCCCCAAGTTTTAATCACCCTACCATTGGTCGGGTCTTCGGTTGCCTCGGCTCTTAAGTTCTGGAATTCCTTCCACGATCTTCTCTGCCTCTCCATACCATCTTCTTCCTTTCAGTTGCTCCTTAAAACCTAACACTTTGACTGAGCTTTTGGTCACTATCTCAACATTTCCTCATACATGTCAGCCGTAACTCAATTGGTTGCACCGAAACCGTGCAGTGTTCCAAGTGTGGTCTCGCCAAAGCCCTGTATAATTGTAGCAATATTTCCTTATTCTTGTACTCAATCCCCTTGCAATAAAGGCCAACATGCCATTTGTCTTCGCAACTGGAGGAGGCCTTACTTGGGAGACGGTGGCGTAGTGGTAATACCACTGGACCAAATCCAGAGACCCAGGCTAATGCGCTGGGGACACAGGTTCAAATCCCACCACGGCAGCTCAGTTGATAACCCTGGAATTTAAAAAACGGCTAGTCTCAGTAATAGTGGCCATGAACCCATCTGGTTCACTGAAATCTGCTGTCCTTACCTGGTCTGGGCCTGCATGTGACGCTAGATTTCCAGCAATGTGGTTGACTCTTAAATGCCCTCTGAAGTGGTGTGGAAAACTATTCAGTTGTATCAAACGGCTACAGATAAGTCAACCAGTCCTAATGGAAACAAAAGCCCCGGCATCACATTGACAATACTCTCCATCATGTTGTGGGGCACTATGACCCTGCTAATTTTGAAAAGATCTAGAAACTCAAAACTGGCACCCAGGAAGTGCCGTGGGGCAGGAGCAGAATTGTACAGAAACTTATGGCCTGGCCCCACTCTACCATTACCACCAAACCGGGGACCAACCCTGTTTCAATGAAGAGTGCAGGAGGACATGCCAGGAGCAGCACCAGGTATACCTAACAATGTGTACCTGATGAAGCTACAACACAGGACTACTTTCATGCCAAAGCTTCAGCGAAAGCAGCAAGTGATAGACAGGGCTAAGTGATCCCACAACCAGTCATAAAAGATGGTGGACAATTAAACAACTCACTGGAGGAGGAGGCTCCACAAATATCCCCTTCCTCAATGATGGGGGAGCCCAGCATATCAATGCAAAAGATAAGGTTGAAGCACTTGCAACAATCTTCAGCCAGATGTGCTGGGTGGATGTTCCATCTCAGTCTCCCCCTGAGGTCCCCAGCATCACAGATGCCAGTCTTCAGCCAGTTTGATTTAGAGTCATAGAGGACTACAGCACAGAAAAAGGCTCTTCGGCCCATCGAGTCTGCGCCAGTCAAACAAGTACCTAACTATTCTAATCCCATTTTCCAGCACTAGGCCCATAGCCTTGTATGCCATGGCATTGCAAGTGCACATCCAAATACTTCTGAGATGATATGAGGGCTTCTGCCTCTACCACCTTTTCAGGTAGTGAATTATAGGTTCCCACCACCCTCTGGGTGAAAAAATTCTTCCTCACTTCCCCTCTAAACCTCCTGCTCCTTATCTTAAATCTATGCCCCCCCCAAGTTATTGATCCCTCCACCAAGGGGAAAAGTTCCTTCCTGTCTACCCTATCTATGCCCCTCATAATTTTATACACTTCAATCATGACCCCCCTCAATCTCCTCTGCTCCAGGGAAAATAACCCCAGTCTATCCAATCTCTCATAACTAAAACTCTCCAGCCCAGGCAATACCCTGGTAAATCCCCTCTGCACTCTCTCTAGTGCAATCACATCCTCCCTATAATGCGGATTCCAGAACTGCACGCAATACTCTTAGCTGTGGCCTAACCAGCATTTTATACAGTTCCAGCATAACCTCCCTGCTCCTATATTCTATGCCTCAGCTAATAAAGGCCCTATATGCCTTCTTAATCACCTTATCTACCTGTCCCGCTACCTTAAGGGACCGGTGGACATGTACACCAAAGTCCCTCTAATCCTCGGTACTTCCCAGGGCCCTACCGTTCATCATGTATTCCCGTGCCTTGCTTGTCCTACACGAGTGAATCACCTCACACTTATCCAGATTAAATTCCATTTGCCACTGATCAGCCTATCTGAGCAGCCCGTCTATATCCTCCTGTTATCTAAGACTATCCTCCTCACTATTTACCACCCCACCAATTTTCTTGTCATCTGCAAACTTACTGATCAACCCTCCTACATTCAAGTCTAAAACGTTTATGTATACCACAAACAGCAAGGGACCCAACACCGATCCCTGTAGAATCCCACTGGACACAGGCATCCAGTCACAAAAACACCCCTCAACCATCACCCTCTGCTTCCTGCCACTCAGCCAATTTTGCATCCAATTTGCCAAATTGCCTTGGATCCCCTTCATTATCAGTCTCCCACGCGGGACCTTATCAAGAGCCTTGCTGAAGTCCAAGTAGACTACGTCAAATGCATTGCCCTCATCTACACATCTGGTCACCTCTTCGAAAAATTCAATTAAATTGGTCAGACATGATCTCCCCTTAACAAAGCCATGCTGACTGTCCTTGATTAATCCCTGCCTCTCCAAGTGTAGATTAATTCTGTCCCTCAGAATTGCTTCCAATAGTTTCCCCACCACTGAGGTTAGACTGACTGGCCTGTAGTTCCCTGGTTTATCCCTTCCTCCCTTCTTGAATAACGGTACCACATTGGCTGTCCTCCAGTGCTCTTGCACCTCTCCTGTGGCCAGAGAGTATTGAAACTTATTGCCAGCAACCCTCTATCTCCACCCTTGCCTCGCTCAACAGCCTGAGATACAGTTCATCCGGGCCTGGAGATTTATCTACTTTTAAGTCTGCCAGACCACTTAGAACCACCTCTCTTTCTATGCTAATTTCTTGAATTATATCATAGTCCTTCTGCCTGATTTCCATACCCACGTCATCCCTCTCACTTGTGAACACAGATACAAAGTATTCATTTAGAACCCAGTTCCAGTTCCACACACAAATTACCACTGGTCCTTAATGAGCCCTACTCTTTCCCTAGTTATCCTCTTACTCTTAATGTACTTGTAAAATAACTTTGGATTTTCCTTTGTTTTACCTGCCAATGTTTTTTCATGCCCCCTTTTTGCTCTCCTTATCTCCTTTTTAAGTTCCCCCCCTACACATTCTATATTCTTCTAGGGCTTCCGCTGTTTTGAGCCCTCGATATCTGCCATAAGACTTTTTCTCTTTATCCAATCCTGTATATCCCTTGACATCCAGGGTTCCCTGGATTTGTTGGTCCCACCCTTTATCTTTACTGGAATATGTTGGCCCTGTACTCTCCCTATTTCCTTCTTGAATGAGTCCCACTGCTCTAACGCAGATTTACCTAAAAGTAGCTGCTCCCAGTTCACTCTGGCCAAATCATATCTGATCTTATTAAAATATGCCTTCCCCCAATTTAGAACTCTGATTTCTGGCCCATCCTTGTCCTTTTCCATAACAACCTTGAATCTAACGGAGTTATGATCACTATCTGCCAAATGCTCCCCCACTGATACCTATACCATTTGACTGGCTTCATTCCCTAAAATTAAGTCCAGGACCACCCCCTCTCTTGTAGGACCTTCTACGTACTGGCTTAAAAAGCTCTCTCTTAAAAAGCATTTTAAGAACTCCGCTCCCTCTAAACCTATCACACTATGACTAACCCAATTAATGTTGGGGAAGTTCAAATCACCCACTATTACTACCCTATTATTTTTACACTTCTCTGAAATTTGCCTACGTATCTGCTATTCTAGGATGGTTTAAACCCGCCCCAACAGCACTAGCAAACCTCCCCGCAGGGATGTTGGTCCCATTCCGGTTCAGGTGCAACCCGTCCGCCATGTACAAGTCCCATCACCCGAGGAACGGCCCCATTGTCCCAGAAATCTAAAGCCCTCCTTCCTGCACCATTTCCACAGCCACACATTCATCTGGACTAACCTCCTATTTCTATACTCACTAGCGTATGGCACCCGAAGTAATCCAGAGATTACTACCTTTGAAGGCCTGTTTTTAAATCTGTTTCCTAGCTCCTTAAATTCTGCTTGCAGGACCTCATCCCTCTTTCTACCTATGTCATTGGTATCAATTTATACCACGATCTCTGTCTGTTTGCCCTCCCCCTTTAGAATGTTCAGTGACATCCTTGACCCTGTCACCAGGGAGGCAACATACTATCCTGGAGTCACATCTATGGCCACAGAAATGCCTGTCTGTTCCCCCTACTATCAAGTCTCCTACCACTATTGCTTTTCCCCTCTTTTTCCTCCCACCTCCACCCCATGCAGCTGAGCCACTCACAGTACCATGAGCATGGCTGCACTCCCCAGAGGAACCGTCACTCTCACCGTTTTCCAACACAGAAAAACGGCTTTCGAGCAAGATGCACCCTGGGGATTTCCTGACTACCTGCCTGACACCTTTCTTCTGACTGACGGTCACCCAATCCCTCTCTGTCTGCACTTCAATAAGCTGTGGAGTGACCATGCCTAAAATCATGCTATCCACGAAACTCTCAGCCTCGCGTATGCACCTCAGTGCCTCCAGCTGCCGCTCAAGCTCCGAAACTCGGAGGTCAAGTAGCTGCAGCTGGTGGCACTTCCTGCACACGTGGTCGGTCAGAGCGCCAGGAGCGTTTAGGACTTCCCACATGTTGCAGGCGGTACATAGCACGGGACTGAGCTGCCCTGCCATGCCTCTAGTTGAAAAAAAACCCTTTAAGTTAAATACAGTAAAAAAAGTGAAATTATTTATGTCCTTTTCATAAAAGCTAGAACCCTTACCTTTCATTAGCTGAATCTATTTTAAACTGGAGAAAAATACTGACCCATTACTCACCAATCAGCTCTCACCTTTGTGCTGACATCACTTTATGATGCCCACACTCGCGCTGGTTCTGATCTCTTTTTTTTGAAAAATATACTTTATTCTTAAAATATCTGGAAGAACATTACAAATCATTTCAAAATTGCCATCACAAAAAGTGCAATCATATTCAACTTTTACACATGGATCATGAGGCGCTTCAGTACAATCATTTCAATATGGTCATTACAGACAATCAGACAATGGTATTGGAGTTATCAACATACATCATGTTGCACTCTGAGGTGCTTCAATGCAATTATAATACAATTAGTATTCAATGCATACATTCATTGTGAGCTGTACAGCCCGAGGGGCTCTCAACAGTTCCCAGCCCCTCGGTGCACTGTGGCAGAAAGGTCTTAGACAGTGACCTTTCCCAAATGCGCCTTTGTGGTGGCTGCCCCAAGCTTTAGTGCGTCCCTCAGCACGTAGTCCTGGACATTGGAATGTACCAGTCTGCAACACTCGGTCGGGGACAACTCTTTGCACTGGAAGATCAACAAGTTTCGGACAGACCAAAGAGCATCTTTCACCGAGTTGATGATCCTCCAGCTGCAGTTGATGTTTGTCTCAGTGTCTGTCCCTGGGAACAGCCCATAGAGCACAGAATCCTGTGTCACAGCACTGCTCGGGATGAACCTCGACAGAAACCACTGCATCTCTCTCCAGACCTTCTTTGCAAAGGCACATTCCTCAAGGAGGTGAACAACGGTCTCGTCCCCACCACAGCCACCTCGAGGGCAACGTGCAGAGGAGGTGAGACTCTTGGCATGTTGGAAGGATCTGACGGGGAGGGCCTTTCTCACCACCAGCCAAGCTACATCTAGGTGCTTGTTGGAAAGTTCTGGCGATGAGGCATTCTGCCAAATGACTTTGACAGTCTGCTCAGGGAACCATCCGACAGGATCCACCATCTCCTTTTCCCACAGGGCCTCTAAGACGTTACGTGCTGACCACTGCCTGATGGACTTGTGGTCAAAGTTGTTTGTCTGCATAAATTTTTCCACGAGGGACAGGTGGTACGGCACGGTCCAACTATTTGGAGGGTTACGTGGCAGAGTGGCCAGACCCATCCTTCGCAACACTGGGGACAGGTAGAACCTCAGCATGTGGTGTTTGCGTACCGAGAATCTACGCACAGCTTGATGCAGCTGCACACAAGGGTGGCCATCAGTATGAGGGCGATGTTGGGCACATTTTTTTCCCCCCTTATCTAGAGGCTTTTACATCGCGTCCCTGCGGACACGATCCATCTTCAACCTCCAGATAAAGCGAAGGATGGCTTGGGTGATCGCCATCACGCAGGAGTGTGGAATGGGCCAGACCTGTGCCACGTACAGCAACAGCGAGAGTGCCTCACACCTGATGACCAGGTTCTTACCCGCAATGGAGAGGGAGCGTCGCTCCCACATGCCCAGTTTTCTTTGCACCATAGACACTCACTCCTTCCAGTTTTTAATGCATGCCCCACTCCCTCAGAACCATATCCCCAGCACCTTCAGGCCGTCAGCCCTGACAGTGAAGGGGACAAAGGATCGGTCAGCCCAGTTCCCAAAGAACATGGCTTCGCTCTTCCCACGATTCACCTTGGCTCCCAAGACCAGTTCGAACTGGTCGCAGATGTGGATCAGTCTGCACACTGACAGCGGATCTGAGCAGAAGACGGCGACATCATCCATGTACAGGGAGGCTTTGACCTGAGTGCCTCCACTGCCTGGGATCATCGCTCCTCTTATGCCCGGATCAATCCTGATGGACTCAGCAAAAGGTCTATGCAACACACAAACAGGACAGGGGAGAGAGGGCAGCCCTACCTGACTCCAGATTTAATTGGAAAACTATCTGATTCTCGCCCATTGATTGAAACTGCGCTACTGATGTTAGTGTAGAGCAGTTGGATCCAGTTACGGATTCCCTCCCCAAACCCCATTTTGGAGAGCACATCCACCATGTAGGTGTGCGATATTCTGTCAAAGGCCTTCTCCTGATCCAGGCTGATGAGGCAGGTGTCCATACCCCTGTTCTGTACATAGACAATCGTATCCCTGAGTAGCGCAAGGCTGTCAGAGATCTTGCTGCCAGGCACAGCGCAGGTCTGGTCAGAGTGGTTCACCAATTCCAGAGTGGACTTGACCCGATTGGCGATGACTTTGGACAGAATCTTATAGTCCACATGCAACAGTGAAATGGGTCGCCAATTTCTAATTTCCTCCCTTTCCCCCTTGTGCTTGTAGATGAGGGTGATGATGCCTTTCCTCATGGATTCTGACACGCTGCCGGCCAGAAGCATACTCTCGTACACTTCTAGCAGGTCTGGGCCAATCCAGTCCCACAGAGCCGAATACAACTCAGCCGGCAAGCCATCGCTTCCGGGAGTCTTACTCTTCTTGAAGGACTCAAGGGCCTTAGTCAGTTCACCAGGAGTTAGTGGTTTGTCCAGGCTCTCCCGTGTACTGTCATCTAAGACCTCCGTGATAGAGGACAGGCAGGACTGGGAGGCCGTGCTGTCGGTGGGCTTCACATCATACAATCCAGCATAAAAGGATTTGCTGATCCTCAAAATGTCAGACTGCGATGACTTTACTGAGCTGTCTTCTTCCTTCAGGCTGCTGATCACAGAGGTCTCTGTGTGTACCTTTTGGAAGAAGAAACGTGAGCATGTCTCATCCTGCTCCACGGAGTGGACTCTGGAACGGAAGATTATTTTGGAGGCCTCCGAGGCAAAGAGCAAGGCTTGCTGGCTCTTCACCTCTTGGAGTTTCTCCTTGACATCGACCCCCCTCGACTGCAACTGGAGCTCGTTCTGCATGTTTTTCTGGAGTCGGGACATTGATCTCTCTGCCGCTGTCTCGCACTGTTTTATGATGTCACTCTTGTTATTTTCAACAAGAACTGACTGCAGGACAATCTCCCTAGACTGCTTCACCGCGATGCTGACTGCAGGACACTCTTCCCAGATACTCCACATGATATCAAGAAACTGCTGAAGCCAATGGATACTGCAAAGGCTATGGGCCTGATAACATCCCAGCAATAGTATTAAAGACTTGCGCTCCAGAACTAGACGTGCCTCCAGCCAAGCTGTTCCAGTACAGCTACAACTCTGGCATCTACCCGGCAATGTGGAAAATTGCCCAGGTATGTCCTGTACACATAAAGCAGGTCAAATCCAACCCAGCCAATTAACGCCCCATCAGTCTACTCTCCATCATGAGTAAAGTGATAGGAGGGGTCATCAACAGCGCTGTCAAGCAGCTCTTACTTATCAATAGCCTGCTCACTGATGCTCAATTTGGGTTCCGCCAGGGTTGCTCAGTTTCTGACTTCATTATAGCCTTGGTTCAAACATGGACAAAAGAGGTGAGCTGAGAGTGACTGCCCTTGACATCAAGGCACCATTTGACAGAGTATGAAATCAAGGAGCCCTAGCAAAAGTGGAGTCAATGGGAATCAGGAGGAAAATACTCTGCTGGTTGGAGTCATACCTGGCACAAAGGAAGATGGTTGTGGTTGTTGGAGGTCAATCAACTCAGTTCCAGGACATCACTGCAGGAGTTCCTCAGGGTAGTGTCCAAGGCCCAGCCATCTTCAGCTGCTTCATCCTTGACTTTCCTTCCATCATAAGGTCAGAAGTGGGGATTTTCGCTGATGATTACACAATGTTCAGCACCATTAGTTACTCTTCAGTAGTAGCAAGTAACATCCGTGCTACACAAGTGCCAGGCAATATTCCAATAATTGAGAATCTAACCACTTCCCCTTGACATTCAATGGCATTACCTTTGCTGAATCTCCCTCTAACAACATCCTGGGGGTTACCATTGATCAGAAACTGAACTGGAACAGCCATATAAATAATGTGGCTATAAGAGCAGGTCAGAGACAGGGAATCCTGTGACGAGTAACTCATCTCCTGTCTCCCCAAAGCCTGTCCACAATGTACAAGGCACAAGTCAGGAGTGTGATGGAATACTCTCCACTTACCTGCATGAGTGCGGATCCAATAACACTCAAGAAGCTTGACACCAGGACAACGCAGCCCGTTCCACCTCCGAAGCAATGGCAGCTGTGTGTACCATTTACAAGATGCACTGCAACAACCCACCAAGGCTCCTTCAACAACCCGTGACCTCTACGACCTGGAAGGACGAGGGCAGTTGATACATGGGAACACCATCACCTGCAAGATCCCTTCCAAGCCACTCACTATCCTGACTTGGAAATATATCACCATTCCTTAACTGGCGCTGGGTCAAAATCCTGGAAGTGCCTCCCGAACAGCACTGTGGGTGTACCTACACCACATGGACTGCAGAAGTTCAAGAAGATGACACCACCGCCTTCTCAAGGGCAATTAGGGGTGAGCAATAAACGCTGCCTTGCCAATGATGCCCACAGCCCATGAAGGAATATTAAAAAAAAATCGCTTGCTCTACCTTCATGAAAGCCTTGTGTTCCTTGTACGAGTGTATCCAAGTCTCTCTGAACATTAACAGAATTACCTGGAAAAACTCAGCAGGTCTGGCAGCGTCGGCGGAGAAGAAATCAGTTAACGTTTCGAGCCTTCATGGCCATGAAGGCTCGAAACGTTAACTGATTTCTTCTCCGCCGATGCTGCCAGACCTGCTGAGTTTTTCCAGGTAATTCTGTTTTTGTTTTGGATTTCCAGCATCCGCAGTAGCTTTTAGCTTTTTGTTTTTATCTCTCTGAACATTAACATTTACAAGTTTCACATCTGTTAAAAAAAAGTTCTGCTTTTCTTTCTATTCTTTTGACCAAAATGAATAACCTCACACTTTGCCACATTACATGCTGATGGGCACCTTGTTGCCCACTCACTTAACCTCTTTTCAGCCTCCTATGTCTTCCTCACAGCTTACATTCCCACCTATCTTATCATCAACATCATCATCAGCAGCAAACTTAGATACATTACTACAAAAGTAAAATACTGCTGATGCTGGAAATCTGAAATAAAAACAAAAAAGTGCTGGAAAAACTCAGCAGGTCAGTCAGCATCTGTGCAGAGAAACAGTCACTGTATCAGGTCGAGATGACCTTTCACTGAAACTGATGATTGTTTGAAAATGCCCCATTTATCCCTACTCCCTGCTTCTTGTCCTCATTCCTTATCCACCAGTCCTCATTCTGCCTAAGGCTCCTTTGACAGCACCTTCCAAACCCATGGCCTCTACCACCTAGAAGGACAAGGGCAGCAGATGCATGGGAGCATCACCACCTGCAAATTTTCCTCCAAGCCATTCACCATCCTAACTTGGAACTATTTCGCCATTCCTTCACTGTCGCTAGGTCCAAATCCTGGAACTTCCTCCCCAACAGCACTGCACGTCTATCTATGATACATGGGCTACAGTGGTTCAAGAAAGCAATTCACCACCACTTTCTCTAGGGAAATTAGGAATGGGCAGCAAATGCTGGCCTAGCTAGTGACGCCCATATCCCAGGAACAAATAAAAAAAAATTAACCTCCAACTCCATGAGCTCTTGTGCATTTACCTGTTGTGTGGCACCTTATTCAATGTTTTTTGGAAATCCAAGTATACTACATCTACTGGGTCTCCTTTATCTCCCCTAATAAGTAAGTAAGCAAGCTTTAGATTTCTTGTGGTACTGTTGGTAGCATCCCTGATCCTTAGCCAGAAGCTCTGGGTTCGAGTCCCACTCCAGGACTTGATGGTCAAGGAAGGTGTGTTCATAACGTGGCCAAACAGCTTGAGTGGAAACAACGTGCAAATCCATCCGACAGACGTCAATGGCAGGCGCTAAGAGTGGGAGAGCCATGTGATGGAAAGAATGTTGGAGCCTCTACCATCACTATCCATAGCTCCAAGCTACAGTATGCATGTAAAAAGTGCAAGTTGCCACAGCAACTCAGACTTCCCACCAGGGTACAGTGTCGCCCCTTAACCCATCAACTCTGGGAGCAACATCGATACTGTGCAAGTTTCATTTGAGGAACCTTTAAAAATGTAAACAGCCCAGTTATTTTCTTAGTTACCTTGAGCCCTCAAATCATATTCATATCTTAGTGTGAGCAGGGGGGAGAAGGAGGGTGTGCAAATGTGTGTGGGGGGGGAAAAAAAAACACAGCAAGTCTCGCCTAGAGAAGTGAATGATTTTTTTTTTCGTCCTTTCTCTGATGGTTATCATCAGATGCGTGACCTGAAAGCAAGATCGCTTCGGTCTAGTGTTGCGCCTTTTTTCATGTTGGTTTTTTGTTTGCAATGAGAGGGAGCATGGGAGCTGATAGATCTGAATTTAACAGCCAGCCACGCTCGACTGACAGAAGTGTGCAGCCTCTGCAGGGTGAGTGAAGGGCGCTAAGACCCAGAGGGAAGCTGCTGCTCCTCTGTTATAAGCAGCGCTGGGGTGGGCTGAGAGCAGGGGTTTTGTCTGTCAGAGGGAACGGAGACGGCTGGGGGCTTATCGCTTCCTCTCGCTGCGCCGGTGCCTGCGCTTTGTCCCGCTCTATATAATCCAGGTGATTTCTCCAGGCAGCTCCTCCCGGATCATCCCATGGCCACATGCTGATTCCGAGGAAGCCCAAATTGCAGCGCAGAGGATTTGCAGCAGCAGGAATCAGATGGATTCGACAAGGAAGGGTGAGTTCGGAGGAGGGTTCGTTGTCTGTGTGTGTGTCTGTGTGTGTGTGAAGAGGAAGCGTTGCTTGTCTTGTACTAGCAGGAGAATGATACTGCCCCTATTTAGTTTGAATCCTGGCTATTTAAAAGGGCGTTTCTTTTATTTTTATTGAAGAAAATCAATATGTTTCACACCAGATGGCATAGATTTTTTTTTCAACAGCCAGGTGTGTGTGTGTGGAAAAGTGAAAGACTTGCATTATACAGCAACTTTGGTGGACACGGGACGTCCCACTGGCGTTTCACAGCCCACGAAATACTTCTGAAGTGTAGTCACTGTTGTAAATGTAGGAAACAGAGCAGCCAAGTTGCATTTTGCCAAGTCCTGCGGACAGCAGGGTGATAATGACTCCATAATCTGTTTTTAAGGTGTTGATTGAGGGATAAATATCGATCAGGATAGCAGAGAGAACTCCCCTGCTCCTCTTCAAAATAGCAGGATGAAATCTTTTACGCCCAGGCTGAACCTGGTTTGAACGTCTTATCCAGAGGACAGCACCTTCGACAGTGCAGCACTCTTGTCAGTACTGCATCGGAGGTCCAGCTGAGATGATGTGATGGGGTCCCTGGAGTTGAATTGAGCAAAATCCCAGCTGGCGCCCTGGCTCTGCGCTGTGGGATGAGTGATCTTTCGGATGAGGCGTTAAATTGAGGCACAGTTTGCTCTCTCGGGTGAATGTGGAAGATCCCGTTATGCTGTTTTGAAGAGATGGGGCGTTATCCCTGGTGTCTTGGGCCAGTGTTTCCTCTGAGCTTTGCGAGTGCATGGCTGTGTGACAAGCAAGGGTCCCTTTAAGAAGTGTGTGTGCATGGCTGTGTGGTAATTTTAAAGGGATGGCGCAGTGCAAGTAATGGGTCATACAGCGAAGAGAAATTGGAGGAAAGTGGCCTTGGCCTGTATTCTGATAGATATAAGGGAAATGGGGATAGAGAGGGAAAGTGGGATTTGAGGTAGAAGATCAGCCAGGATCTTGTTGGATGGTGGAGCAGGTTTGAAGGGCCAAATGGTTTTATGGATTATCCTTATGGATTATTCCACAACCAACATCAGTCGGACAGATTGTCCAGTCATTGATCACATTGCTGTTTGTGGGAGCTTGCTGTGTGCAAATTGGCTGCCGTGTTTCCGACATTATAACAGAGCCCGCGTTTCAGAAGTACTTATTTTTCCTTTTATTCTTTCATGGGATGTGGACATCATGGGCATTTGTTGCCCGTCCCTAATTGCCCTTGAACTGAGTGGCTTGCTGTACCATTTCAGAGGGCAGTTAAGAGTCAACCACGTTGCTGTGGGTCTGGAGGCCATGGTGGCAGATTTCCTTTCCTAAAGTGTGAACCAGATGGGCATTTTATAATCAATGATAGATGATACGGCCACCATAGTTTTATATTCCAGATTTAAATTCCGCCAGCTGCCGATTTGGACCCTTGTTCCCAAAGCATTAGCTTGGGCCTCTGGATAACTAGTCCGGAGACACTACCACTACGCCATCATCTCCCTTGTACTTTGTTAGCTGTTAGGAGCTTTAGGACAAGTTGAGGTTGATAAAGGCACAGTGGAGTTGGGAGTTTATTTTTCCTCGATTCACTTCGGCATCCAGAAGCCTGTATTGTGCAGTAGGTGTTCTGGCTGAGGAAGCTGAAGGAAAGGTCAGGTGACTGTGGCGGGTGTCCTCTTCTGTCTCACCCAACTGAGCATGCTTCAGGTGAGAAAGACAGTGGTGGCTAGCTCTTTGACTGTGGAAGGCATCGCAGGCAAGCCTGATTTGACCCCCACCTTCACGAGCATGTCCAAACACCCAGAGGGTAGGGAAATGGCCACTACTAGGCAGCCCTTTAGCACAGGGAGGCTGAGGGCAGGGGTAACCCACTGCCGGCTTCACAAGGACGCTGAGGGCAGGGGTAACCCACTGCCAATTGCACAAGGACACTGAGGGCAGGGGTAACCCACTGCCAGCTTCACAAGGACACTGAGGGCAGGGGTAACCCACTGCTAGCTGCACAAGGACACTGAGGGCAGAGGTAACCCACTGCCAGCTGCACAAGGACACAGAGGGCAGGGGTAACCCACTGCCAGCTTCACAAGGACACTGAAGGCAGGGGTAACCCACTGCCAGCTTCACAAGGACGCTGAGGGCAGGGGTAACCCACTGCCAGCTTCACAAGGACGCTGAGGGCAGGGGTAACCCACTGCCAGCTTCGCAAGGACACTGAGGGCAGGGGTAACCCACTACCAGCTTCACAAGGACACTGAGGGCAGGGGTAACCCACTGCCGGCTTCACAAGGACACTGAGGGCAGGGGTAACCCACTGCCAGCTGCACAAGGACACTGAGGGCAGGGGAACCCAGTGCCAGCTTCACAAGGACACTGAGGGCAGGGGTAACCCACTGCCAGCTTCACAAGGATGCTGAGGGCAGGGGTAACCCACTGCCAGCTGCTCAAGGACGCTGTGGGCAGGGGTAACCCACTGCCAGCTTCACAAGGACGCTGAGGGCAGGGGTAACCCACTGCCAGCTGCTCAAGGACGCTGAGGGCAGGGGTAACCCACTGCCAGTGCCTTGACTGGGATGAAAACTGGGGGCTTTTCTCACCAAGGTTATTTCGCAAAACCCCATCTCTGGCTGCTAAGCAATGAGGGAAACCAAACCCCAAGGGCTTAATGGAATTGTCCCTCTCTCTATGCCCAATATATTAAGGTCATAATTGTAATGTGTAGTAAAAGCAGATCATAACTGATAAATGATGGCGGAACATGTCAGAGTACTCATATTTAGGCATGAAATGTCAGATCTAAGTTATCTTTCTGTCTCACTCTCTCTCTCTCCAAATGTCTATGTCTCTCTGTCCCTCTGTCTGTCTCACTCTCTCTGTGTCCCCCCCTCTGTCTGTCTGCCTACCCCTCTCTCTCTTCCCCTCGCTGTATATGCCTGTCTCTCCCTCTTTCTGTCTCGTGCTCTCTCCCACTCTGCCCTCGTACTGTCGTCTACTTGCCTCGCACTCTCTGCGCTTCACACTCTCCCTCCATTTGCCTCGCACGCTTCTTTGTCTGCCTCGCACTCTCTCTGTCTCTCTTGCCCTCCCTCTCGGCCTGCGGCCCCTCTCTCTGCCTCGCGCCCTCTCTCTCTCTCTCTGCCTCGCGCGCTCTCTCTCTCTACCTCGCGCCTCTCTCTCTCTCTGCATCGCACTTTCTCTCTCTCTCTCTGCCTCGCACTTTCTCTCTCTCTCTGCCTCGCACTTTCTCTCTCTCTCTGCCTCGCACTTTCTCTCTCTCTGCCTCGCACTTTCTCTCTCTCTCTGCCTCGCACTTTCTCTCTCTCTCTGCCTCGCACTTTCTCTCTCTCTCTGCCTCGCATTTTCTCTCTCTCTCTGCCT